>NC_080689.1:52859912-53185139 GCF_030445035.2 Dasypus novemcinctus
GTAAGCCTTCCAGTTTCTGAAACCACGAACCAATAAATTCCTGTTGTGAAGCCAACCCATTGCATGGTATTTTTTGTTTTTTAGCAGCCAAGAAACTAAAATGATGAAAAGAAAAAAAAAATAGATAAAAAATAGATAAATAGGACTTCATCAAAATAAAATACAAAAAATTTTTTGCATCAAAGGATCTTATTATGAAAATTAAAAAAACAACCTGTAGAATGGCAGAAAATATCTGGAAACCACATATCCAATAGGGATTTAATATCCAGAATATATAAAGAAATTCTACAACTCAACAACAAAAAGACAACTCAATTTTTAAAAATGGGCAAAACAACACATGAAAATCTGCTCAACATCATTAGCTATGAGAGAAATGCTGATCAAAACTATGAGATAGCAATTCATACCACTACAATGGCTGCTATTAAAAAATGGAAAATAAGTGTTGAAGAGAATATGGAGTTATAGGAACACTTGTTCATTGTTGGTGGGAATGTAAAATGGTGCTGCTGTTGTGAAAAATAGTTTGGCAGTTCCTCAGAAAATTAAGTATTGAAATACCATATAACCTGGCAATCCCACTTCTAGGTATAAACCCAAAATAATTGAAAGCAGGAACTCAATCAGATATTTGCTCACTGATGTTTATAGCGGCATTATTCACAATTGTCAAAAGATGGAAGCAACCAAGTATCCATCAAATGATGAATAGATAAAGAAAATGTGGTATACACATTTAGTAGATTATTCAACTGTAAAAAGGAATGAAGTTCTGATTCATATAACATGCACATTATTTTTTAACCTTTTTTGTTTTTTTTGTTAAAGATTTATTTTTTATTTATTTCTCTCCCCCCCCCCCCACCAGTAGTCTACTCTCTGTGTCCATTCACCTTGTGCTCTTCTGTGACCGCTTCTATCCTTATCAGCAGTACCAGGAATCTGTGGTTCTTCTTGTTGCGTCATCTTGTTGTGTCCACTCTCCGTGTGTGTGGTGCCATTCTTGGGCAGGCTGCACTTTCTTTCGCGCTGGGCAGCTCTCCTTATGGGCACACTCCTTGTGTGGGGGGCTCCCCTACGTGGGGGACACCCCTGAGTGGCAGGGCACTCCTTGCGCGCATCAGCACTGCACCTGGGCCAGCTCCACACGGGTCAAGGAGGCCCGGGGTTTGAACCTTGGACCTCCCATGTGGTAGGCGGATGCTCTATCTGTTGGGCCAAGTCCGCTTCCCAACATGTACATTATGTTGAGTGAAACCAGACACAAAAGGACAAATATTGTATGATCTCACTGGTATGAAATGTTTAAAAATGAATTTGTAGTTAAAAACCAGAATACAGGTTAGCAGGGTCAGGAGGTGGGTAGGGAGTGAGGAATTAATGCTTAATTGGTACAGTTTCTGGTTGGGTTTACAGGAAAGTTTTGGTAATGGATGGTGGTGGTGGTAGCACAATACTATGAATGTAACTGATACCACTGAATTATATGTTTCATTGTGGGAAACAAGTGGAAATTTTGGGTTGTATATATGTTACTAGAAAAAATGTTTTTTAAAAATAGGACTGTCCAATACAGTGTAACCTAATGTAAACTATGGACTACATTTAATAGTATAAATATAGTAATATTTTTTCTTCAATTATAACAAAGCTATCACAGTACTGCTAATAACAGGGAAAACTATGTGTATATGTTACAGGGGGGAGGGTATATGGGAATTCTATATTTTCTGCAGGATTTTCTATAGACCTACAATTTCTTTAATAATTTTTAAAAGACACTTGATACACTAAGTTTTTAGGACTCCAGTATAAGAGCCTCAGGCCAAAGGTTTGCCTTAGTCCTATATTTTTCACTTTTTACCTTCAAGAAGAATTCTAGTATATCATTCTTTGGAGATGCTAACAAAATCTCGGCTTCATTGTGAATCATTTTTTTTTAAATGTGCTAGAAATCAGGGAATAAAATATGATGAAATTTCTTTTCAAAGAAAAGAAAAACATTGCAATTGGTTAATTTTGAAGGGAGAGAAAAGAACATCATCACTTGGAGAGCAAACAATGAACAAGAAACACGAAATGCTGAATTTGGTCAAGAAAGGAAAAGATGGGTCTATTTCAATCCACATCTGAAATCCAATTTTTTAAAAAGGGTAATCGAAATTCCAAGCACACAGAACCAAACTTTTTGGTTCTAAAGAATTTCAAGATAAAAGGAAGCCAGGGAATATGGAGTCTCTGGCAAACACCTGCTTCCCATCACCAAGGGGGAAGTAGATATTTTCATTAATTTTGGGATTATAAAATGTTATAAGCCCAACTCTGGGGAGGCAGTGGTTTCTAACTCCACCCAGGCCTTGTGGAGGATCCTTGTGAGGTCACTGTGCCATGCCCTTAGACAACCAAGACTTGGTAGACTGAAATAATGTGGGTGTGTCCCGTTGGTAATATGACTGTGCAATGGGGAGCAAGCCTTGCTGAGTATGGAAGGAGGCACCATGGATGGGCTGCAGAGTCACTAGACATTATTCACACAAGGAGATGTCAAGAATTATTCAAGGGATTCACTATCTCAGACAAGAGAAACATTGAGAGGAGGGAGAGTTTTAAAAATCTTCACCTAATGCTTTGATTCCTTCCTTCCTTCCTTCCTTCCTTCCTTCCTTCCTTCCTTCCTTCCTTCCTTCCTTCCTTCCTTCCTTCCTTCCTTCCTTCCTTCCTTCCTTCCTTCCTTCCTTCCTTCCTTCCTTCCTTCCTTCCTTCCTTCCTTCCTTCCTTCCTTCCTTCCTTCCCTCCTCCCTTCTTTCTTCCCCCTCCCTCCCTCCGTTCCTCCCTCTCTCCCTCCTTCCTTCCATCTCTTTATTTTTTTCTGTCTACCCAATTATACTGTGGTTCTCATTCCAGGGATATCTTAAAGACTTCCCATGACTTCTAACACCACAATCTCTGCAGCTCCTCCTCCTGCACCCTCCCCCCACTTCACTTCAATAGCCAAAAACAAGAGCATCATGTGGTGGCAGATGTGGCACAAGTATCAGAATACTAAGCAGGAATATGACCTATGCTCACATTTGTTTTTTAGATCTTTAGCCTTCCTGAACTGGTTGCCTCAGTTTTCCTGGTATCCTTAGGAGCACACCAGAAACAATATATACAGGGGGAAACAAACCCATTATTACTTAACAAGTGGAATTTGTTTAAATCAACAAAATTTTCAAAACATGGGGTATTAAATTTCAAATAGTCCTTGGTAGTAAAAAGATTTAGAGCCACAATTCTGACCAACTTGGCTTCTTGTAGATCTCTGGGGTGATAACAGGATCTCCTGAGATTAGGTTCAAATTGCCCCTCAAGAGGCCCATTCAATACACCAACACTGTTGCATGTACTGCTTGTTTGAACTCTGAGACTGAAAAGTGTCTAGTAATTTGGAACTGTGCTAAAAATTTAAGCTACTGTTATACAGCAACACTTAGGCTTCAACTGATAAATTTAAAATGTGACTTCTAACACCAAAACCACTGTAGAGTTACTTGAAAGGTACCTGTTGGGGATTGAATCTTGTACCCCACAAAAGACATGTTCTTAATCTGTATTCTGAGGGTGTGAACCCGTTTGTAAATAGGATCTTTTGAAGACATTATTATTAAATTAAGGTGTGACTTAATTGAATCAGTGTGGGTCTTAATCAGTTATTGCTGGAGGCTTTATAAAGAGAAGCAGCTCAGATGTAGAGAAACCAGAAGAGAGAGAAGCCAGAAAGTCAGAGAAAACCACAGGGGGAGACTAAGGATTGCCATGGGACAGAGGATGGCCATCGCCAGAGCACTACTGAACCTAGTGAAACATGACCTTACGGCATCTAATTTGGGACTTCTAGCCTTCAAAACCATGAGATGATAAATGCTGATTGTTTAAGCCAACCCATTGTGTGGTATTTGTCACAGCAGCTCTGGCAAACTAAGACAGTCCTGAGGGCTTCAATCTCTGTTTTGGTCAGTAATAGATTCCAAGTGAACAGGGCCTGGCACGTAGTAGGAATTCAAGATTTCACGAATGAATTCAAACACACGCAAAGCCCCATTTAGAGAAAATTAGATTATCTAGTATATAATCAAACATGCTTTATTTAAAATCTAAACCTAAAAGTATTAGAAGTAAGCATACATGTTTCTATAAAATGAAAATATTTTCAGTCCTCAGTTATTGAGTGGACTGTGGACTTTTCCCTTTGCCAACCAGTGAAGTTACAAAATATCATCAGTCAGGCCAAGACTGCTGGCAACAAACAGGTAAAGTTTCTGATTGCATTCCAAAGTCTAAAAATCATATCTGGGTAATTGGTCATTTTAGATTATCACTACCTCTTTTCTTTTTCCTTAGCACTAATAGTCAGCTGTCTATGCTATAAGTAATGGGGTTAGAGGTGAAGTCCGGAATATGATCTAGGATTTTCACAAAATTTTTTTAAAATCCAGGGAAAACTTTAACCAGGAAAATAATAAACCATGGCCCCTGTGGTGGTTTGAAGTTGAATGCACCCCAGGAAAACATGTTCTTAAATTTAATCCATTCCTCTGGGTGTGAACCCATTGTAAGTAGGACCTTTTAATGAGGCCACTGCAGTTAAGGTGTGACCCACCTCAATCAGAATTAGTCGTAATCCTATTACCAGAGTCCTTTATAAGAGAATGAAATTCAGACAGAGGAAGCTACGGAAGCAAGAAGCTAAAATCAATGAAACGGAGAAGGCAAGGTTCACTGGCAGTCAGTCTACAGGAAGAAAACATTGCCTTGATGATGCCTTGATTTGGACATTTTCCCAGCCTCAAAACCATACTAAAGTTTTTGGGCAATGCAAAAATAAATAATCAGGCATGGATTTTTCCCTCAAGGAACTTACAAGGTAGAGGGGCCATAAGTTATAATTCAGGGAATTCACCCTAAAATATGCCCCTAGAGAGTATATAGATAAAATGCTAAGTTCAGGGAAAATCATGATTATTTCCAGCTGGTTGAGATCCAGATCCAATAAGAACTGGTTTCATCAACATCCCCACTCCCGAATGTACAACCTCCCAAATTAGACCAGCTCCCCTCAGATCACAGCTAGTGACCCCAAAACTGAAATAAAGTTCTCTCTACCTGAGCCAACAATTGGAATTACATGGTTTGGGCCGGGGAGAGCCCAGGAATAGGGATATCACTGCTGCCCAAAGAGTTAGAAGTTCTGAAACGTTTTCCAAAGACTCCGCTACATAGTTTGACTGAACCAAACATGATTAATTTTGCTTTGCATTCATTTCAGTTGCTAAACACCTGAGAAAAAGAGAGAAAATAATCAGTCTGAATCAATTGTTCATAACTGAAATAATCATCCTGGTTTTTGGTTTCCTAAATAAGTGGGATTAACAATGTGAATGGCAACTATGCATGGCATTCCCAGCAGATGAACAAATATATTAGAGAGGGTTAAAAGTAAGTGAATCATGTTTGCTAAAGGTGCATATTTAGATATCCTCTTGAGTTCCTTCAAGAGGATCAGTTATAACATGAAATACTTAACAATATTACTTCATATGTGTGGGTGTGTGCACCAGCCTTTACAACACAATATAATCATCTTCTTCCTGCTCCCTTCCCTCCAAATAAATGGAAAGCAACAAAACAGTCCTCTCCAGCTACTTCAATTACTGTGGATCTTTCTTTCTACCTCTCTCTTCCATTTACATCTGTGGAAAATATCACATATTTTGGCACTTGAATATTATTCTGTCTTGTAGTTGTTTTGTTGTTTTTTAAGATTTATTTCTCCTCACCCCCTTGTTATCTGCGCTTCCTGTGTCTGTTCTTCTCTCGTTTCTTTAGGAGACACCAGGAACTGAACCCAGGACCTCCAACATAGGAGGGAGGCACCTAATTCCTTGAGCCACCGATGCTCCTTGCTTTTCTGTGTCATTCATTTTTCTTCTTGTGTCTCTTGTTGCATTATCTTGCTACGTCAGCTCACCACGCCTGCCCATCGTGCCAGCTCACTGTCTTCTTTAAGAGACACTGGGAACCAAACCAGGGACCTCCCATGCGGTAGGTGGGAACCCAATCACGTGAGCCACAGCTGCTTCCCTTGTAGATGTTTTTAAACAATTTATGAGATTACAGGCTGCTTGAAGAGAGGGAGACATTTTTGTAGTTGTTCCTTGCCACTCAGTGCAAGATACATTGTAGATGCTCAATTAAAAAAACCTTTTCAATTCAACTTCTGGTCAAGATGCCATCATCAAGTCACACTTTGAGGCATCACTGAACAGCACATGACAATAATAGATAAAATATAAAAAAGAAAATATACAGCTGTATTTCAAAACAGGATAAGCATTTCTACATTTCAGAAATTGACTAGAAACACAAAGTGGTCACTTTAAGTCCAAAGTGGGCAGAGTTGCCCAGGACTCAAGGCAGGACCAGGGCAGGAAAGCATGGCAGAGTGAGGCTCTGGGCACAGCTTAACCAAAGCTGCCTACCTAAGGAGACTTGGGAAACAGCAGGGCCTGGGCCAAGCACCAGCTGGTTCAGGGACTGGATTTGTGATATCACCATGTCCCTGCAGGACCAGAACACTGAACTGCCACCACAGAACCGAGAAAACATGTTTATGATTGCATTTTAACTATTGCCTATAAAGAAGCCATCCATTTCTATGCTAGAAAAAGTGGAATTAAAATTCTCTACAACAACAAGGAGGATGGGGAGAGGTATTCCATAGGTAGCTAAAATGGGGTTACATTGTTCCCTTGTTAAGGAGGAAGATAGCAATATTATATGATTTCATACTTTATGGAAAATTGTAACTGAGTTTATTCTAAATTTATAATGATACAGTTATAGTAATAAAAGAAGAGAAGTACAATCTGTATTCAAACCAGAAGAGGGGGTAAACAGAAGAGTTAAAATAAGATGGCAGAAGTAAATGAAATGTGAATAAATGTGAATAGATAAAATTCACCTTTTATTTTATCAGATTGTATAAAAATCTAATTATAAGCTTTCTAAAAGAGAAATACTTTAAAACAAAACAGAAAGGCTAAAAAAAACGAGATGGAAAGAAAAAAATTATACCAGATAAATAGAGAGTAAAAGCAGGCTGGTTTATCAGTTACTATTAGACAAAAATAATATTTAAGCAAAAACCATTAATCCACCAAGGAACAAAAGGAATAATCTACCAAGGAGACCCATCAAGCATAAGCTTGTGTGTACCTGACAAGATAGCCTTGAAATACATTTTTTTAAAACCCTGAATTATAAGCAGAAATGGAAAATTCATATCATGAACTTCTGATAAAGAGAATTTAATTAATGGGCTATTTACAAGGGTGTGTACAGGGTGAGGGAACAAGGAGGAATGATGAGGCTCCCACTCAAGAACTTGCAGAAATGGGAAGCTCCTGTTTCACTCCCTGTTTCACTTTGCCAAAGGGGTGCCAATGGCAAAGTACCAGAAATGTATTGGCTTTCATAAAGGAAAATTTACTTGGGGTAAAAAGCTTACAGTTCCATGACTGTGAAAAGTCCAACTCAAGGTACCATAAAAGGTACTTTCTTACCAAAGTCAGGTGCCACATGTTGAAGCACAATGGTGGGTGATCTCTGCCTGGTCTCTGCCTTCCCCTCTGGACTTCCTATCTCAGGCTCTGCTGCTCAGCTTCCTTCTAGATTTCAGCTGCAAGCTGGCATAGGACTTGTCCCTTGGGGCTTCTCTCCATGCAGCTCAGCTATAGGCCAAACTGTAGGCTTTTCTCTCACATGGCAGAATCAAACATGGCAGTTCCCTTTTTTTCTTTTTTTTAAATTAATTAATTTTTTAAATTGATTTTGTAAAAATATTACATTAAAAAAACAATATGAGGTCCCATTCAACCCTACCACCCCCACCCCACCACTCCCCCCGCCCCTCCAGCAACACTCACTCCCATCATCATGATACATCCATTGCATTTGGTAAGTACATCTCTGGACATCTCTGCACCTCATGGTCAATGGTCCACATCATGGCCCACACTCTCCCACATTCCATCCAGTGGGCCCTGGGAGGATTTACAATGTCCGGTGATTGCCCCTGCAGCACCATCCAGGGCAACTCTAAGTCCCAAAGGCGCCTCCACATCTCATCTCTTCCTGCTATTCCCCATACCCATATCAGCCACCATGTCCACTTTTCCCATTTTTTTGCTTTGTCCACGTAGGTCCATTTATATGAGACCCAGTCAGGCAATGGGGATTCAACCTGAGTCATGCCTCACTGACCCAGTCCAATCAAAAGCCCTAAATCGATCTTACCAAGTAATCTAATCAAAGGCCCCCTCAACTGAATTTAATGTGATTAAAGTGTATCACAACCAGAGGAAGAGATTAATTTACAAACATAATCTTTCTCTTTTTGGGATTCATAAAATAATCTCAAACTGCCACACTCTCTGTGGTTGACTGAATTTTGTACCCTGTATTAGTCAGGGTTCTCTAGTGAAATAGAATTGACTCTATCTATTTATGCTGTAAATAGTGAGAGGTTTTTATAAAGAATTATCTCACGTGACTGTGGGAATGAGCAACTCTGAATTCTATGGGGTGGGCCACAAGCTGGGACCTCTGATGACGGTTTTCAATGAATTCCCCAGTGAAAGCTGTCTGGCTTAAGTAGAGATGGAAATTGTCTCTTCTGACAGCTGAAATCTTCACTTCTCTTTTTTTTTTAAATTCCCCCCACCGCCCCTGGCCAGTTGTCTGCTCTCTGTGTCCATTCGCTGTGTGTTCTTCTATCCTTATCAGCGGCACTGGGAACCTGTGTTTCTTTTTGTTGCATCATCTTGTTGTTGTGTCAGCTCTCCGTGTGTGCGGTGCCATTCTTGGGCAGGCTGTACTTTCTTTCGTGTTGGGCGACTCTCCTTACAGGGCACACTCCTTGTGCGTGGGGCTCCCCTACATGGGGGACACCCCCTGCGTGGCAGGGCACTCCTTGTGCGCATCAGCACTGCACATGGGCCAGCTCTACACCGGTCAAGGAGGCCTGGGGTTTGAACCACGGACCTCCCATGTGGTAGACGGACGCCCTATCCATTGGGCCAAGTCCGCTTCCTTCACTTCTTTTAAGGTCTTCAACTGATTGGATGATAATTCTCTCATTGTTGAAGGCAATCTCCTAAGTTAATTGCAGATATAATCAATTTAACTAATCATTTAAATCCAAAAAATACCATCACAGTAACAATCAGGCTATTGCTTGTTTAAATAAACAAACAGACACCATAACCTGGCCAAGATGACACATGAACTTAGCCATCACATACCCCAACTAATAATGTTCTTAACCTTAGTCTGCATACCAGTGGGGTGAACCCATTGCAAATAGGACCTCTTGAAGATGTTCTTCTTAGTTAAGTTGTGGCCAACTGAAGCAGGATAGGGCTTAATCAGGATTACTGGAGACCTTATAAAGAGAACCCAGAAGTCACAAAAGCAAGGAGAGGACATCACCAGTGACAGAAGGCAGAGATACAAACCAAGGAACCCCAAGGCTTGTGGGCAGCCAGCACCAGAATGCGATGCACCCCCAGGAGAAAGCATAGTCTTTCTGATGCCTTGATTTTTACTTCTTGCCTCTGAAATTGTGAGGTAATAAATTCTTGTTAAGCCAAAAATACTTTGTGGTGTTGTAATAACACTCTGGCAAACTAAGATGGTCTCATAGGCCTGAAGGAACAAGGGAAGGGAATGGTATTACTGGAGGCCAAAGAGAGCTGGAGCAATGGAAGAGGGGCTGCCTGGAAGGAGCCACTATAAGGCCTCTGGTGGGCCAGGGAGGCAGCAGACAGGAGAGGAAAGTGGAGGGAGTAAATACCCTGACTGCTCTTTCCTCTCATTCTCTGTTCTCCTACTGGTGCCAAACCCCCTCCAAAACTTAACTGGAAACCAGAGGGCCAGGGAGTAGGGCAGAGAAGGGCCAACAATGGATCTGGTGAGGCAAAGGAAGAACAATCAGTATAATAATTATAGTAAGAGATTTTAACATGACTAGCAGACACTGATAGATCATGTGTCCAAAAATTAGTACAGATAGATTTGTCCAATACAATTAACAAGCTTGATGTAATACGATTGTGTGTATGTGTGTGTGGAGAGAGCGAGAGACAGAGACAGAGAGTATATGCATTCTTTCTAAGCATGTTTGCAATGGAATATTTACAAAAGTTTACCATATACTAGTCATAAGTAGATCAAATGCTAAATAATTAATATCATATAGAATATAATGCAGTTCAATTAGAAACCAGCCTTAAAAAATAGATATGAATCATCTCTAAGATATATTTTTAGATGAAAAGGAGGAGGAATGTTACCAATAGTATAACAATATTTGCCTAAAATCATCTATCTCTACTTATGCACAGAACATCTGGAAGAATACCCAAGAAACAAGTAACAGTGGTTGCCTCTGGGGTGGGAGGGTAATTTACATTTTTTTTTTTTACTTTGAGTCTTTTATACTGTATACTTTAAATAAACAAAAAATCTAGTTTTAATAAAAAACCAAATGGAAATGACATATGGAATTTCTTTTTAATCCATTCTAAAGGCAAAGCCCATGGGTAATTTTGTAGCAGGTAGGATTTTAACCAACATTAAAGAGCTGCCATGGTTTACCCTATACTATGCCAACTTTCCATTTATTCTCATTTTTCATCACTCTCCCTCATTTACTTTTTTAATTTTAAAAAAAAATTTTTATTTTTAAAAAAATATTAAAAGTTGTTAGCTTTTAAAGCAATCATTGCATAATGTACAGATTTCCCATACCTCCCCCCTTCACCAACACCTTACATTGTTATGGAAATTTCTTACAGATTATGAAAGAACAAGATCAGACTATTACCACTAACTATGGCCCATAACATACACTTTATATATTTTTCCATACACCCCCTATTATTAACACTATGTACTATATTAGTATTGTACATTTGTTATAGTTTATGAGAGAACACTCATATTTGTACTGTTAACCACCTCATGTACTTTTTCCTATGAGAACTATACTATAATTCTGGTGTGTCTCTTTCTTTTGACCCCTACATCGACTAGATTCTGAGAAAAAATGTAAGCTGAGCCCTTGAACATAAACAACGTTCCACCTCTGAATATACATGCTCTGCTGTTCTGTGAGAATCCCTTAGAATTATGGCAGTCATTTACACAGCAGTTTGAAGAAAAGCAATATTGAGGGCAAACAAAATATCAGGACGAGAAATGAAACATTAACACAACTCACTGAAATTAATGTCAAGAAATGGACATCTAAATTACCTTATGCATTTCTGAGCTGAATTCCCCTAGTCAAAAACAGTTAACAGTTCTCTGAGCATGCTGCCATATGGGACAGTTACTAATCTAGAGCCTGAAATGCAACAGCAAAGTATCTCATCTGACATTTCAAGCGATGGCAGGTATTTGAACAGAAAGCCCTGAAGCCAACAGCAGATCTTTAACAGACTTCCTTATGTAGGGAAGAACCTTCATTGACCTTCACTGTTTTTATTATTCAAACTGATTGGCACAGGTCAAGGAGAACTAGCATGACTGCCTAATAGAAGCTGCTACTCCATTGCTTGGCATATTCATTTGCAAAATGAAAATGATGGCCTCTGAGGAGCGTCAGGAGAGGCTCCACAATAGCAGGCAGGGTCAGGGGTGGCTGTGGTGAGCAGTGCTCCTGCGGGTTCCTGGGCACTGAAGGTCAACCTTCCTCTAACTCCCACCGGGTGTCCAGTACTTGTGTGCTTGGCTGGCCTTCTGCACAGGTGTCGGTGTGTGCTCCAGAATGTCTGTGCCGTGCCCTGAGGACTCCTTCTCAATCCAAGTACTGGCAGCTCCAGGGGTTAACGTGGATCTTGGAGGCAGGCAGACCCGGATGAAAATCCCAGCGTGCCTGCTATTTTGTTCGCTCCCGTTTGATCAACTTCTCCACCCTTTTCTCCCTAGCTCCCTGCCCTCTGGCTTCTGGTTAGGCTTGGCAAACGGGGTGCCCAGGCAAGAGGGAAGGAAGAGAGTGGAGTCAGGCTCCACTAAGGGTCGCTGATGCCTCAAGGCAGCTTCTACAGGACTTGCTCCTTGCCTGGCCTACGAGCCACTCTCTCCTGGTGACACTTTGACCCCAGGGGTGGTCACAGCTCAGCTGCTTCTAGCCTCAATTTACTGCCCTATTGCTTGGGCTCTGCAACACTCTTTTGTAAAAACCACCAACCCCTCCTGGAATTATGTTCCTTCAAATGTGCCACCTGTTTCCTGTTGAGACCAGAGCAATTTACTGACTTCACTAATTATTAGCTGACTGGCTCTGGGAAGTCATTTAATCCCTCTTAACCTCAGTATCCTCATTCACAAACTATGAAAAATAGACCTTCCTCAGAGGAGTGGATAAGGTCACGCATGTGGCACAATATTTGGCAGTTTGTAAATGGTACTGAGCATAAGCGGCTTCTTTCCTCCCAATGTGTCCTTAAAGCCAATTCTTGAGACACCGGCCTTTCAAAGAAGAAAAAGTTTATTTGGTTGTGCAAGCAAAGGAGCACAAAGGCCCTCATGGCCCAAAACTGCCTCTCTGATTTATAGAAACTCTAGTATTTTACAACATCAGTAATGAGTAATTGGGGTGGAGTTCACACAGGTTCTTTCATTAATAAACATTAAGGAGCTGAACGGGATGAGAGTGGGTGCTGGGAAGGGTGGTGAGTTACAAAGTTACAACCATTAACAGAGATCAAGGCATTCTGGCAAGGAGGGGGATACTGAAAACAAAGGTCAGCTACGAGGTTTTTCATATGGATATCAAATGGAGGAAGGTGGAATGGTCACCCTTTCATAGAAATGTCCTCGTACAAAGGTCAGATCTGGAGTAATCATTACATTGTAATGTAATTTCATATTTAGAAATGGCCACATACAAAGGGTGTAGTCAGTCTGGCCAGTTTCAGTAATTTCAGGTATTAACTCTTTTGCCTAATTTTAAAAGCATCTATATAATTTCAGTAACCATAATTATTTGATAATTCTTAACCTTTGGTTCCATAAATGTGCTCTAACTCACATTGCTCTCTAAGGGGCTCGAGTCTGCCCCGTAGACCCATGAGGTCAGTAACTTGAAGGTTCTCCCTGGAGTTACGGTGCATTCATCTGCCTGACAAGGATCGCCGGAAGCTGCTGCTCCAGGTCCTACCCACCTTTACAGAAACCTGTATACACCACCACCTATCTGATGTCTCCACTTTGATGTCTCAGTTATCTTAAAATCCATTAGGGCTAAAGCAGAACTCATGTCCTTCTGTTCTAAACTTTCTCTTGGTGTCCTCTAGAACAGAAAGTGATGCCATCATCTACCCAATTTTTAAAATCGGAAATTTGGGAGTCATTCTTGACTATGATAACGAGGAAAAGCAAGTTCTTACCTGATGCCCTTCATAATGACCAATTCCTAAGACAATTGGGTTTCAAAGAGAGAATGAGTTTTTATTGCTACTGCATAGCAAGGAGAACAGATGATCTAATGGCCTAAAATCTGTCTCCCCAAACTGCAGTAATTCTGCAAGTTTTATAGTATCCAAGTTTAGCAGCATCTATATTCCAAATTTCCATTAAACTTTAAAAAAACGGTCTTAAGCACTTTTTTTTCCTCCTTCTTTACTATAATACTATAGGGCAAAAAACACAAAACAAAACGCACTCTTTGAAAGAACTTCAATATTTTCACTATAGGTCACATTTCCTGAGGAATCGATTTGCTAGTTTCTGTTAAAATCTGTTTCTACAGATTTTACTAGCCATTGAGCCTGACTCTCTCTCTCTCTCTCTCTCTCTCTCTCTATTTTTATTTTATTTTATTTTATTTTATTTTATTTTTAAAGATTTATTTTTATTTATTTAATTCCCCTCCCCTCCCCCGGTTGTCTGTTTTCTGTGTCTTTTTGCTGCGTCTTGTTTCTTTGTCCGCTTCTGTTGTCGTCAGCGGCACGGGAAGTGTGGGCGGCGCCATTCCTGGGCAGGCTGCTCCCTCCTTCGCGCTGGGCGGCTCTCCTTACGGGTGCACTCCTTGGCGTGGGGCTCCCCTACGCGGGGGACACCCCTGTGTGGCACTGCACTCCTTGCGCGCATCAGCACTGCGCATGGACCAGCTCCACACGGGTCAAGGAGGCCCGGGGCTTGAACCGCGCGGACCTCCCAGGTGGTAGACGGACGCCCTAACCACTGGGCCAAAGTCCGTTTCCCTCTCTCTCTCTCTCTCTCTCTCTCTCTCTCTCTCTCTCTCTCTATTTTTAAAGATGTCTCCTCCCTCCTTTGTCTGCTTTCTGTGTCCATTCACTGTGTGTTCTTCTGTGTCTGCTTGTATTTTCATTAGGCAGCCCCAGGAACTGATCCTGGGACCTTTTGGAGTGGGAGAGAGGTGATCATTCTCTTGTGCCACCTCAGCTCCTTAGTCTGTTGTGTTTCTTATTGTCTCTCCTCTGTGTCTCTTTTTGTTGTATCATCTTGCTGCATCAGCTTTCCGCATGGGCCAGCACTCTGTGCAGGGCAACACTCCTGCGCAAGGCAGCACTCCTTACATGGGGCAGCACTCTGCGTGGGCCAGCTCACAACATGGGCCAGTTTGCCTTCACCAGGAGGCCCTGGGCATCGAACCCTGGACCTTCTATATGGTAGATGGGAGCCTAAATGCTTGAGCCACATCTGTTTCCTGTGACTATATTTTCACATCTTTTTTATTAATCACAATTTCTCTGTGACATATTTAGTTTCAAAGTATCATTAAATAAAATATCATGCTTATGGAAGCATGAGAGAAAAATATAAACATTTAGAATATCAAATGTGGATCTCTGGAAAGGTTTAGAAGATAAGCATGGGGCATTATGGGGTGAAATTTAAGAATGGCAAACCTTTTGTAGAGTAGAGTGAGGAAACCCAAATGGAAAAGTGGACAAAAAAAAGTTTAAAACTCTACTAGCAGGCAATTCTAGAAAAGTCTAAAACATTAACTTAACTAGTCATACTATCCTCTCGTTTAAAGAACTCGATGAGAGGTTTGTCACTAAACTGTTACCCTGAAAAGCCCACCTCGGTCAAACAAATGTGGGCATGGGAACAGCTCTTGAAAAATCTGTACAGAGAGGCAATTCATTTTTGTTCTAGTACACTGGTTTGTGAGCCTGGAAGAACTGCTTTCATACCCTTTCTCCTCTGGAAGATTTTCATGATAACCTTGTAGCATCTTTTTACTTGACAAGTATATTGCATCTACCCTGAATACAAACAATTTAAAGAAGCCGAAGCCAAAGACCCTGCCACTCAGTATTCCCAATTCCCCAAAATAATATTGCAGACATGGTGTTTTTGGCAATACATCATAATGAAATATTACCACCTGGAGAATATCTGAAGATAAAATGAATGTATCTTATAACATCTAACTACAGCAGAGAGATGTAAGTAGCATAAAAAGAAAATTGGGGGCAGGGGAAGGGATTCAGAGAAGGATTGTTTCATGCGAACAGCAGTCTTAAGGAAGAAGAAGAAGGAATAAGAGGACTTCCAGGAAGATGGCAGACTAGAAAGACAAGGGACTCTCTCCTCTCCCAGAAAAATAGCTAGAGGGCAGGCAGAAATGAACTGGAAAAAAAAATGTTCTAGGGTTTAGGACACCAAGGAAAGGCTGGACACTGCCTAGGAGAGACAGGAACGAAGGAATAGAATAACAACAGCAAAACTGAGTTACAGCTACAGCTGCAGCAGCCAGCGCCCTCCCCAACCTGATGGACAGTTTTGAATTCTCAGGCCTTTGGGCCAGTGGCTACAAAGGGAAAGCAAGGATCCACCTCCCCAGAAAAGGGGAGAGACAGGGACACAGTCGAAGCCTGAGTCAGCTTTTGAGCCACAAATTTGGTCAGCTGTGTCCCAGGCTAGGTGGGACTGTGCCATTATTTGCCTTGGAAGCTGGCACGGGCCTGAAGAGATCTGACCCTCTCAAATCACCCTCCTTACTGACCAGAGGGGAGTGGGATTATTTCCTACCCAGGAAAAGAGGGGGCTGCCAGAAAAGGCTGGAGAACAACCTCTGAGAAAGTTTGACCAGCAAGGCTCTTAGCCTCCAGGCAGGATCCTCTATCACATTGATCTGATCCATATTACAACAGTCTCCTACCAGGCTTTGCATGGAGAGGCCTGCCGAGGACTGCTGCTGCCCGCCCACGAAGGAAGTGCATGTGAGGAAATGAAAAGTAAATAAGTGGGAAGCGGATGTGGCTCAGGCAATTGAGCTCCTGCCTACCACATGGGAGGTCCCTGGTTTGGTTCCCAGTGCCTCCTAAAGAAGACAGTGAGCTGGTATGATGGGCAGATGCAGCAAGCTGACGCAACAAGAGATACAAGAAGAAAAACATAATGAGAGACAAAACTAAAGCAGAGAGCTTTTGTTCTCAGTGCCTCCTAAAAGAAGACAAGCAAGACAGAGAGCTGACACATGGGCCGGTGAGGCAAGCTGATGCAACAAAGATGGCACAACAAGAGACACTTGGAGGGAAACATAATGAGAGATGCAACGAAGCAGGGAGCAGAGGTGGCTCAAGTGATTAGGTACCTCCCTCCCACATCAAAGGTCCCGGGTTCGGTTCCCAGTGCCTCCCAAAGAAACAAGGAAGACAAACAGACACAGCAAGAGCAAAACGACAAGGCAGTGGGGGGAAATAAATAAATAAGATTGATCTTTTTAAAAAATTAATTAAAAAAATAAAAACATTACCAAAAAAAAAGTAAGTGAGAGGCTTTTTCCAGCCTTTCCAGTCTGTTCCCCAAATCCCTTGAAAGTGGGTCTGCAACCCATTACTCAGCCCAGGGCCCAGATCTGAGCAACAGAGACGATCCTAAAAACCCATAACAGGTTGAACCAAGAATCAAAGAATAGCAGAAACACACACTCCTGCCACTAAATCCCAAAGAAAGAGAGAGAAATTGAGCATCAGAGTAAACTCACCATCAAAATCAGATGCCTAGACATCAGCAAAAAGTTACAAGCCATACCAAGATAATGGAAGAAATAGCCTAAGCAAAGGAATATATCAAAGCCCCAGATGAGAAAGAGGATTTGAGACAACTAATCAATGAGATTCACACAAATTTCCAAAATGAAATTAATGAGTTGAAAGACAATATGGCTAGAGAGCTAAAAAAGAAAACAAAACCCCAGAACAAACAAACAAACAAAAGAAAACATCAAGAAGACATTGAGCGACATTCAACTGCAGAAAGGTTTTTAAACCAAGCGATGTCTTAGGTAGGCGCCTTGTACCCAACATTAGTCCTACCAAACAGCCAGTCTCTCTCCCATTTCTCCTTGAGCTCAGAAACTTTGCTCCTGATCTGTCAGCCCAGGAAATTACTGGCAGGTATCTTATCTCATACAAGAGGCAGGAAAAACAAAGAAGTGAAACTGCTCAGTGCTTTGAATATGTAATTGGTTAGAACTGGACAATTTTCCCAGAAACTTTTTCCAAAATTCCTCTCATCCAAAAAGCCATTCCATTTCTTGATGAAGCAGGCCACCCCACAAAAAGTACCAGAGACAGCATCAAATTCTCAGAATACTTTTTACAAAAATGAAAATGAATGACATTTTAAATAAAATTTGTAAAGAACACATTGATATATTGTTAAAATATAAAATTATCCGGATTTCTTTTCATATCTTTTCCCAAACAAGGATGGTTCACGTTTCATTTAGTTTTCTCAATCATGGCAGATTAGACTTCAAGGAATCATTTTTCTTGAAATCCCTATTTGGAACGAATTGTTTAAAACTGCACATTTAAAGGCAGGGGTATAGAATCATGAAATCACCATGAAGTGAATTGTAGTGAATAGTACAGAAAGGTGAGAGTCAATCAAGGTCCTCCTCAATTAAATAAATATTTGTTGACCATCTATACAAGACATATAGGGAATCAAATAGTTTCTCTTAAACCTGCAGTATTTCCCTGTCATGCTCAGGGGACTAATTTCAAACTGATATCAAACACTTAGTTTCTTGGTTTTTGTTTTCTTGGATGGTCTAGTAACTTCAATTCTCTGAATACAGGCTCTGCCACAGGTATTCCTTGGCAACTTGAAGAGGTATCTTTTCTTTTAAAAGGCTTAGATATTGCTGAAACATCTATGAAATCCTTCCAAACTTATCCTCATGAGAAAATCTAAAATTTCAACTACCTGGCTTCCTTTGTTTAAATAAACTAACTTTGCTATGATTCTTGGTTCTTATTTTCTATTCTCCTGCTTCAAACTTGCAAAGATTCCCTGGCATTACAGCTATTTCAAAGAGAAAGTATTTTCCCACTTGTAAATTTCCCAAAGGAATATAATTTTCAATTATTTATTTTTAAATGTGGTGTCTAGCTCACTAAGAACCTGTTATAATTGTTTAATTTTATTTTTAAAGAAGCTTTAGATTACATAAAAGTTATATTGAAAATATAGGGGATTCCATATAACTCACCCCCCCTTCTCACATTTTCCGCTGTTAATAACATCTTTCATTACTGTGGTACATTTGTCACAATTGATGAATAAATACTGAAGCACTGCTACCAATCATGGTCTATGGTTTCAATATGGTTTACACTTTGCACTATACAATTTTATAGGTTCTGATAAAGTGTATAATGGCCTGTATCCACCATTGCAATATCATGCAGAACGATTCCAATGTTCCCCAGATGACCCAGGTTATGCATATTATTCCCTCTCTCTCCCTTCAGAACCTCCAGTGACTGCTGTTTTTATATCAATGTTACAAGTTCTTTCATTACTAGAATAATAACAAGTCTACTTTTGTGCATAAAAAAAAGAAGACACTAAGCAAACACAAAAAAGAATTTGAAAACCAGAATAGACAAATAACAGAGCTCATGGAATGAAAGACATGATAGGTGAGATTAAAACACACACACACACACACACACATTAGAGGCAGAGAACAGCAGACTAGAAATTATACAAGAAAGAATAAGTGATACTGAGGACAGAGACAGAATAGCTGAAATTGAAGAGAATGGAGAGAGAAAATAGTGGAAAAAATTAAGCAATGGCTCAGGGAGGTGAATAACATGAAGCACAACAACATACATGTCGTGGGAGTTCCTGACAGAGAAGAGAAGGGAAAAGGAACAGAAAGAGGAAACAATGGCTGAAAATTTCCCAATTCTTATGAAAGAAATGAACTTACATGTCCAAGAAGCACAGCGTACCCCAATCAGAATAAATCTGAATAGACCTACTCCAAGCCACATAGTACTGAGAATGTGAAATGTGAAAGATAAAGAGAAAAGTTCTGAGAGTAGCAAAGGAGAAGCAAACCATCACATACAAGGGATGCCCATTAAGACTTAGTGTGAATTTCTTATCAAAAACCATGGAATTGAGAAGACAGTGGTATGATGCAGTTAGAATACTGAAAGAGAAAAATTACCAGCTGAGAATTCTTTATCTGGTAAAATTTTCCTCCCAATATGAAGTAAGTTTATAATAGTCACAAACAGAAACTAAGAGAATTTGTAAAAAAGAATCTGCCTTTGCAGGAAATATTAAAGGAAGCCTTAGAGCCTGAAAGAAAAAGACAGGAGAGGGACGCTTGGAGGAGAGTATAGGAGAAAGAATAGCAGAAGGGTAACTAAAAGGGTAAAAAGACAGATGAAAATAAGATAGGACATATAAAAAGCAAAGAATAAAATGGTGGAAATAAGTAAGGCATTTACAGTGATAACATTGAATGTGAATGGATTAAACTCCCCAATCAAAAGATATAGGCAGGGGGGTGGAGCCAAGATGGCATCAGAGTAAGGAACTCCTGGAGTCAGCGCCCGTAATAGGGCAGTTGGTGGTCACCCAGAGCTACCTAAAGTACCTTTTGGAGGACCCAGGAGACCAGAGGTGTATCCTGCAATATCCTTGACAGTGTGGAAGGAGTAGACTACCCATCTGCACAGAGGAATCATGAGTAGAGCCCTCCACATGGCGGAGGTCAGTGCCTGTGGCATGCAAGTCACCTCAGGAGCTATTCCGTGGTTGGAGTTGAAGTTCCATCTTCCCCAATAAAAACGGGAGGAAAACACAGTAAGGCACCTGCTTCAGCTACTGATTAGTGAATTCGGTGGGCTGAAGTAGAATCCTAGGTACAACTAAATTTTGAACCTGTCCAGGTCAGAGGGAATCTGGTGTTTTCTCAACCTCTCCAGGCAATGGCAGGTATTCTCAGCCTAAAGGGACTGGGCTGTTGAGAACCCATAGAACCACCTCTACCACCCAAAAGGATAGGAGGGAGCTGGTGCTTCCTCAGCCTCTCTGGGAAATGGTGGGTACTTGCAGCCTACAGGACTGAACTACTGAGCATTTGTGGTTCTGTTCCCACCCCCTAAAGGGCAGAAGGGGCAGCACTCCTTAAGCTTCTCAGGGCAACTGCAGGCATATCTGGCCCACAGAGATTAGATTACTGGGCACTCCAGAGAGTGCATTCTCACTCCTGGTAGGGAGAGGGTCTGGTGATACATCAGTTTACCTGAGCAACTGTGGTCATTTTGGACCTACAAACATAGATTGCTGACCAAAACTATAACTCTATCCCTAACTAAGGTAGGGGAGGAAGGGGTGTGAAGCTTCATCAGTGTCTCTGGGTGACTATAGAGAGTCTTGTGCCCAACTGGGATTATTATACATGGCTACAGCTTTGTCCCTACTCCTGACAGAGGAGAAAGGTAGGAAAAATTCATGAATTCCTGGGGCAATGTGGGCAGGTTCAGCCTCCATAGCTTACAGCACCAACTACATCCTTGGCTCCTACTCCACAACCAGCAAGGGACAAAAGATAAGAAATCCCTAAACTAAAGGGAGAAACTGCACCCAGAATAAATACATCTAGCAAGTCAGATGTGGAAACACCAAAAGAAATTACAATCCATACCAAGAAGCAGGAAGAGATGGCCCATTTAAAGGAAAAAGATAAGCCTGCAGATGACACAAAGGAGTTGAGACAACTAATCTTAGATGTTCAAACAAATCTCCTTAATAAACTCAATGAGATTGCTAAAGAGATTAAGGATATTAAGAAGACATTGGATGAGCACAAAGAAGAATTTGAAAGCATACATAGAAAAATAGCAGACCTTATGGGAATGAAAGGTGCAATAAATGAAATGAAAAATACACTGGAGGCATATAACAGCAGATTTGAGGAAGCAGGAGAAAGGCTCACTGAGTTCAAAGACATGGCCTCTGAAAGTGAACAAACAAAAGAACAGATGAAGAAAAGAATGGAAAAAATTCAACAAGGTCACAGGGAGCTAAATGACAGTAAGATATGTGCAAACACACATGTCATGGGTGTCCTAGAAGGAGAAGAGAAGGGAAAAGGGGCAGAAAGAATATTTGAAGAAATAATGGTGGAAAATTTCCCAACCCTAGTGAAGGACATAGATCATAGATATCCACATCCAAGAAGCACAACATACTCCCAGCTGAATAAATCCAAATAGACCAACTCTGAGACACATACTAATCAGAATGTCAAATGTCAGAGACATAGAGAGAATTCTGAGAGCAGCAAGAGAAAAGCAATGCATAACATATAAGGGATACCCAATAAGATTAAGTGCTGATTTCTCATCAGAAATCATGAAAGCAAGAAGACAGTGGTATGATATACTAAGATACTGCAGGAGAAAAACTGCCAGCCAAGAATCTTATATCCAGCAAGACTGTCTTTCAAAAATGAGGATGAGATTAGAATATTTACAAATAAACAGAAACTGAGAGCGTTTATAACAAAAAGACCAGCTTTGTGAGAAATACTAAAGGGAGTGTTTACAACTTGAAAAGAAAAGACAGGTGAGAGAAGCCTGGAAGAGAGTCTAGAAATGACAACTCTATCAGTAACAGTAACTAAAAGTGTCAAATATAAAATGACAGACAAAACATAAAGATCAAAATGGATGAAATAAGAACTGCCTTTACAGTAATAACATTGAATGATAATGGATTAAACTCCCTAATCAAAAGACACAGACTGGCAGAATGGATAAGAAAATATAAGCCATCTATATGTTGTCTGCAAGAGACTCACCTTAGACTCAAGGATACCAATAAATTGAAAGTGAAAGGTTGGTAAAAGATATTCCACACATGCAGTAACCAAAAAAAAAAAAAAAAAAGCTGGGGTAGCTATATTTATATCAGATGATACAGACTTTAAAAGCAAAACTGTTATTAGAGACAAGGAAGGACATTACATATTAATAAAAGGAATGATTCACCAGGAAGAAATAATAATCATAAATATATATGCACCTAACCAGGATGCCCCAAGATACATGAGGCAAACACAGGCAAAACTGAAGGGAGATATAGACATCTCTACAATAATAGTTGGAGACTTCAGTACACACTCTCAGCACTGGATAAAACAACTGGGCAGAAGATCAATAAAGAAATAGAGAACTTGAATAATATGATAAATGGACTAAACCTAATAGACATATACAGAACATTGCACCCCAAAGCAGCAAGATATACATTCTTTTCAAGTGCTCATGGATCTTTCTCCAGGATAGACCATATGTTGGGACACAAAGCAGATCTCAATAAATTCAACAAAATTGAAATTATACAAAGCACTTTCTCTGATTAAAATGGAGTAAAGCTGGAAATCAACAAGCAGCAAATAAAAGGAAAATTCACATATATATGGAGATTAAACAATACACTCATAAATAATCAGTGGGTCAAAGAAGAAATTTCAAGAGAAATCAATAAATATTTTGAGACAAATGACAATGAGAATACAACATATCAGAACCTATGGGATGCTGTGAAGGCAGTGTTGAGAGGAAAATTTACAGCCCTCAATGCTTACATTAAAAAAGAAGAAAGAGCAAAAATCAATGACCTAACTACACAGCTGGAGGAACTAGAAAAAAAAACAGCAAGCTAGTCCTAAAACAAGTAGAAGGAATGAAATAACAAAGATCAGAGCAGAAATAAATGAAATTGAGAACAAAAAAAAACAATAGAGAAAATTAACAAAACCAAAAGTTGGTTCTTTGAGAAGATTAACAAAATTGACAAACCCTTAGCTAGACTGACTAAGAAAAAGAGAGAGAAGATGCAAATAAATGAAATGAAAAATGGAAAAGGGAACCTTACTATTGACCACACAGAAATAAGGGAAATCATAAAAGGATACTGTGAACAACTTTATTCTAAAAAAACTAGGCAATGTAGATGAAATGGAAGAAATCCTAGGAATGTACAAATAACCTACACTGACACTAGAAGAAATAGAAGACCTCAACAAACCAATCACAAGTAAAGAAATTGAAACAATCATCAAACAGCTCCTCAAAATGAAAAGCCCAGGACCAGACAGTTTCCCAGGTGAGTTCTACCAAGTATTCAAAGAAGATTTAATACCAATTTTACTCAAGCTCTTCCAAAAAATTCAACAAGAAGGAATGCTACCAAACATGTTCCATGAAGGCAATATCACACTAATACCAAAGTCAGATAAAGATATTACAAAAAAAGAAAATTACAGAGCCATTTCTCTAATGAATACAGATGTAAAAATCCTCAATAAAATACTTGCTAATCGAATTCAAGAACACGTTAAAAGAATTATCCATTATGATCAAGTGGGTTTATACCAGGCATGCAAGGCTGGTTCAACACAAGAAAATCAACATAATACACCACATTAATAAATCAAAGAAGAAAAATCACATAATCTTATCAATTGACACAGCAAAGGCATTTGACAAAATACAGCATCCTTTCTTGATAAAAATACTACAAAAAATAGGAATTGAAGGAAATTTTCTCAACATGATAAAGGCCATATATGAAAAATCCACAGCTAACATTGTACTCAATGGTGAAAAACTAAAAGCTTTCCCATTGAGATTAGGGACAAGACAAGGATGCCCACTCTTAACCACTGTCATTCAATATAGTGCTAGAGGTTCTAGCTATAGCAATCAGGCAAGAAAAAGAAATAAAAGGCATCCAAATTGGAAATGAAGAATTAAAACTTTCACTATTTGCAGATGATATGATTGTATATCTAGAAAATCTCAAAAAATCTACAAAAAGCTGCTAGAGCTAATAAATGATTTCAGTAGAGTGTCAGGATATAAGATCAATATGCAAAAATCAGTGGTGTTTCTATACACTAATAATGCACAATCTGAGGAGGAAGTCAGGGAAAAAATTCCATTTACAATAGCAACAAAAAGAATCAAATATTTAGGAATAAACTTAACCAAGGATGCATTCAGAAAACTATAATGAGTTGCTAAAAGAAATTTTAAAAAGAACATTCCATGCTCATGGTTTGGAAGACTAAATATCATTAAGATGTTAATGTTACCCAAATTGATATACAGATTCAATGCAATCCCAATAAAAATTCCACCAGCATTTTTTAAGCAAATGGAAAACACAATTTTCAAATCTATCTAGAAGGGTAAGAGGCCCCGAATAACCAGAAACATCTTAAAAAGGAAAAGTGAAGTTGGAGGACTCTAACTTCCAGACTTTAAATCATATTACCTAGCTACAGTGGTAAAAACAGCTTGGTAATAGCATAAAGATAGACACATAGACCAATGGAACCAAACTTATGGTTCAGTGACTTTTGACAAACCTGTCAAGCCCCCCTCCCCCCCCCCAGTTTGGGCAGAACAGTTTATTCAACAAATGGTGTTGGGAGAACTGGATATGCATAGTCAAAAGAAAGAAAAAGAAAGAAGACCACTACCTCATACCTTATACAAAAATTAACTCAGGATGGATCAAAGACCTAAATATAAAAGGAAGTACAATAAAACTCCTAGAGGAAAATGTAAGGAAACATCTTCAAGACCTGATGGTAGATGGTGGATTCTTAAGCCTTAAAACAAAAGCATGAGCAACAAAAGAAAACATGGATAAATGGAACCTCCTCAAACTTAAACATTTCTGTGATTCAAAAGACTTCATCAAGAAGATGAAAAGGCAGCCCAGTCGATGGAAGAAAATATTTGGAAACCACTTATCCAATAAGGATTTAATTTCCATTCTATATAAAGAGATCATACAACTCAACAATAAAAGAGCAAGCAATGCAATTTAAAAATGGGCAAAAGATTTAAACAGACATATCTCCAAAGAGGAAATACAAATTGTCAAAAAGCACATGAAAAAATGTTCCATATCACTAGCTATCAAGGAAATGCAAATTAAAACAACAATGAGATATCATCTAACACCACATAGAATGACCATTATTTAAAAAACAGACAACAATAAATGCTGGAGAGGATGTTGGAGAAATAAGAACACTCTTTCACTATTGGTGGGAATGTAAAATGGTGCAGTCTCTGTGGAAGACAGTTTGGCGGTTCCTCAGGAAGCTAAATATAGAACTGCCATATGATCCAGCAATTCCTCTACTAGGAATATATCCAGAAGAACTAAAAACTATGACATGAACAGACATCTGCACACCAGTGTTCATAGCAGCATTGTTCACAATTGCCAGAAGATGGAAACAACCCAAGTGTCCATCCACCAATGAATGGATAAACAAAATGTGGCATATACATATGATGGAATACTATGCTGCAATAAGAAGAAATGAAATTGGGATATATGTGATAACATGGATGAGTCTTGAAGACATTAGAGTAAGTGAAGTAAGCCAGACACAAAAGGACAAATATAGCATGGTCTCATTAATATGAACTAAATACAAATAATAAACACATGGAATTAGAACCTAAAGTATAGGTTATAAGGAGATAAGAGGAGGGTTGGTGTACATGAAAGTTTTAATCGACTTGACTATAAAAGTGTGGAGGTGGATAGATTTGATAGTAACACATTATAGTGAGTAACAACTGGTTTATAAATGGGATTGTGACTGAAAAAGGTAGTCTGGGGAAGTAAATGTCAATAGAAAGAAAGCTAAAGAATAATCTAGGGACTGAATAACACAGTGAACCCAGAGAAGGTTGAGAATTGTGGTTAAGGGTACAAATGCAAGAGAGTCCTTCTGTGAGCTAGAGCAGATGTACATCACTATTCCAGGGTGTTGGGAATATGGAGAAACATGGGAAAAATACAATTGGTGTGACCTATAGACTATGGTAACAGCAATACTACAATATTCTTGCATTAATGCCAATCTATACTGTGTTGATAATGGAGCTGTATGGAAAAAGTGTGCCAAATGTATGCTATGGACCATGATTGGTGGTAATAGTCTGATGATATTATCTCATAGTCTGTAACAAATGTTCCAGCAGGGTGAGGAGTTGTATGGGAAATCTACACATCAGTGTGATTGTTTTGCAAGTTCACAATATCTGTAATGAAAACACATTAAAAAATTTAGTATGAGTTGGGGGAAAAATACACCAAATGTAAGACAAGGACTACAGTTGGTAGAAATATTTTGATGATGCTCTTGCACAGTTTGTAACAAATGTTTCACACCAATGCCAGGAGTTGGTGGAGGGGCGAAGTATGAGACCCCTGTGTGATGTTATGTATGTTTATTTTGTAAGTTCACAATCTTTATTATACACTTATTATTTATGTGTGTTCATGTATGAATGATATACTTCAGTTTTTAAAAAGTGAAAAAAAAAAGATACAGGCTTACAGAATGGATTAAAAAAAACCAGGGGCCATCCATATGCTGCTTACAAGAGACTCACCTTAGACCCAGGGATACAAATCAGCTGAAAGTGAAAGGTTGGAAGAAGATACTTCATGCAAATAGTAACCAAAAAAGAGCAGGGGTAGTTATACTAATATCAGACAAAACAGACTTTAAATGCAAAAAAAGTTATAAGAGCTATAGAAAGCCATTATATATTCATAAAAGTCAGAATCCACCAGGAAAGTATAACAGTCATAAATATCTATGTACCTAACCAACATGCCCCAAAATACATGAGGCAAACTCTGACAAAACTGAAGGGTGAAATAGGCATCTCTATAATAATCATTGGAGACATCAACACACCACTCATCATCAGATAAAACAACTAGACAGAAGATCAACAAAGAAACAGAGAACTTGAACAATATCATAAACTAGTTAGACCTAACAGACATATATATACAGAACACTGCACCCAAACTCAGTGGATTATACACTTTTCTCAAGTGAACATGGATCTTTCTCCAGGATAGACCACATGTTAGGTCACAAAGCAGCTCTCGATAAATATGAAAAGATTGAAATCATACAAAGCCCCTTCTCAGATCATAATGAAATGAAACTAGAAACCAATAACAGACAGGTAACAAAAAAAGAAATTGAAAACAAAAAATAAATAATAGACAGGGAAGAGGTTAATTCACAAATAGATGGAGGCTGAACAACACACTCTTAAATAATTAGTGGGTCAAAGAAGAAATTGCAAGTGAAATTAGTAAATATATTGAGACTAATAAAAATGAGAACACAACTGAGCAAAACTTATGGGCTACAGCTAAGGCAGTCTTGAGAGGGAAATTTACAGCCCTAAACACCTATGTTAAAAAAGAAGAAACAGCTAAAATCAAAGATATACCTAAACAACTGGACAAACTAGAAAAAGAACAGCAAACCAATCCTAATGCAAACTGGAGGAAAGAAATAATAAAGATTAGAGCAGAAATAAATGAAATTGAGAACAAAAAAAATAGAGAAAATCAACAAAACCAAAAGCTGGTTCTTTGAGAAAATCAATAAAATTGACAAACCCCTCGCTAGACTAACAATGAAAAAAAGAGAAAAGATAACAGATAAAATGCAATCAGTAATCTAAGGGGGGAAGTTACAACTGAGCCCACAGAAATAAAGGAGTGTGAGCATTTAACAGTTAAAAATGACAACTGAGGGAGTGCTGTGTTCCTAGTCAGGGGAGCTCTATCACATTCCCTAATGGAACAACAACAATCCTCCAAGTGTAACAGCAAAAACCAAAAAAGAAGAATGGTCCAACAATGCGCCCTTGATACTAATGACTATGCTTGTGAGCCTGTGCACCAGAAATAAGAACAAGGCCTAGAGCTGCAGTGTGCCTAAGAGTTGCCTCCTGAGAGCCTCCGTGTTGCTCAAATGTGGCCAGTCTTGAAGCCAAACTCAATATGCAAATGCATTACCTTCCCCCCAGTGTGGAACATGACTCCTGGGGATGAGCCTCCCTGGCGCCGAGGGATTACTACCAAGTACCAGCTGATGATGTAACTAGAAAATGACCTTGAATAAAAGGATCAACTCAGACCAGCAGAATATCTCAGCCTACATGTAATATCAGGAGTTATAAATGCTATTCAACCTTGAATAAAAGGGGGAAATGGAAAGGACAAATGAGTTTATATGGCTATGAGTCTCCAAAAAAGAGCTGGGAGGTTGTCAGAGGGGTTGCCCTTATACACACTGCAGCAGAGTCCCAGAGACAGCTAAAGTAGATACAACCCCAGGCATTGGTTCTTCTGAGGGCTACAGAGACACACAGGTTCTAAGGTCATGGCAGATGGAGTTCAGTGCCATGTCAATTGGCCCTACTTTGGAGTTTGTGTTCCTGAGTGTGATGAAGTTGGACTCAGATGTGATCTTGGTTCACAAGCCCCTCCTGTTACTTTTACTGGACCTGTGGTTGGCACTGGGGTTTAGTGTATACTCAGGGGACCTGAATCTGTGGACTGTCCATATGATAGGCAGGCCCTGAGCCTCAACAGACTTGCAACTCCTACCCTCTGGTTTTTTGGACTTACCCCAGCCAGCTAACAGGAAGGTGAAGAAGGTCAACTGCCACACCAGGGAGCCAAGAGTCCCTACAACTGAAAGCAGGAGAATTGCATCCATCATCCATATGGAATCTAAGCCCCCTCTCGATACAGATGTGGAGTGGACATAATCATTCCAGGGTCCACAGGATGAGGAATAGAGTATGGATTACAGTGGACTTACCTATAGTCTATTCATGAACTAGTGTGATTAGTAATCGAAGAAAATGTAGCATTGATGTGGAGAAAGTGGCCATGGTAGCTGCTGAGGGTAGGGAGTGGGAAGAAGAGATGTGATGTGGGGACATTTTCTGGACTTGGAGTTGTCCTGGGTGGTACTGCAGGGACAGTTACTGGACATTGTATGTCCTCCCATGGCCCACTGGGTGGACTTGGGGAGAGTGTAAACTATAATGTGGGCCATTGACCATGCGGTGCAGCAGTGCTCAGAGATGTATTCACCAAGCACAATGAGTGTCCCATGATGATGGAGGAGGTTGTTGTTATGGGAGGAGTGGGGTGAGAGGGGTGGGAAGGGGTAAGGGAGACCTCATATTTTTTGAATATAACATTAAAAAAAAAAAGACAAAAATAAATAAATAAATATAGAGAAAAGAGAACAATCAAAAATAAATAAATAAAATTTATAAACAGTGAGCAAGATAGACTGGTGCCAACAAAATTAAAATTAGGACCAAAATAAAAAACTAAAAATAAGACCTAAAGAGGAATAAATTTGCATTAAAGATGTAATATAGAGAATGATGTACACTCAGAAAGGGAAGAAAATGCAATAATGGGAGACCAAGGTTTGAATTCCATCTTTCCTAGGTGAAATAGCAAACCTTGCTAAAGGAAGACAATTTGTAAATTTTAGAGGAAGGATATTTATCTGGAAGGCATGATGGAATATAAAATTTGAGGACCTAAAAAGTATGATAGGAAATTATTAGAGAACTCCTGAAGAAGATGTTTACTTATAAAAGAATAAATAGTATGAAGTGGCTGTGGCACAAGCAATTGAGCTCCCATTTACCATATGAAGGACCAGGTTTGATGCCCGGGACCTCCTGGCAAAAAGAAAGAAAAAGGCATCCCAGATCTGCATGGCATGGAGAGGCACAGACCCCCTTCACAGCAGAGACTGTGTAACAGGTCACACAGTGAAGTGACACACCAAAAAGATGACACAAACAGATAGGGAAAAAAAAGAAAAAATAATAAACCTGTGTATTAAACTAATAGCCTGTAGGAAATAAAAAGCATAAATATAATAAATATATTTATAATATATTATAAATATTATAATTAATATAATATAATAAATATAATATATTTATATATAATATAAAACATAGTATCTTGCAAAATATATGTAACAAATTTTTCAGGATGGGGCAGCAATTACTATTGCATGGACCATGACTAAATATTAGGGCAAGGAAGAAGTGAACTATTGTTGCCCTTATCAGTGTTGTTCAGAAGAAGGGAGAAAGACAAAGAACAATGACCCTGGGAAAGCAGAAATATGAAGAACTACAGATATGTACAATATCAGGAGAACTGGACCTCAGAGTGAAACAAAATAGAGGAAAGAGGAGAGTGAAACAAAGGGTCAGTAAAGAAATCCAAGAGTACCACATTTATAAAAAATAAAATATTTCTGTTTTCATGATGGGTGAACAATTATAAGTAGGTATAAAATATAAGTATGTTTGGAAATAAAACACATGAGAATCAAAAGAGGTAATGGGGGTGAAAATGTTGTTTTAAAAAAGATATACAAATAAGAGGTTCTATTTCACTGAAGCCCAGAACTGTGGGCTTTCACAGTCCATTCAGACAGGGAGGGAGGAAGCATTTATCCAGTCTCTGCTGTTACCACAAAACACGGTGACAGTTAAGGGCAAGTATGTTGGAGAGTGTGCTTCATAATGACTACCATCTCTCTGCTATTCAGCTCAGACAGGCAAAAATTGCTGGAAAGGATCCTTATTGTTCAGGAAGTATCATCAAGAAGTATTTTTTAAACTTATGTGTAATTCACATACCATTGTATTCACCCTCTTTAAATGGTTCTTTTCAGTGTTTTTTTGTATATTCACAAAGTTGTGCAACCATCACCACATTTTCATCACCCCAAAAAGAAACTTCAAACCCAGTAACAGTCATTCTCCATTCCTCTCTCCCCTCAGCTCCTAGAAACCTACTTTCTGTCTCTATGGATTTATATATTCTGGGAAGTCTCATATAAATGGAATCAAACACTATGTTGCTTTCCATGTCTGGCTTCTTTTCCTATGTATGCTTTCAAGTTTCATCCATCTTGTAGTATGCAAGAGAACTTAATTCCTTTTTATGACTGAATAATATTTCATTGTATGGATATATCACGTTTCGTTTATATGCTCGTCAATTGATAGATATTTCCAATTAGTACTTTTTATTATGTATTTTCTTGAATCTTTTCAAGTTTGCTGATATTTGGAAATTATTTTTACATTCAAAGAGATGTATTTCCAGTATGTGATATGAGGTTCTTAAGAATAAGATAAAGAATTTGTATAAAAATTGGTAAATGTAACAAAAGGTATATAAATGAGGGAAATGGACTTGGCCTAGTGGTTGGTCCGTCTACCACATGGGAGGTCCGCGGTTCAAACCCCGGGCCTCCCTGACCCGTGTGGAGCTGGCCCATGCGCAGTGCTGATGCGCGCAAGGAGTGCTACACCACTCAGGGGTGTCCCCTGCATAGGGGAGCCCCACGCGCAAGGAGTGCGCCCGTAAGGAGAGCCGCCCAGCGCAAAAGAAAGTGCAGCCTGCCCAGGAATGGCGCCACCCACACTTTCCCTGCGGCTGACGACAACAGAAGCGGACAAAGAACAAGAAAACAACAGAAGTGGACAAAGAAACAAGACGCAGCAAATAGACACAGAGAACAGACAACCGGGGGAGGGGGGGAATTAAATAAAAATAAATAAATAAATCTTAAAAAAAAAAAGGTATATAAATGAAAAAGTAGTTTAAAATATGTATCTTATGAGTCTTATCTCATGATCAATCATCTAACTGCCCCTGCTTAGGTGCATATTTTCCATTGAGAGGCTACTCTTTGCCAGTGCCCCATATGAGGCAATTCCTTCAGTGAATTCTTCACTTCACTGCATAAAAATGTGTATGCCCCATTTGCAGAGTTAGTGTTTTATCTTTCTCATGAGTTGCATCAGCTTTAACAAACATTTCAACATTAAGTATACAGACACATGTGAAGCCAAACCACTTTTGAATGCTGACTACAGCACAATGCTTGAAAGAAGGGAACTGGATATCAATCATTTGCTAAACTTGCAGTTTAAGTTATTGCAACTTTTTCATTCCCCCCCCGCCCCCCCCATCCTTACCAAAACCACACACAGGGGAAGTGGATGTGCTTCAAGTGATGAGACCTCTGCCTAGCATATGGAAGGACCCGGGGTCGATCCCTGGGGCCTCCTGGTGAAAAAGAAGAAGAGAAAGCGTGCCTGCACAGTGAGCCAGTGCCCACATGGCAAGCCGAGTGCCCACGTGCTGGGCGGAGTGCCTACACAGTGAGCTGAGTGCCTGTGCGAGTGCCCACACCACGGGCCAGTGCCCGAGTGGGGAGCTGAGTGCCTGCGCAGGGCGTCAGTGCCTGCGCAAGTGAGTCACGCAGCAAGATGATGATGCAACCAAAGAGAGACGAAGGGGAGAGTCAGGGTGAAGCTTGTATTTAATATTGTAGCCAACAGAGAGATCAGAAGGTTTCTAAGCAGGAAAGTAATGTAAGGAGAGCTATCCTTGGGAAAGATTAATCTGGTCATCTGGCAACCAAGTATAATATCATGTGTAAAAGGCATGGGGGAAGAGACAAGAGGTGGAAAAACCATCAGGAAGCTAGTATTATTGTCCAGGGCCGGGATATAGGGCATGGACGAAAGAAAGATGATCAAAACAAAATTGAATAAATGCTTCATATTTGTGTTAATTTGTATTCCAGGAAGTGAAATTCTATTAAGGAAATGTAGAAATAGCCTTTGATTGACTGGCTCCATGTACCCAAAGATACATAAAAAACTTACCCGTGAGCTCTCTGTAAAAAACAAGTCTATAAGATCAATTGTCTTTGAGAGTCATCTCAAGGCAAATTTTTCTCTTTTAAATATGTGATCCATCACTTGAATTCTCCAGGGCAAGTTTTCATAATCTAGAGGTTATGGAATGCAAACTCTCATCACAGAACTGGGGATGAATTTGCCCTACTCTCATTTTTACTGATATTGAATTTGAGCCCCATAAAAGGAACTGACTTAAACAGGGAAATATGGCTGGTTAGAACTCAAATCTCCTGATTTCTACCACACCTTCTAATTCATATTCTGCTGTAGATATTCCGACTTGACTAGAATTGAGGTGTCAAAATAAAGTGACAATTTCCGTTCACTTGGGCTTAAAAAGTTGGTTTCAAATAAGTATCAATCAAAGGAAAAAACTTGGCTCTACCAGAAAATTGCAAATCTGCAAGGTATTGCTGTCTGGACTGAGTGTTGACATACCATATGCCTTGCTCCTCAGGTATCACAAAACACAGTTAAATGTACTATAGCAACCACTTGGCACTTCCTGGAAAATTCTTGTTACTTAGGGGAATTCCTTAAGTCTTTCAGAGGTTTGAGGTTTCCGAATCCCCAAAACATTTTTTAAAATTGAGACCAAATATGTTTCTAATAGAATTCAACTTGGGATCCTAGGAAGAAACAAAATCTGCAGCCTATAGGCATTGCAGAAATGAAGGAAAAGGGCATAAATCTCTCAATATTTTGGCAGGAAAGGAGGGGTTATTTCCAAAGTTTTCTTTCCTTTGCAATAATCTGCTTGCTTTTGCCAAAGAACAGCTCATCAGCAATGTTGTTTCGTTTTATAGAGATGTTTTGAGAGAGTGAAAATTAGGAATCTGTGCCATAATTTTTTAAACCTCACATCCCAAAACCTATAAAAATCTTGTTACTTTTTATTGAAGAAGAAAAAAAAGAGAGGGAGAGAAGGAAACTGAATGTTTTGAGATTTGATCTTTGAGTTCACCATGTTCACTACAAGTACACTAACCTTATCATAAAAAGCAATATGTAATTTCATTAAATGTGGCCAAGGCAGGAAAATCCCATAGATCATTTTAAGGATTCAAGTTAAGAGCTCTTTGTTTTTCTAAAAACATGTCTTTCCATGTGTAACTCATTAAGGGTGGAATTGTGTCCACCCAAGAGTTATGTTCAAAAAATTTCTAACCTCCAGTTCCATAAATGTGACTATTTGGAAATAGGATCTTTGAAGATAGGATTAGTTAAAATGAGGCCCTCACTAATCCAGTGTGACTCACGGCCTTATTAGAACTGGAGGGTTGGACACAGTGACACAGGGGAGAACACCATGTGAAGATGAAGGCACGAAAGGCGGCCACGTGGAAAAACAGGCACAGATAGTTTTACAAACCAAGGATTTCTAGCCACTGCCAGGAACCAGGAGAGAAACATGGTTCCCCCTTCAGGTGTCAGAGGGAAGATGGTCCTTCTTACATCCTGACTTTGGACTTCTAACCTCTAGAATTGTGTGAAATTATCTGTTGTTTTAAGCCACCCAGTTTGTGGTACTATGTTACAGCAGCCCTAACTTACATTACACAGAGTAGCAACCGCGGCTACAAAATACCATTTCTCTAGCTCTGCTGAGGGCTTATTCTTTGGAAATGATCCAGAAGTCAAGGAGTATCCCATGTGTGTGCTGAGAAATGATTCTCTCAGCTGCCACACAGGGTTCACATTCTCCTTGCCTGATAAAAGCAGCTGCTGCTAATCCTCCAAGCCACGTCACCACTGCCTGCGAAAGGCACCGCCACTACTGTTGCTGCTGCAGAGGTGTGCACTGGGGCCCCAGAGGCCCCAAAGTCCAACATCAAGGTCACTAGCAGTTTGATATTATTTATGAAATACATACTAGATTGTGTTTGTAAACTGTTTTTTTTCTCTGCATGTATTAGAGTGTATTAGACTCAGAGGTTTCACTTTTACCTTATTAAACTGATATTAGGGCATTTATGTGACCATGTCATTAGGGTGACTCAGTTTGAATCCCTGCCTACAGCTAGTCTACAGCTGTAGGTTATATAAACAGATGCTCAGTCAAAGACAGGGAAGTAAATACATGAAAAAGAAGAACACAGAGAATGCAGAGGAAAAGAGACAGCTCATGGGACAGGATCCTGCAGCCCCGGGAAGCGAGATGAGCCTAATAGTCTATAACTGATCTTGTGAAGAGACCAGAGCAGCTGAGCCTGGAAAGAAATGAGCCTTGGGAAGAGAGACAAGCCTTATGCCAGCCTACAGCTGAGATCAGAAGAAGCTGGGACCACAGAGCCTTAAGAGGAAAGAGGAAGGCTGAATCCTCACAAACATTGCTTGCCATCTTGCATTAACAAATGGCAACAGATTTTGGGTGAGAATGTACCTCTTAAGTAACCATGAGGCCCTTTAGGGTCTTGTGACTGTAAACTTCTACCCCAATTAAATACCCTTTATAAAAGCCAACAGACTTCTGGTACTGTGCATCAGCACCCCTTCGTCTGACTAAGACAAAGGCATTGATGGTCCATGGGCAATGCTGCTGCCCCTGGCACCAATATTCATGCCACTGACAAGCTACACTCTCGGTATTCCAAGGAGATTATATAAAACAACAACAACAAAAAAAAAAACCGGCTCCTTTAGTTTCCATTCGGTGTCACATTACAGCCACCCTGGTGTCATGGGACTCCAGGGACTCACGGGAAAGAATGCATGAGTCCACGAGGCTAGGCTGGAAACAATCAGAGTGCAATATGATAATGTACTGAGACCTGTTCACCCCATTTGCTGTCTTTAACACAGCCTCTGTACCTTAGTTCTTTATTTCCCTGGGAACAGTTCTTTTCCAGAAGCTTTTTGAGTTCTCTTAAAAACAGAATTCTGACGGGTCCACAGCACCAAAACTCAGGTATGTCCAAATATGCCTGAATCCTGGGAAGGATAAGAACTTAGGCACCCCAATTTATAAGTGGCAAAGGACCTGAACAGACATTTCTCCCAGGAAGAAATACAAATGGCCAATAAGCACATGAAAAGATGTTCAGCATCACTAATGACTAGGGAAATGCAAATCAAAACCACTAGATCCACTTCACAAGCACTAGGATGGCTATTATTTTTAAAATGGAAAAAAATGGCAATGATGCAGAAAATTAGAACCCTCAGACATCGTTGGCTGGAATGTAAAATGGTACAGCCACTGTGGATAAGAGTTTAGTGGTTTCTCAGAAAGGTAAACAGAATTACTACATGACTAGGCAGCTCCATTTCTAGGTATATAGTCGAAAGAATTGAAAACAGAAACTCAAACATGTATTTGTACACCAAAGCTGATACCAGCATTATCCACAAGAACCAAAAGGTGGAAGCAATTCAAATGTCCATCAACTAATAAATGGATAAAAAAGTGTGGTGATACATATAATGAAATATTATACAGCCATAAAATAAATGAAGTTCTGATGCATGGAACAGCATGGATGAACTTAGAAGACATCATGCTGAGTGAAATGTAAGACACAAAAGGACAAATATTATATGATTTCACTTACATGAATTACCTAGAATAAGCAAATTCATAGAGACAGAGTGGATTACAGTTTACCATGAGCTAGAGGAATTATTGCTTGAAGGAATCAGAATTTTTGTGTGGGGTGCTACAAAAGTTCTGGTAATGGTTGGTGGTGATGGATACATGATATTGTGAATATAATTAATATCACTGAATTGTACAGATGAAAGTGGTTAAAGTGGGAAATTTTGCATTGTATATATGTTACCACAACAAAAGTGAAAAAGAAAATTTTATTATAAACACATAAACTAGAGAGGTGTCAATAGAACAACAGTTATGAATGTCAGGGGAAGGATAGAGAGATTGAGAGGTGACTTCTAAGGGAGAGAGTTTTTTTGTTTGTTTTTTATTATCATTATTATTGGAGTAATGAAAAATGTTCTGATATTGACTGAAGTAATGAATGCACAACTCTGTGATTTTACGAAGTACCCCTGATTGTACACTTCGGATGGACTGTAAGCTTTATGAATATGTTTCAAAAAACTTGATTTATTTTTGTAAAAAGTTTTATCACATTGTTTTAGTTTGTGAAGGCTGCGAAGGCAGTGTACCGGAAATGGTTTGGCTTTTACAATGGGAATTTATTAATTTATAAGCCTACTGCTCTGAGGCCATGAAAGTGTTCAATTCAAGGGAACATAAGGAGATGCTTCCTTTCTGTGCTGAAGCTGAGGGTGATCAGGGACACGGCGGCATCTGCTCATCTCTCCCTTCTCTCCGGGCCTCATTGCTTTTGGTTTCTGGCTTCAGTGGCTCCTCTCAGTTTCTGTGTCCTGTTGATTTCAGCTTCTGTCTGAAAGAAGCTCTCAGCTTCTGGACAATTTCTCTCTGTTTCGGCAGCCTCCTCTCTGCTATTTATAAAGGATTCCAGCAAGAGGACCAAGATCTATCATAGGCTATGCTCAACTGAAGCAATCCAATCAAATGGCTCTCAATTGAATCCAATCCAATCAAAGGGTCCTATAACCACAGGAATGGACCAACTTAAGAACATCATTTTCTGGGGTACACAAAAGACTGAAATTACCACACACATTTCCTCCCTCCCTCCCTTCCTCCCTCCCTTCCTCCCTCCCTTCCTCCCTCCCTTCCTTCCTTCCTACCTTCCTTCCTCCCTCCCTCTCTCCCTCCCTCCCTTCCTCCCTTCCTCCCTTCTTCCCTTCCTCCCTCCCTCCCTTCCTTCCTTTCTTTCTTTCCAAATCAACTTTATTGATACATATTAATACAGCATACAATTCATTCAATGTATACAATTAATGATATTTGGTATAATCACATAGTTGTGCATTCATCACTTCAATCATTATGAGAGCATTTTCATTATTTCAATAATAATAATAACAATAAGCAAACACAGACTAACAAGAAAAATCTTCATCTCTCAACCTCTCTCTGTTTCCCCTGCTGTACATAGCTATGATTTCTGGCTATTCTTGCACAATATTATTATATTTATAAAGCAGTTTTGTTGAGACGTATTCACATACCATACAATCTTTTAGTATACTCACAATGTTAAGCATTCATCACCACAAAAAATTTTAGAGCAATTGCATTACTCCAGAAAGGAAAACTCCACAGTCCTCAGCATTCTTTCCCCAGGCCTACATAACCACTAATCTAATTTCACCTTTGTAAATTGATTTATCCTTACATTTTATATAAATGGAATCATACAATACATTACACAATATATTTAGTTCATAGTAGTGCAATCATACATTATTTGTCCTTTTTTGTCTGGCTTGCTTCACTCAACATAATGTCCTCCAGTTTCATCCATGTTGTCATATGTTTTACATCTTCATTTCATCTCACAGCTGCATAATATTCCATCATGTGAATACACCAGTTTGTTTATCCATTCATTGGTTGATGGACATCTAGGTTGTTTCCAACTTTTGACAATCATGAATAATGCCAATATGAACACTGGAGTGTGGATGTCTCTTTGTGTCATTGCTCTCAGATCTTCTGGGTGTATATCCAGTAGTGGTATTGCTAGGTCACATGGCAAGTCTATATTCAACTTCTTTAGGAACTGCCAAACAGTCTTCCACACTGGCTGTACCATTCTGCATTTCCAACAACAGTGAATAAGTATTCCTATCTCTCCACATTCTCTCCAACATTTGTAGTGATCTTTTTTTTAATAGTGGCCATTCTGATAGGTGTGAAATGATATCTCATTGTAGTTTTGATTTGCATTTCTTTAATTATTAGTCATGTTGAACATTTTTTCATGTGTTTTTTTGCCATTTGTATTTCTTCTTTGGAAAATGTCTATTCAAGTCTTTTGCCCATAGTTTAATTGGGTCATTTGTCTTTTAATTGTTGAGTTGAGCATCTCTTTATATATCATGACATGTGACATATCATGACATATCTGACATGTGATTTCCAAATATTTTCTCCCATTGAGTTGGCTGCCTTTACACCTTTTTGACAAAGACCTATGAGGTGCAAAAGCATTTAATTGTGAGGAGGTCCCACTTATCTATTTTTTCTTTTATTGTGTGTACTTCGGGGATAAAGTTCAAGAAACCACCACTACCGTAAGGTCTTTAAGATGTTTCCCTATATTTTCTTCTAGTAGTTTTATGGTCTTGGCTTTTATATTTAAGTCTTTGATCCATTTTGGGTTGATTCTTGTATAGGGGAGTGAAATAGGGGTCCTCTTTCATTCTTTTGGTTATAGATATCCAGTTATCCCAGCACCATTTGTTGAAGAGAGAGTTTTGCCCCATCAATATGGACTTTGTAGGTTTGTCAAAAACCAGTGGGCCACAGAGGTAAGGGTTTATTTCTGGACTCTCAGTTCTATTCCACTATTCGATGTGTCTATCTTTATGCCAGTAGCATGCTATTTTATAGCTTTGTAATATGTTTCAAGGTCAGTCAGTGAAATACTTCCCACATTGCTCTTCTTTTTAAGAATGCTTTTGGCTATTTGGGTGCACTTTCCCTTCCAAATGAATTTGGTAATAGCATTTTTCTATTTCTGTAAAGTAGGCTGTTGTAATTTTTATTGGTAATGCACTGAATCGATAAATAAGTTTGGGTAGAATTGACATCTTCACAATATTTAGTCTTCCAATCCATGAACATGGACTGTTTTCCGTTTGTTTAGGTCTTCATTGCTTTCTTTTAGCATTGTTTTGTAGTAGGTTTTTTGTTGTTGTTGTTGTTGTTGTCTTTTGCATAAAGGTCCTGTATTTCTTTGGTTAAATTAATTTCTAGGTATTTGAGTCTTTTCATTGCTATTGTAAATGGACTTTTCCTCCTGATTTCCTCCTCAGATTGTTCAAAACTAGTGTACAAAAAGATTACTGACTTTCGGATTTTGATCTCTTATCCTAGCACTTCAAGAACTGATTTATTAGCTCCAGCAGCTTAGTCAGGACATTTCAGAATTTTCCAAATATAGCATCATGCCATTTGCAAATGGTGAGAATTTTACTTCTTCTTTTCCTATTTGGATGCCTTTAATGTTTTTTTCCTGTCTAAATGCCTAAGCTAGAACTTTTAGTACAATGTTGAGTAACAATGGTGACAGTGGCCATCCTTGTCTTCTTCCTGATCTTAGAGGGAAAGCTTTCAACCCTCCCCATTGAGTATAATGTTGGCTGTGGGGTTTTCATGTATGCCTTTTAACATATTGAGGCATGTCAAGGAATTAAACCCTTGTCTATTCCTATCTTTTGAAGTGTTTTTATCAAGAAAGGATGCTGAATTTTGTCAAATGCATTTTCTGCATTGATTGAAATGACCATGTGGTTTCATTTCCTTCAATTTGTTAATGTAGTATACTACGTTGATTTTCTTATGTTGAACCAGCCTTGCATACCAGGAATAAATTCCACTTGTTTGTAATTTATAAGTCTTTTGATATGCTTTTGGATTCAATTTGCAAGTATTTTGTTGAGAATTTTTGCATCTATGTTCATTAGAAAGATTAGTCTGTAATTTTCTTTTCTTGTAGTGTCTTTATCTGGCTTTGTTATTAGGGTGCTGTTGGCTACATAAAACGCATTGGGTAATTTTCCTTCCTCTTCAATATTTTGGAAGAGTTTAAACAGGATTGGTGTTAATTCTTGAAATGCTTGGTAGAATTCACCTATAAACCCATCTGCTCCTGGACTTTTCTTTTTTGGGAGATTTTTGATGTCTGATTCAATCTCTTTAAATGTGATTGGTTTGTTAAGTTCTTGTACTTCTTGTAGCATCAATGGAAGCTGTTTGTGCATTTCTAGGAATTTGTCCATTTCATCTAGGTTGTCTAGTTTATTGCCCTATAGTTTCTCAAAATCTCCTCTTATGATACTTTTTCTTTCTGTGGGGGAGGTTGTAACTAACCCCTTTCATTTCTAATTGTATTTATTTGCATCTTCTCTCTTTTTCCTTTGTTAGTCTAGCTAGAAGTTTGTCAATTTTACTGATCTCAAAGAACAGCTTTTGATTTTGTTCATTTTCTCTACTTTTTTGTTCTCAATTTAATTTATTTCTGCTCTAATCTTTATTATTTCTTTCCTTCTATTGCTTTGGGTTTGGCTCACTGTACTTTTTCTAGTTTGTCCAGTTGTTCAGTTAGATTTTTGATTTTAGCTCTTTCTTCTTTTTAAATATAGGCGTTAGGGCTATAAATTTCCCTCTCAAGATTGCCTTCACTGTAGCCCATACATTTTGATCCATTGTGTTCTCATTTCCATTGGTCTCAAAATATTTACTAATTTCACTTGCAATTTCTTCTTTGACCCACTGATTATTTAGGAGTGTGCTGTTTAGCGTCCACACATTTGCAAATTAACCTCTTTCCTGTCTATTATTGATTTCTAGTTTCATTCCATTATGATCTGAGAAGAGGCTTTGTATCATTTCAGTCTTTTTATATTTATTGAGAGCTGCTTTTGACATAACATGTGGTCTATCCTGGAGAAAAATTCATGGGCACTTGAGAAGAATGTATAATCCAATGAGTTTGGGTGCAACGTTCTGTATATGTCTGTTAACTCTAACTCATTTATGATATTGTTCAAATTCTCTGTTTCCTTATTGATCTTCTAATTGTTCTATCTAATGATGTGAGTGGTCTGTTGACATGTCCAACGATTAATGTAGAGATGTCTATTTTTCCCTTCAATTTTGTTAGAGTTTACCTCATGTATTTTGAGGAACCCTGATTAGATGCATAGATATTTATGACTATTATACCTTCCCAGTGGATTCTGCCTTTTATTAATATACAATGGCCTTTTGTATCTCATAACTTTTTTGCATTCAAAGTCTATTTTGTCAAATATTAGTATAGCACCCCCACTCTTCTGGGATACTTTCAGCCAGTTTGTAACTTTGGTTCTAAGATGGGTCTCTTGTAAGCAGCATGTGAATGGCTCTTGGTTTTTTTTTTTTTGGTTTTTTTTTTTTTAATCCATTCTTTCAGCCTATATCTTTGATTGGGGAGTTTAGTCCATTCACATTCAATGATATTAATATAAATGCATTTACTTCCACCATTTAATTCTTTAGGTTTCATATATTATATCTTATTTTCATCTGTCTTTTTACTCTTTTAGTTCTTCCCTCTGCTATTCTATCTTCTATACTCTCCTCCAAGCCTCTCTCATATCTTTTTCTTTCAGTTCTACTGCTTTCTTTAATAATTCTGCAAAGGTGGATTCTTTTTTCACAAACTTTCTTAGTTTAAGTTTGTTTGTGAATATTATAAACTCACCTTCATATTTGAAGGACAGTTTTGCTGGATCAAGAATTCTAGGCTGGCAGTTTTCCTCTTTCAGTATCCTACTTGTATCATACCACTGTCGTCTTTCCTCCATGGTTTGTGATGAGAAATTCACATTAAGTCTTACTGGGCATCCCTTGATTGTGATGGTTTGCCTCTCTCTTGCTGCTGTCAGAATTTTCTCTTTAGCTTTGATGTTTGACATTCTGAGTATTTTACATGTCCATGAGATTATTTTACATGTCCAAGAATACTGTGCTTCTTGGACATGTAAGTTCATTTCTTACATGTGAGTTGGGAAATTTTCAGTTATTTCCTCAAATAATCTTTGTTCCTTTTCTCTTTTCTTCTCCTTCTGGAACTCCTGTGATACGTATGTTGTTGTGTTTCATATTATCATTCAACTTATGAGCCCCTGCTCAACTTTTTCCATTCTTTACTCTCTGTTCTTTTCTTTCTTCAATTTTAGCTGTTCTGTCTTCAGAATCACTTATTCTTTCTTCCATCATTTTGAGTCTGCTATTATATGCCTCTAATGTGTTTTTTATCTCACCTATCATGTCTTTCATTCCCATGAGCTTTGTTACTTTTCTACTCAGGTTTTTCTTTTTTGGGAAGATTTATTTTATTTTATTTATTTCTCTCCCCTTCCCCCCTGTTGTTTGTTCTGTGTCCATTCACTGTGTATTCTTCTGCGTCTGCTTGCATTATCAGGTGGCACTGGGAATCTGTGTCCCTTTTTTGTTGTGTGTCATCTTGCTGCACCAGCTCTCTGTGTGTGCAGTGCCACTTCTGGGTGGGCTGCACTTTTTTTTTTTTTCACGTGGGGTGGCTCTCCTTGTGGGGCACACATCTTGTGCATGGAGCACCCTGACACGGTGTTGCCCCTGTGTGGCACAGCACTCCTTGTGCACAGTAGCACTGTGCATGGGCCAGCTTACCACCTGGGTCAGGAGGTCCTGGGGATCAAACCCTGGAAACCTCCATATGGTAGATGGACATTCTATCAGTTGAGCCACATCCACTTCCCTCTACTCAGGTTTTCAAACTCTTCTTTGTGCTTGCTCAATATCTTCTTGATATTGTTTATCTCTTTAGCCCTATTGTCTTTCAACTTATTAATTTTATTTTGGAAATGTGTGTGCTTCTTGTTAATTAGTTGTCACAAATTCCACATTTCTTCTGGGGCTTTGATATATTCCTTTTCTTGGGCCATGTCTTCCATTTTCTTAGTATGCTCATAATTTTTGCTGATGTCTAGGCATTTGATTTGGATGTTGAGTATACCCAGACACACTTTTTCTCTCTCTTTCATAGGGATTTAGTGGTAGAGGCTATGGGTTACTACTGTTCTTTGATTCTTGGTTCAACTTGGGTCTTTAGGATTGTCCCTCTTAGTTGTTCAAAACTGGGCTCTGGACCCATTAATGGGTTGCAGACCTGCTTCCTAGGGCCTTGAGGAGAGAGGCTGTAAAGGCTGGAAAAAGCCTCTCTCACTTATTTACTTTTAATTTCCTCATGTGCACTTCCTTGGTCTGCCAGTAGATGGCAGTCTTTGGAGCTTTCTCAGTTCAATGCCTGGCTGGCGTGTGTTTGCTGCATCACAGACCATATCAATGTGACAGAGGATCCTGCCTGCAGAATAAAAGCCTCATAATTCAAACTTCCTCAGAGGCAGTTCTCCAACCTTTGCTGGCAGTGCCCTCCCTTTGCCCAGGTGGGAAATAATTCCACTCACCTCTGGTTTCTCAAAAAACCAGTCCCAGTCAGACATAAGATTTCCCTAGAGAGGAGACTGAGAGGGTCGGTGTGCTTTAGCCCCTTACCAGCTCCCAAGGAAACAGTAGTGCTGCCCCGCCCTGCCTAGAAGGGCTCGTGGGACACAGCAGACCCAATCTGTGGGTCAAAAGCCAAGTCAGCCTTCGGCTGTGTCCCTCTCTCTCCCCTTTCCTCGGGAGGTGGACCCTTGTCACCCCCTTTGTCTGTAGCTGTCAGACCCGAGGCCTGAGAATTCAAAAGTGTTTCCAGTGTTGGGGAGGGTGCTGGCAGTAGCAGCTGCCACTTGTAATTCACAGTTTTGCTGTCACGATTATTTCACTTTGTCCCTCTTCTGGGCAGTGAGTAGCCTTCTCCTGATATCCTAAACCCTAGAACTTTTTTTTTCCGGGCCATTTTTGCCTGTGCTCTAGCTGTTTTTCTGATGAAGAGAGTTCCATGCCTTTCTAGTCTACCATCTTCCTGGAAGTCCTTCCATATTCTTTTTTTCTCTTAGAAAAGGGCAATACTGAATTGACATACTTAAACTTATTATTTGACTTTTTTTTTCATTTGATTCTCATCAAGAGTCACAAACTAGCAGCCTGAAGGTCAGGTCTGGTCAGATGGGTGTTTTGTTTTGCTTTTAAGTCCACCTGCTTTTTTCTTAAATTTTGAATTAGAATACTCTTATACCAATGGTGCTCATACTTGAGCATGAATCAGAATCAAGTTTATTAAAACTGGAGGGCTTGTTAAAAGTCAGATTGCTGGGCCCCACCATCAGGGTTTCTGATTAAGTAGGTCTGAGTTGGGAACTTAGATTTTTTTTTTGAGGTACAGGGTATGGGGATTAAACCCAGGACCTCCTATGTGGGAAGCCAGTGCTCAACCACTGAGCCACATTAGCTTCCCTGAGTTGGTTTTTTCATTTGTTTTGCTTGTTGTTTGTTGTTGTTTTTTCAGGAGGCACCAGGAACCTCCTTGTGGGAGGCAGGTGTTCAAACCCTTGAGTCACATCCACTCCCTAGGACTGAGAATTTGAATTTCTGTTGAGACCCCCCCTGTCACCGGTCTGGAATCCATACCTCAAGAACCAGGGCTTAGGCATGAGTAGTCTTCCTAGCCCTATCACCTTTGTATTTCATCTGGCCTGCTTTACTCATTTATGTTACCCTTATAGATCTTTCTGTTAGAAAGTCGTGTCTCAACATAGCACGTGAAAATGCAGAGTCTGACTCACAGAGATAATTATATTCTATACTTTATTTCACTTATAATACTTGGCCTATCTATGATCTCACAACAAAAATGTTCAGTAAAAGGTGTTTGTATTACCCAAGTTGTTATTTTTCATTATAGCTACTACTGACACATGGTTGTTCTTGAGATTACCTCTCCTCTGTCATGCACATAAGATGTCCTTTATATCAGCTTAATCCAGAAATGGTGGGGAATAAGGAAGACCAGAAGGCTTTTGAAAAATAAGGAGGTTATTTAATTTTTGTCCATTTTTGTTTGATCATGTCACTTTTAGAAATAAATGGTGATTTTTCAGCATATGTGTATTTGAATTTTTAACTATACCATGGTCAAAGACCAAATACTGATTAAATTCTTAACTATGGGCAAAGTAATAAGTAAGGATCATTTAAGCCTGTCATAAAGGATAAACGTTTTTTGAACTTTTTATTGAAGTATAACAAATAAACAGAATGGTACATGCATTGTAGGTGTAAGGCTTGTTGAATTTCAACAAAGTGAACAGACCCATGGAACCGGCACACAGAACAAGAAAAAAATTACCATTCCCCAGAAAGCCCCCACATGTTCCTTCTTCAATATTAACCCTGAGGATAACCACTATTCTAACTTCTAACATCATAGATGAGTTTTACCTACTTCTGTAATTTATATAAATGTACTCACACAATACATGTTTTATATCTGGTTTCTTTTGCACAACATTATGTTTATGAGATCCATTCATATTGTTGTGTGTAGTTGTGTTTTGCTTATTTTCGCTGCTGTATAATATTCCATTGTGTGAATTACTACAATTTATTTATCCATTCTACTGTTGAGGGGTATTTGGGTCATTGACATTTGGGGACTATTACAAACAGTGCTGCTATAACATTCTCATGCATATTTTTTGTTGCACATGAATATGCATTTCTGTTGGGTAGGAGGAGACTTGCTGGGTCATGAGGTATGTGTATGTTCAACTTTAGGAAGATATAGTTTTCCAAAGTGGTTGTGCCAATTTATACTCCCACTAGTAGTACATGAATGATCAAATTTCTTCATATCCTCACCAACACCTCTGATTTCATTTAAACTTTAAAATAAAGTTTAAATGAAGCAGTTCTTAACCTTTTTTGTTCCATGGACCCCTTTGCCAATCGAGTCAAAACCACAGATCCCTTACTAAGTCCACACCATACTATATATTATTTAATAAATATATCACTCCTGCACCAACACATCCCCACAAGAATAATGTTTTTCTGAATTTCAATTCCAGCTCATGAACCCCTTGTTACGAACCTCTGCTTTAAAGAAAGATAGGCCTGCCTTGATTTCAACAATGCCATCGTTTTCAACATCTTGAGTTCACTGCGTCACTTTCAAGCAATCGAGGCGTTAGCCTTCTTTAATGAATGACTGGGCTTCACAATCAATTTGTAAATAGATACCAGAACTAGTGAATTTGCTAATTATTTTTCTTTCCATGTATTATCTACTATGTGTTTATAAGCCACAACGTATACTCTGTATGTGAAGATATGATTACTTGCTGTGTTTGCAGCTGTAATCTAAATGTGTAACCAATAGTACTTTGCATTTGGTGACTTGGCAAGTGTTTGTAGCAACTCTTCCTGCATGTGATACTTTTTTCCAAACCACAGTTTCCCTAATGCAATAAGAAGTTCAAGATCTCACTCTGGTCTCACTGGACATAAGCTAATTTGTTTCTGTCTGCTGCTGCTATTTCCATGTCTCAGAGACATATCAAACACATGGAGAGACTATGTGTCCTTTGATCTACGAAAAAGTTTTTTCTCCCTTCTGTGATGTATATATAATTGCTTTGTTTCTGTTTCCTTCTGTCCATCCGTTCTTGGCACATCTATTTTGTAAATTCTGTCCTGATGAGTGTTGGCTAAACTATATTTTGAAAGCTGTTTCTGAGAAAATTAATACTCTTAACAGGAAATCTAGGAAGTCAGAGGTTTCTGGATAATGTCTGACCACAGGAAAGGGTGTTGGCACTTCCTGGCCAAAGCTTGACTCTAATGATCAGTAACAAGTTTCTCAGATCGTGCAACCTCTTATTTCACTGCAAGCTGATCCCTCTAAAATACTGAGACAAAGCACTAAAAGGGATACCCTTTGTGGAGCCATTAAAGACTAGCAAGGGAATCTGGGTCCTTCTTTTATCCCAGGCTCATTTATCTGCTTTATATCCAAAGTTATGGCATCTCTTGGAGATGATTTTCTCACCCCATCACTGGTAACAAGATATCATAAATAAACTAAAACTGCTTAATTGAGCAGGAAATGGCTATAGCAGAATTTAAGTCTTTTTGTATATCACTATACTTAATATTTAATATCTTGCTTGCCCTCTTTGAATGATTTCCAGCTTTAATGATACTTTGCATCTTAAATGTCATTGGTTCACCTGGATAATTACAGTATTTACACTATCTTCCCTCTTTTAAGACGTAATGACTTAACAATGGAACTTTTCATTCCATCTTTGTGACTTTTAACCAGAAACTGGGTAAGTGGAAAGTCATAGTTTTGGATGAGTTTACTTTTTTAAAAGAGTAATAACCCTGATTTTTAAAAAACTATACATGCTGTTTTTAAAAATTCAAGCAATTAAGAAAAGTAAAATAAATACAGCAAGAATATACTCTCTCTTACCACTCAGAAAAGAGCCATTGCTAACATTAGAGGAATATTACTCTAGATATTTCTCTGTGCCTACATACAGATAAAAGCGAGATAAACATATAGAGGAAATATTGGTAGATAAATAGTTATAAAAATTGTACATAGACTTTGTTCTAAGAACCCCTGGTCTTAGCTACACCAAGATCTTTCCCTCTTGTCTCCTATTGCACCGTGAGTCAGGCCACCAGTCACTTCTGAGGAAGGCCCCCATTGTCCCACTTACCCTTCTCTTTCAAGACTATCTCAGATATTTTGGATATCACAGTATTACTGTCCCTTGTGTCTTTCTTTCCAAAGCCATAAGACATTGATTTATTAAGCATCTACCTTCTGAGACTAGGGTGACTGTTATCAGCACATCAAAACATGCTTCTCTGTTCTTATTTCATACTGATGATACTAAACACTAAACAACCTGGGGTTCTGAGGCTGCCTGTTTTTGGATTTACTTGATGGACAGATATCTTTACACAGCATTTAGTTTCCTGCAATACTAAAACTACAGCAATGTTCATTATTTCCTTCTCAATTCCTCCTTTCAATTTAACAAGTTAATCTTGAGACAGACCTTGTAATGAGTCCTTGGTGCACCAAAAAAAAAGACCAATTTCTGACTTCAGGAAACTCTCAGACTAACAGACAAAAGAAACAAGGAAATCATCAATTATAGTGTGATATGCAATTCCTTAAAAGATGTGAGCACAATTTTGTATCTTATTTTTTTAATGACATTTAGCATTTCCCCATGTTATTACATAGTCTTAGCAATCATAATTTACCTAGTAGAGGTAAAACCTAGACCAGTTCCTGGCAAGTAATAGTTCTTGTGATTATCAATTTTGTTGTCAAATTATTTTCCAAAATTTGTAGTAATTTATACTAATCCTGATTATCATAACAATAAAGAATTAATAATAATTGGAATAATATAAAGTGATAATTTCTCCTAATAAAAAAAATTGGATTATAGAACTGCTGGTGGTTAATAAAAATATTAGAGATTATTTTAATTTAACAAAAAGAAACAAATTGAATGATACAGAATAGCTGAACTCCAGAGAAATCTTTCATCACTTTCAAGTATATCTGAGAGATTAGGGTAATATGTGCTTCAGCCCTGATCTCCAGCTCTTGGCATAAACCTTCAGGAATTTCTCGATTAGATGTCCAAAAATATTAGTCTCCTTTATTTTTAATAGTTCATCTTATTGCAGTATGTGTGTTTTTGTCAAAAACCTGTTATTCTTTCTGTAATAAGATAAAATAGGAAGGAAGGAAGGAAGGAAGGAAGGAAGGAAGGAAGGAAGGAAGGAAGGAAGGAAGGAAGGAAGGAAGGAAGGAAGGAAGGAAGGAAGGAAGGAAGGAAGGAAGGAAGGAAGGAAGGAAGGAAGGAAGGAAGGAAGGAAGGAAGGAAGGAAGGAAGGAAGGAAGGCAGTTTGAGACTGTATATAAATTCCAAAAAAGAAAGATTATATTTATAAACTGGTCTATTCCTCTGGGGGTGATACCCTTTGATTATGTTAGATTCAGCTGAGACATCTGATTAAATTATGTTAAGATTAGGACTTTGTTTCAACATGTCATTAGAATGCGACCCAGCATTGTATCCCAATCCCCTTGGTGGGCTGATAAAACAGGGAAGTAGATATGCAGAGAAGAACACAGAAGAAGAGAGACAGCTCATTAGACACGGTAGAGACCTGGGAAAGAGAGATGAGCCTGATACTCTTCAGCTGATCTTGTGAAGAGACCAGAGCAGCTGAGCCTGGAAAGAAGGAGCCCTGGGAAAAGAGAAAAGCCTTATGCCAGCCTACAGCTGAGATCAGAAGAAGCTGGGACCACAGAGCCTTAAGAGGAAGAAGGAAGGCTGAACTCTTGCAGACAATGCCTGCCATCTTGCATCAACTCATGGCAACAGAGTTTGGTGAAAAAGTACTTTTTATGGTACCTTGAGTTAACTCTTTAAGGCCTGGTAACTGTAAGCTTCTACACCAAATAAATAGCCTTTATATAAGCCCACAGACTTCTCGTACTTTGCATCAGCACCCTTTTGGCTGACTAATACAGAGGGAAAGGAGGAAAGGAAGGATAAAAGGGAAGAAAAAAAAGAGAAGGAAGGAAAATTTCCATATCAATGTCTAAATTCCAAGTTGTCATTTTTGAGGTCCTCTTAAAGTGCCATGTGACTTGTGGACGATGCTCATGAGCATTATAGGCAGACCTCGCATTTTGTAAATAGGCCTTCCTGCTTCGTTTTGGAATAGGTCCAAAGGATCATTATGCTATTTATGGTGCCCTGCCTGATCCATGTCCTCCCTCTAATTAAGAAGTTTGCGTTAAAAGCCTAGTCTTATTCAATCTTTTTTATGCAGCCTGCTATTGTCTGTGAGGCTTCTTTTTTTGTCCACAAAATTCTAATGAGATTATCTTTAGATCACCAGCATAAAACTCCAGAACAATGGTAATTAACAAAAAATTACCCATACCAGACAATATAAAAATGTTGGACTGTCTACAGTAGACTCTGCACAGTGCTATAGACCATGACCCTGTGATCATCAACAACAGAGTCCAGTGCTATCATTTGAAGCTCATTAATTAGGCAGTAAAGAATCTAAGGATGATGTGAGTCAAAAGGAACTGAAAATTTAATAAGAAAGGTCAGCATGACCCACTAGAAAGGGGAAGGAAGGGAACTGACATTTCTGGAGCCTCTATTTTTATGCTAACCGGGGCATTGGCATTCTTTTAAACCTCAAGTAGCCTGTTGAGTTGATATTGTTTTTATTCTCAGGTTATATATCAGTAAAATGGCTTCAGAGGGGTGTTGTTACAAGTGACAGGTTGTCCTGCTACAGTGCCCATGCTCTTTCTCCTTCACTGTTCTCCCTTCCTGCAAGTTGTTCTCCCAACAAAAGTTCAAGCTATAAACTAAGTGAAGCTCATAGGAGGCTGGTACACGTGGCCTGCTACACAGCTCTTGAATTTGATCATTCCTCAGATCCCAGCTGGCCAGGAGTGTCATCCCCAAGTCACGCCTAACACTAGGGGCTCTGGTTACTGCTTGGCCTTGCCACCTGGGGCTGCCAGGGGAAATGAAAGAACAGCTGCTGGAAAGACTGACTAATTCCTTCAAATACATTATGACATTGTCTAAACTTTAGATTCTAAAGACACTGTCGATACTACAGTGTTGTTGTTGTGTTTGTTTTTCGTTTTTTTGTTTTTTTTTTAATGTCAAGACTTACCTGGAAATAAGGGAACGGGATTTTAATAGGTTATTTTGTAGGTATTACAGACCTCTGAAATAATGTATATGAAATTTAATCCCAAATTATGAACGCTTGAAGGGCAGTCCAAGGCATTAAGAAATGGAGTTCTATTGAAAGGTCATGTGCACAGTTGGGCAACTTGATACCAAGTGATCTTACTAGGGAGATTAGGTCACTGACCTTGGGGTATGAAAGCTCTCTCTTTTTTTTTGAATTCATGAGCTGCCTAAAGGTAAAAACTGATTGTCCTCGTGATATTTTTATATTTCTTGCGATTATAATACCTTGGAAAATTAAATTTAAAAAATCACTCACAGTTTATAATACCTCTCTATGATTTTAAGGTTTAAAAAATAAAAAAAAACTTGGGTAGAAATCACATAATGCAATGTAAGCAACAAAGGGTATTTTCCTGATTAAAGTGTAACAAGCTACTTGATGGTTAGGACAACTTCTGTACCTTACGTTCTGGGAAAAAAAACCTGTTTATTGTCACTACATGTTTGAGATGTATAAATGGTGCGGGGGTGGGGATAGTGGTGAGAGGGAATTATTTCTCATTTTATTTTATAACTGGAGAAACTGAGGAAGAGAAGTGATCTGCTGAGGTCATAGTGTTCTTAGAAGCATAATGCACTTTGATCCGAGTTTCACTTTCTCTTTAAGCAGAACGCCCAGTACCTCGATTAACATTTTGGATTAACAAAATGTGTTGTTTCTAACCAGCTCTGTTCTGAAAGCTGCAACAGCAGTGCAAACCTCTCCTCTCGCTTCCTGGCCTTCTTTTATGCTAGCGGTTAGGTAGGACCAGGAATGGCATTTCATGCCTTTGGTTTCAGTAAATGATGTAGACTTGAGGGGCAGAACCACCTTAATGTCGCTGCCATCAAAGCGACTGGAGACCTTTCTGCGGATGACAATGTTCTTTTCTTGTTAGACCTTACTTATTTCTCTCAGTGTTGAAAGGAAGCAAATTAACCAGACCGAGGTACACAGAATTCAGACTCACCCTGGGAAGTTGTGAGTCTCTCTCATAGACGGAAATAAATCAGAAGTTGCGATTGTTTTAGGGAAAAAAAATGAATGAAAGAAACAAAGAAAAAGAAAGCAGCTACATCCTAAAGGAAAACTAATTTGCAGCCACGTTTTCCTAATCATAGTCCTTCTAGTTTTTTCCCCTTTGAGAAGTCTTCTCTGTGATTCTTGCCTTTTGGCTCTACCGCCTGCACCACCCAGAGAAAACCTCTGATTACACATACCTTCCATGTGGTGAGATTTGAGGCCCCTCCTCTCCTGTATGCATCCCCACCTCCCGCACAGATAGTTTCACCATCTGTCTGTAACACAGTCTGAAACGTTATCATTAAGTATATTCCTTCAGATTAAATATGTCCTGCTTACTTTTAAAAATCATAATCACTTCATTGAACATTCCCAATAAACCTAACAACGATTTACATTGTTCTAACCTTTCTTAATCATTTTCAATGCTTCTGCATATATTTTTACGCATACAAACAATATGTAGGGGGTGGGGGTGGGAAGTGGGGTATATGGGAAACTCTTATGTTTTTTGATTTTTTTTAAACCAATTTTTGGTTTTGTTGATTCTCTCTGGTTTTTTTTTTTAGATTGATTGATTGATTGATTGATTTCTCTCCCCTTCCCTTCCCCCCTGCCCCAGTTATCTTTTCTCTGTGTCTGCTGCTTATTCTTCTTTGTCCACTTCTGTTGTTGTCAGCGGCACAGGAATCTGTGTTTCTTTTTGTTCCGTCATCTTGTTGTGTCAGCTCTCCGTGTGTGCGTGTGTGCGGCACCATTCCTGGGCAGGCTGCACTTTCTTTTGTCCTGGGCGGCTCTCCTTACAGGGCGCACTCCTTGCATGTGGGGCTCCCCTACGTGGGACACCTCTGCGTGGCAGGGCACTCCTTGCACGCATCAGCACCGCACGTGGGCCAGCTCTACACGGGTCAAGGAGGCCCGGGGCTTGAACCTTGTGGTAGACGGATGCCCTAACCACTGGGCCAAGTCCGCTTCCCCCTCTTATGTTTTTTAATGTAACGTTTTTGTGATCTATTTATTTTTTTAAAAAAGACAATTAAAAAAATAATAATACATGGAACTACACTTCACAAACAGTGAACCTTAAGTTAAACCAAGGACTATAGGTAATAGTACAATTCTAAAACTATGCTATCATCAATTGTAATAAATTTTCCACACCAATTCAAAACAAGCAAAGACAAATACAATGTGAAAATATGTTTAGCTCTTGCTGTTCAGCTGATGTTGTTTAACATATCCATAAACCAGTGCAAGGTATATATTTATCATGTTATTTGTATTATCAATGTGCTCTGTTTTGAGAATTTGTAACAAACAAGGGATCTGTTTTATAAATAACTCTGCCTTAAATATTATTGTACACATTGCATTCATTCTGACTTAAGGTTATTTTCTTTAACCTTAGTTTTTCCAAAATAGAAATCCTCAATCAAAGGATATTGATATTTCATATTTCTAATATGGTTAAAACTACTCCACCAGAAGTATGGATTGATTCACAATGCCACCAGCAACATATGAGTACCAGTTTCTGTCTACTGCTGTTAAATTAATACTTTTTAATTTTAAAAAAAGTATACTCACAAATACACAGTATGTATATACCTAGAACTCGTAACTGTTGATTTCATGTTTATTTTTTCATTAGACAGTTAAATGTTTTTCAAGTGTTGTTTCATGATAGCCCTTATATATGCAAAGTCTACAGTTTGGATATTGGTCATTTAGCTCTGCATTATGACTAAGATCAGACAGAGCAAGGAGTGACAGAATTAAGATTTGAATTTAAGTCAGTTTGACCTCAAGACACTCCACCAGAAAGAGAGAAGGACTGGGCTGGAGCGTGTAGTGGAGCTGGTGATAAATACGGGAATGCTCTTCATTTATTTTAGAAACTAAATTGTTTTAAATATTATATTATCTTTATGGTGAAATATGTAGTATAAACAGAAAAGTTATATAAAATATTTAAAATCTAATGTATTTAAATAAGAATTATAAAGTGAATTTGGGTTAAGAAACAGAATATTGCTAATAAAATAGACTCTCCCTGGGGGTCTTGAGCTCTCTCCCAGAGGTAACCCACTCTCCTATATTTTGTGATAATTTTTCCTTTGCTTTTCTTTATAGTTTTATCTTTTATGTATACCTCCCTAAATTATATATTGTTTGGGTTTTGTCTGTTTTCAAAAATCATACAAAAGGAATCCTTCTCTATGTATTCTTTTATTTTTTAAGATTAATTTATTTATTTCTCCTTCCTCCTTCCCCTCACCTGCCCCCTTCCCCTCAACCCTCCCTGCTGTTTTTGCTGTCTGTGTTCAGTCTCTGTGCGTTCTTCTATACCTATTTCTCTTTTTGTCTTCTCTTCTCATTTTTTCTCCTCTAGGATTCACCGGGATTTGATCCTGGGGACTTCTGATGTGAAGAGAGTTTCCCTGGCAGCTGCGCCACCTCAGTTCCTGGTTTCTGCTGCACTTCACCTTGACTCTCCCCTTTGGCTCTCTTTTGTTGCATCATCATCTTGCTGCGTGACTCACTCACACAGGCACTTGGCTCACTGTACGGGCACTCGGCTTGCCACACGGGCATTTGGCTAACCACTTGGGCACTGGCTCACTGTGCAGGCATCCTGTCTCTTCTTTTTCACCCAGGGATGGAACCTGGGTCTTCCCATATGGTAGATGGAAGCCCTATCACTTGAGCCACATCCACTTCCCTCTATGTATTCTTTATGACGTGCTTTTTTTATTCAAAGTTAAATATATAAGATTCATATATGTTGATACATGTAGCTGTAGTTTGTTCATTTTTATTTCTGTTTAGTTGTATTGGTTTTATCTGTGCAACAAATTACCACAATAAATTGCTTAAAACAACACATATTTATTATCTCAGTTTCCACGGGCCAAGAGTCCAGGCACAGCTTTGCTGGGTCCTCTGCCCAGGATCTCACAGGCTGCAGTCAGGGTGGCAGCTGGGCTGCATTCTCATCTGGAGTCTTGAATGGGGAAGTATCCGCTTCCAAGTTCATTCAAGTTGCTGGCAGAATTCATTGTCTTGGCACCTTGCTGTTTCAAGACCAGCAGGAGAATCTGCTCTTTTATGAGGTAATGCCAAACTATTTTCAAAAGTTTTTTTGCCAATTTATACTCCCACCAGCACAGCTGAATTTCCATTAATACAAATGTTCATCAACCTATGGTACTGCCTATTTTTAAATTTTTGTCAGTTTGATGGATATGAAATGGTATTTCATTGCATTTTCATTTCCTTTTTAACTAATGAAGTTGAGCATGTTTTCATATGCTTATGGGTCATTTCAATTTCTTCTTTTGTGAAATGGCCGGTCATGTCTCTTGCCCATAAATCTTTTGGTATATTTTGCCATTTTCTTACTGATTTTGTAGTAGTTCTTATATTCTAGACACTAGATCTTGTTATTAATATATATTACAAATATCTTCTCTTAATTTGTGGCTTCTCTTTGCAATCTTTTTATGGTATCTTTTGATGATCAGAAGTCCTCAATTTTAAGGTAGTTGAATTTTTCAATATTTTCCTTTATGGTTTGTCTTTTTGTTTTTTGATTAATAAATCCTTCCATTCATTTTTGCCATGATTTTTAATTTTTTTAATTTTTTTTAGGTAACAGGACTGGGGATTAAGCTAAGACCTCATACATGGGAAGCCAGCACTCAACCACTGAGCCACTTTTGCTCTCCCTGGTGGTTGTTTTTTTGTTTGTTTGTTTGATTTTTGTTTTTTAGGAGGCAATGGGGATCAAACCCAGGACCTCCCAAGTGGGAAACAGGTGCTCAACTGCTTGAGCCGCATCCACTTCCCCTGTATTATTTTTTAAAGCTTTAATTTTGCCTCTCAATTTTAGGTCTTCAACCCTCTAAGAAATTTATTTTGTTTATTTTATAGAGTAGACATCAAATGTAAGTTTTATTGCCCACCTTACCCACTACCATTTATTGAGAAATGCATCATTTTTTCTGTCTTTTGCAGTACCACTTCTGTCATATATCAAGTGGCGATATGTCGGTACTGCTTTCTGGACTTTAATTATGCTCCATTGATCTATTTGTCAATCTCAGCACAAATAATATACTATCTTAAGAACTAAAGCTTTATAATGTCTTGAAAATCTGGTAGGGCAAGTCCCCCAAACATATTCATCCTCTTAAAGAGAGTCTTGGCTAATTTCAGTTTTATATGTCCATACAAATTCTAGAATTTGCCTGTCAAATTCCACATGTTAAAAATCTGTAAGAGATTTGACTGAAATTACATTGATGCTATAAATCAAACTGAGGACAATAGACATCTTCATAATGTAGAGTCTTCTACTTCTATTTTTCTTAAAAAGGTTTACATATTTTTATTAAATTAATTCCTAGTTATTTCATTTTTTTCAAAGAATACATGTGGGATATATATATAATCATATATTTATATAAGATATATTTGCTTTTATTTATATAGTTTATATAAAATACATTTAAATTATACATATAACACATTTTATTATATAGTTATAGAATATAATGTAATAATATAGCTATATTATATAACACAGTAGATAAGTAATACAGTTATATATGATAAAATATATAATATATAATAAGATATAATACGTATATAATTAGCTATAATAAATTACAATGCTAAAATATGATATAGTCTACGTTATAGTCCATGTTAAAATTCTATTTATTTATATATATTTTTATATACAAACATTTATTTGCTGTTTGGTGCTGCTACATAGAAATATGATATATTTTATATATTGAGTATGCATCTAGCAACTTTCATTAAATTGACATCCATTTAAAAATTTATTTTTGGTTTATTTTGGATTTTTTTTACATACACAACAATATTATTTTAGAATAAAGATAGTTCTCCCACCTCCAATCTTATTCTTTTTAAATCTGTTCTTGCTTTTCTCCAAGGACTGGTATGCCCAATACAATCTCAAATAGAAGTCCTGAGAGGAGGCATCCTTGTCTTGGTACCAACCTTAGAGAAATTTCTTGGAATAACAAACTATTAGTATTTAGGTTGGTGCAAAAGTAATTGTGGTTTTACATTGTTGAAATTTGCCATTTGATATTGGAATACATTCTTAAATAAATGTGGTTATGTTATACATAATTTTAATGTGCATTTCTTGCTTTACTTTTTATTGCTAATGACTTATTACTTGCTATTCATTTAGTACTTAATTTTATTTTTTATTTTTTAAAGATTTATTTTTATTTCTTTCTCTTTCCTTCCCCCTGTTGTCTGCTCTGTGTCCATTCTCTGTGTTCTTCTATGTCCGCTTGTGTTCTTGTCATGTGGCACCAGGAATCTGTGTTGCTTCTTTGTTGTGTCATCTTGCTGCATCAGTTCTCCGTGTGTGTGCTGCCACTCCTGGGTGGACTGCACGTTTCTCGCACAGGATGGCTCTCCTCACGGGGCACATCCCTACGTGGGAGACACCTTGCATGGCATGGCACTCTTTGCACGCAGCAGCACTGTGCATGGGCCAGCTCATGACACGACCAGGAGCCCTGGGTATCAAACCCTGGACCCTCCATATGGTAGGCAGATGTTCTATCAGTTGAGCCACAGCCACTTCCCTATATTTATTTTAGACTATGGAAATGATGTTAGACAAAAAGCAAATCTGAGCGATTTTCTTATTTGAGTTCAAAATGGATCATAAAGCAGTGGAGACAACTCACAACATCAACAACGCATTTGACCAGGAACTGCTAATAAATGTATGGTGCAGTGGTGGCTCAAGAAGTTTTGCAACAGGAAGTGGACTTGGCCCAATGGATAGGGCATCCATCTACCACATGGGAGTTCCGCGGTTCAAACCCCAGGCCTCCTTGACCCATGTAAAGCTGGCCCATGTGCAGTGCTGATGTGTGCAAGGAGTGCCCTGCCACGCACGGGTGTCTCCCATGTAGGGGAGCCCCACACGCTTGCAGTGTGCCCCGTAAGGAGAGTCACCCAGCACGAAAGAAAGTGCAGCCTGCCCAAGAATGGCGCTGCACACATGGAGAGCTGACACAACAAGATGATGCAACAAAAAGAAACACAGATTCCTGGTGCCGCTGATAAGGACAGAATCGGTTACAGAACAACACAGTGAATGGACATAGAGAACAGACAATGGGGGGGTTGGGGGAGGAGGGGAGAGAAATAAATAAAAAATAATAAATCTTAAAAAAAAAAAAAGAAGTTTTGCAAAGGAGACGAGAGCCTTGAAGATGAGGAGCATAGTTGCTGGCCATCCCAAGTTGACAATGACCAACTGAGAGCAAGCATTGAAACTGATCTTCTTACAGCTACACGAGAAGTTGCCAAAGAACTCAACGTTGATCATTCTATGTTTGTTTGGCATTTGAAGCAAATTGGAAAGGTGAAAAAGCTCAGTAAGTGGGTGCCTCATGAGCCAACCAAAAATTTAAAAAATCGTCATTTTGAAGTGTCACCTTCTCTTATTCTACACAACAAACCATTTCTCAATTGGATTGTGACATGCAAAAAAAGTGTATTTTATACAACAACTGGTGATGACCAGCTCAGTGGCTGGACCCGAGAAGACGCTCCAAAGCACTTCCCAAAGCCAAAAGGTCATGGTCATTGTTTGGTGGTCTGCTGCCAATCTGATCCATTATAGCTTTCTGAATCCCAGCGAAACCATTACATCTGAGAAGTATGCTCAGCAAATTGATGAGATGCACCAAAAACTGCAATGCCTGTAGCCAGCACTGGTCAACAGAAAGGGCCCAATTCTTCTCCACGACAACATCTGACTGCACGTCACAAAACCATCGCTTCAAAAGTTGAATGAATTGGGCTATGACATGTTGCCTCACTCACCATGTTCACCTGACCTCTCATCAACTGTCTACCACTTCTTCAAGCATCGTGACAACGTCTTGCAGGGAAAACACTTCTACAAACCACAGGACACAGAAAATCCTTCCAAGTTTGTTGAATCCTGAAGCACGGATTTTTACGTTACAGAAGAAACAAACTTGTTTCCTATGGGCAAAAATGTGTTGACTGTAATGGTTCCTGTTTTGATTAATAAAGTTGTGTTTGAGCCTAGTTATAGTGATTTAAAATTCCTAGTCCAAAACGCAATTCCTTTTGCACCAACCTAATATTTCAATTAGTTTTATTTAGTATTTAATTAGACTGAGGAAGTTCCTTCTATTCCTAGTTAGGGAGGTGTTATTATTATGAAGTTGTGTTAAATTTATCAAACACACTTTCGCATCTGTTGAGATGAGCATAGAAAATTTTCTCCTTTAGCCTATCCATGTGATAAATTACATTAACTCACCTCCTAATATTACATCAATGTTGAATTATTCAGATAAACCTAAATCAGCCATAATAGATCATCCTTTCTACCCATTGCTGGGAATGGTTTGGTAAAACATTATAGTTTTCTTATACCTGGCACACATTTTGAAACTCATCTTGTTTCAAAATTCAAAAAACATTTGAATTTTACAGTTGGTGTCAGAAATGTATGCAGACATATTCCTGGTAACAATTATTTCTGTAGTCTATCACTCATGGTACCTTTTTTTTTTTTTTAAAGATTTATTTATTTATCCCCCCTTCCTCCCCCCCCCGTTGTCTGCCCTCTGCATCTATTTGCTGCATCCTGTTTCCTTGTCCGCTTCTGTTGTCATCAGCCGCACGGGAAGTGTGGGCGGCGCCATTCCTGGGCAGGCTGCACTTTCCTTCGCGCTGGGCGGCTCTCCTTATGGGGTGCACTCCTTGTGCGTGGGGCTCCGCCACGCGGGGGACACCCCCGCATGGCGCGGCACTCCTTGCGTGCATCAGCGCTGCTCATGGGCCAGCTCCACACGGGTCAAGGAGGCCCGGGGTTTGAACCGCAGACCTCCCATGTGGCAGACAGACGCCCTAACCACTGGGCCAAGTCCGTTTCCCCATGGTACCTTTTTAAAACTTGCGTGTTCTGTTATTATTTACTATGAACTGTTCATTTTACTTAGAGGTTTGTTTGTTTGTTTCAGAACTCTTTGAAGTCCGAAATGATGGTTGGACACTCCAGATTAGATTCTCATTTGTTTCCGACTAGTCACATAGTGGCAATGCAAGTCTGGGACACTTTAATTTAAATTCTTAGTCTAAGGTTTTTATACCAAGCAATTCCCGTGAATTTGTACCACAAACCTGTGTGAAGGCCATTTTGTGATTCCCAATTCTCAACAACTGCTTTTGCCTCCTTTGCTCAATGCTAATGGTCAGACTGTTTATTTTCTTTGTAGACACCAGAGACAGGAAGGCGTAGTCTATATCCAGGTCATGCATATAATGAATGTATAGACCTTTGATGTGTCAGCTTTATTGGGTTGAAAGGAAGTACTCTTATTAAATACTGTCTTTAGAGAGTCCTGGTATTGTCTCCTGCTCTGTGAGCCCATGAGAACCAGAGCTCAAGTTCATACAATTTAGCCAATACACTCATTAATTCTTTTAAGATTTTAAAAGACATAATCTAAAATTTTTTGTTGTTTTCTTCAAATAGGACAAACCAGGTGCCTAGCCTGCCATATTATGTGAAATAATTATATGTAATGTTTGATATTTCTCATTCTATGTCTCCTTCTTAGTTTTGTTATTATTGTTTTTAAACATGATCTTTCAATGGCAGTATCCTTGGAAGGGACAAAACATTGAACTGTGATTATACTGGTATGAAATCGTTTCTCAGATGTTTTCCACTGTAACAACTAGGATTCTGAGACAATGGGATGAGTATTTTCTATAACAAAAAGAGGTTTTAAAAAAAGAGAAATAATTTTGAAAAATGAGATATTACTGAGTAAGGTAGAACTTAGAGGGTCTATTATATCTAGGCACTAGATGTTTGGGAGACACAGGGCAGCATCAGAATGGATGAAAGATGTGCCTTGGAAAAAACACCAGAAGAAGAAACTAAAATAAGTTTTTCTTACCTTAAAATGTGGCTCAAGTTTAGTTATACAACTTTAGTTAGAATAACCTGCAATGTAACTCCTGAGCTATTAAAAACTCTAGCGTGAGGGCCAGTTCATCTGAACTCAGGGTGTTGTATACATACATTTTTTCACTTTTTTTGTGGTAATCTGTTGTTTCATTTTCCCAGCTACTAAAATAAACACCATACAATGGGTTGTTTTATAACAGGAATATATTGGCTCAACGTTTTGGGAGCTAGAAGGCGTCTTTCCTCCCAGGGTCAGCATCTTCCAACAGGCCTGCAGTCTTGGGGTTCCTGGTTTTCTGTCACATGGCAATGCACATGGCATCTTCTCCTTTCTCTTCTGGGTTCTATTGACTTCTTGCTTCTGATGGTTCCCTGTGGCTTCTCTCTCTCTCTCTGTCTAATTTCCTTTGCTTCTAAGGACTTCAGCCGTATTGGACTAAGGCCCACCCTCTTTCAATTTGGGCACCACTTAAATAATAACATCTTCAAAGGTCCTATACACACATGTTCATACCCACAGGACCAGGTTGGGCTCTGAACATGCTTTTTGGGAGGGGGGGGGCATGATTCAATCCCCAACATATATATACAACTCTAAATTTCCCATTTTAACCAATTTCATGTGTACCATTCGGTGACATCAATTATAATCACAATGTTGTGCTACCATCAACACCATCCATTACCAAAACCTTTCATCACCCTAAACAGAAATTTTGTACCTATTAAGCAATTATTCTCTATTCTCCCCCCATACCCTGGCCTCTGGTAACCTGTAATTTAATATCTGTCTCTATGAATTTACTAATTCTAGGTTTCACATAAGTGAAATCATACAAATATTTGTCCTTTTGTATCTGGCTTATATCACTCAACATGATGTTTTCAAGTTTCATTCATGTTGTTGCATGTAGCAGAACTATATTGCTTTATACGGCTGAATAATATTCCATTGTATGTATATACAACATTTTGTTTATCCATTTATCAGTTGATGGACACTAGTACAATTTGAATAGAAGTTATAAGCCTGGGCCTCCACACCCTGTTCCCAATCTTAGGAGAAAAGCATTCAATAGATGATCATTAAGTGTGATCTTAACTGTAGGATTTGGTAGATGCCTTTTATGAAACTGAGGAAGTTCCTTCCTATTCCTAGTTTGTGTGACCAGTTTTTCATAAAAGAGTGATGAATTTTGACAAATTCTTTTTGTGTATCTATTGAAATGATCTTATTTTCTTCTCTTTTGTTCTGTTAATGTGGTTATAGTGATTGGTTTTTGAGTGTTAATTTGACTTTGCATTCTTAGGATATCCCCTTGGTTATGGTATATTATTCTTGTTATATTTTGTTGGATTCAATTCATTATTTTTCAAGGATTTTTGTAACTATGGTCATGAGAGAGATTGGTAGGAAATTTTTTTGGTAAATGTTTTTGTCAGGTTATGTTATTAGGGATATCAGGGCCCCAAAAATAAATATGAAAGTGTTCCCTTCTTCTCTATTTTCTGTAAGATTTTGTATAAGATTAGTATTATTGTTTCCTTCAATGTTTGGTAGGGGTTGCCAGTGAAACTACCTGGATCTAGAGTTTTCTTTTTAGAAAGGTTTTTTAAAAATGAATTTAATTTCTTTAATAGATACAGAACTAATTGTATTTTCTGTTTAATCTTGTGTTGACTTTGGTAAGTTGCATGTTTTAAGGAATTTATCCAGCTTATCTAAGTTACCAGACATTTTGGCTTAAATTTTTCATAATATTATTTTATTATCTTTTAAACATATGTAGGATTTATAGTAACTTCTCTTTCATACCTGATATTGGTGATTTATGTTAATATTTTTTCTTGATCAGTCTTAGGATTTATCAGTTTTGTTGATTGTCTCAGGAAATCAGTTTTTGGCTTTCTTAGTTTCTCTATGGCTTTTCTCTAAGTCTTTTCAAAGTTTTAGACTGAATATATTTTCTTCATGCCATCAATGAAATATATCAGTAATGTAAATAGCTGAGAAGACCTCACCTCTCCTCGCGGAGGTGGTCGTAGGTTGGATTCCCTGGAAGTATAATCCAAGACAGAGATCTGAGTGCATGTGGTGGTTTATTGAGGGAGTGTTCTGAGGGGAAATTGTTAAGGGAGCAAGAAGAGCAGGCTAAAGGAGGGAAAAGAGCTGAGCAAGGACCTGGTCTTAGGTGAAATCTAGCCTTGGTGGCCTAATCCACAGGAGGAAGGCTCTGGAATACAAACAGCACCATGGAATTGTCAACCCTTGAAGCAAGAAAGCTGGACTTCCATAGCTCTGTGTCGATCTGTCATGATTACGGGTTGTCTATGGGGAAGGCTGGGGTTTTAATAGTGAAAGTCAGATAGAGAAGAAAAAAAAAAAGCCAGAGGGAACAGCCAGAAGCTGAACATCAATGAAATCTGGAAGAGAAGGAAGAAGCCAGGAGAGACCTCCATGTGCACTGCCATGTGACAGAAAAGCCAGGACCAAGGATGACTGGCAGCCAGCCCCAGAGTGCCAGTCTTCTGGGAGAAAGCACCATCTTGCCAATGGCTTGATTTTGGATTGCTCCTAGCTTCAAAACTATGAGCCAATGAATTCCCAATGTTTAAGTCAAGGAAACTGAAACAGAGGTATAACCACCCCCCAAAATTTGTGGCTTAAAACAATAATAAATATTTATTTCCTCATAGTTTCTGTGGGTCAGAATTTAGGGAACAGCGTAGCTGGCTGGTTTTGGCTTGAAGTCTTTCATGACTTTCTAGTCAGCTGTTTGTTCCTGCTGCAGTCATCTGAAGGTTAACTGGGGCTTAAGGGCCTGCTTCCAACACGGCTCACTTACTTAGTGCTGGTTGTGGGACGGTGGCCTCAGTTCCTTGCCATGTGGACCTTTACATAGTTCTGTGGGAATGACCTCACGAGGTGTAGCTGTCTTCCCTCAGAGGAAGTGACCTACGTGAGCAAGGCAAAAGCTCCAATGTCTTTGTTTTAGTTTGTTAAAGGCTGCCAATGCAATATACCAGAAATGAGTTGGCTTCTAAATGGGATTTACTAATTCATAAGCTTACGGTTCTGGGGCTGAGAAAATGTTCACATCAGGCAAAGTCCGCGTCAGACAAAGTTCTCTTCCCAAAGATTGGCTGCTGGTGATCCTGGAATTCTGTCACATGGCAAGGCACAATGGCAGCTCTACCAGTCTCTGCCTTCTCCTCTGGGCTGTGTTGCTTTCAGCTTCTTTCTCCTGTAGTGTACTCCTTGCTTAGTGGGATCCTCTGTGTCTCTGCAGCTTTTTCCTGTGTCAGCAGCTTTTTATTCCTCCAAGATTATGAGGATTGAGATGCACCTCAGGTCATGCAATCTAATCAAATGCCCTTAACAGAAATGATCTAATCAAAAGAAAAGCCCCTTAACTGCATCTAATCAAAAGGTCCCATCTACAATAGGTTTATACAATTAGGAATGGATTGGCTTTAAGAACAGGATTTTCTGGGATTCACAAAAGACTCGAACCAGCAGTCTTTCATGACCTAGCCTTGAAAATCATATTCCATCATTTGTTATATCCTATCGGTTACATAGGTCAGCAATATTCAATATGGGAGGGGAATGCATAAGGAAAGATATGCCAGGAGCCATTTTGAAGATAGTTTATATCCTGGAAAAGCGTACATGGTAGATTTTTACAGGCCAAGCTTACTCATATTCCACTGGAGTAAACTAACTTGGCCACATCTAATAGCTAGAGAAGCTAGGAAACGTGGCATAGCTGGCCACCAATGTGTCTTTAATTATAGTGGAGGAGGGGGGTTGTAGTTAGATGCACATCTTGCAACCTCTGCTATAATTTGGAAAATGAATCAGGAGGGAAAAAATACTAAAAACATGAGTAACTAAAATAAAAACAATTAAAATTGATATTATGGAGCAAATTTACAACCATGTATCCAAGCCAATATAATGTTTAAGTTTTTTTGTTCTGATCTCATGGAATTGTTCTTGCCAATAGCATCTCATGGGCAAAAGCACTGAAATTTCAATAGGTTGTTTGAAAAAAGCCAACATCTTCTTGACTCAAATGAGTGCTTTCAATTTATTTTAAGTAACAGACTTTGACGAGATAATTCTCTTTCCATTTCCTGTAAAAAATAGTAAAACCTCTGATATAAGATTAGGTATTGAATCAAAAGGTGTTTTTCATTAGCTTTGTTTAATGAGGAAGAGATAATCTTTTAGTTGTAACATGAACCTCAGTGGGGAAAATTTTTCATCCTAATTTGTCCCAAGCTCCCTGTTTTGGCTCTGAGTCATTGTCTGCATCAATGAACTGGAATTCAGAATGCTATTGATTTGTCCTAAACATTTAACAACAAAGAACAAGTTTAGCCCATATTTCCACTGAGGATAGTATATATTCATTCTTTTTAATAAGCTTGCTTGACTACATTTGACTGGAATGATTAAATAGAAATTTGTAAAAATCCTCTATTCTCTGAAATGATGCATGCGGCCTTGTTTATTCAAGGGGACTGTAGCCTCATATCAGGGTACATCCATCTCTAACAATGGACTCTATATACTGTAAATCAGATGGTAAAATTCTTGTCATTAGTTCCATCACTTTGTGACATTTTGGTTTGTGAAAAAAATAATACAAAGGTACAATATACATTTTCTATAGAATTTAATAATTTTGACCCCTAAACAAGGAGCAATTGTGGTGGGAGAGAAACATATACAGGACATAAAGTTGGGGATCTTAATTCTGTCATTTAATATGTATGAAATTTAGGGCAAGTCATGTAGTCTCTTTGAGTGCCAGTTTCCTCGTCTGAAATAGGAATGCTAAAAGCCTCCTACCCAAGGTTTGTGTGGGTTCAAGGAGGGGAAATATTGAAAACACTTGGCAAAATTTCATACAGTACATAAAGGTTTTGTTTGTTGTTAAGCTAATGATAGAATGTTATAGATGGGAAAATTCAGACACCTGCCTAGGATCATATATCCAAGAATATTTTCAGCACACCTACCACTTCACTTGCTGAACTCAAAGTCTCCTGGCAGGGGGGGAATGCACCAACTAGTTGTAACAGGATGGGTCCGAGACACAACTGGTTATACATGTGTGGTAGGAGTTGGGGGCAGTGCACTGCAGTGGACTAGTTTGTGTCTAGTAGAGCACAACTAAAAGCAAAAGGTTAGTTCCAAATTGGTAGGTGTGTATGCGTATATAAATAAAGCTTGGGTGGTAGGGGAGAAGGGAAGACATTTTGGTGTAATTACATTAGGCTAGCCTTGTTTATCTTCTCTGAGGGTGTACAAAACCCTGGGCAGAATCTCCTGGACAGGAGCAAACAGCTGTTTCTTTAGGCCAATAGTTCTCAATAAGTGGTATCCAACATTCAGCATCTACAATACCTGTGAACTGATTCCCACCCCTTCCCAGATCTCCTGATGGAAACAGAAACCCTGGGAGTAGAACCCAGCAAATGGTGGTGACCTCATGATCTTGGGTCCCTGAGGTAGGACATAAAGTTGATCCCAGAGTCAACCCACAATGCAGCATGAGTGAAAAATAGACACTGTTGTTTTAAAAACACTCAGGTATTTATGTTAGTTACCATAACATAATCTATACTGACACAGTATTGGTGCTAACATCAAAATTGGTACCTGGAGTGAGGCACAGCCATAATGAAAGCCATAAAATATATGTCGTTGGCTAAAATATGTGGAGGCAGGTAGAGAGTGGTAAAGTAACTATTACTAGAGACTGAAAAGAGAGAGATTCATGTCATGCAATGGTGAAGTATTTGGTAAAGCAGTCTCCTGTGGTAACATGAGAGGCAGATCATACAAAATAAAACTGATAACTCTAGGTAAAGGTATTAGAAAAAGGAATGTTATATGTGTGTGTGGGCTTGGCAAGGTATTACAAGAAAGAGATGGCTTTAGAAAAGAATTAACTGTTGCAAACAGGAGTAAAGTTGAATAGAGAGAGAGTTCATTAATTCAGAGACTTCTAGCAGTAGAAGTCTAGACTCAATTGCTTCTCTACAGCAAATAATAAAAGGTAAAAGTGAGAAATATTTTGAGTAATAAAAGTCACTAAAACTCATCCCTGTAACAAGATCAAATATATATGTTCATTTAAAACCTCTTAACAGGTAAGTTGTCTCCAAGTAAAGACCCAATTATGTGAGAGGCACCCAGAATTTCCTTTCACTTGGTCAAAATGGTTTCGGGAAAAGAAACAGAGTATGGTTGTCTCAGCAAAGACCAGTAGGCTCCAAGGGCACACCTTCATAATTAAGAGAGAGGAAGATGAGGGACAAGGAAGCAAAATAGCAGATGGAAACAAATCTCAGAAAGGACAATGGGCATGGTTGCTGGCAAATGGAACGAACATGAGGAAATAAATAAAAATGCTACTTAGAGTTGCATGGCTGAAAAAGCCACCAGCCTGGACCAAAACAGGCTAACTAGTTAAGACTTCAAACAACCCATGGGCCCCTCACTGTCCACCAGCAGGAACTGGGCTGAGAAAGCTGCTCAGTCCTGAAAGGGGGTATGTTCCTCAATGTCTACTCCAGCTTCAGCCAAAGAGAAAGTTGGAAAAGAAAGCGTCTTTCTAAAGGCAGAGCCAGGGGCCACAGAGAACAATAAGAAAAGGAGTTTCTCCTTGGTAACAGATTCAGGGCCTAATCAGGTAACATTCTTCAACCACAAGTAGGGGGTACTCAAAAGGTCTCCCCAGCAAGATTTCCTGGAAATGCATCTTCCATTTTTCTCAAACAGAGAATTGTCCTAGACCACCCTCTTATATTGGGTAGGAGGAAGCAGGTAATTTGTTGGTTTTTTTTTTTAATTTCACAGGTCTCTGGAGCTAGAGAAGCAGCATCATGATGTAGGACACATGTGTGAGTTCTTCAGTGGCCCTGTGGGAATCCTATCTCTACCTCTTCCACAGCAATTGCCCTCAGTGGTACATTTCACAATGTCTGATGACTGGCTAACTACTCTTGACCCTCCCCCAAGAGAGGAGGAACCACAAGCCTGACAATCTCCCTCCTTTTAGAAGCTTCCTAACACAGACCAAGGGTAGAATGGTGGGATAGAATAATGGCTGTGTCACCATTTGAGGAAGTCTATGCAAAGTATTTGTTTCCAACTGTAGGTGGCTGTGTCATAATGAGTGGTATTAACCAATCTTGTTTAGGGACCCTAGTTGCTAATTCCTAAGCAATAATACTAACACTTTAAAAATATATATGCACCAAACAAATAAGGATATTAGTAAAATGTTCTTGATCATTGCAAGGTCACCTTTTTTTTTTCAGACCAAGGTTCAGGGCAGGATTGAAATGCTAGGAGTTGCCTTGGGAGTGGGCACCATGGACCAAGGCAAACAGCCCCAACCCAGACCACTAAGTCCAAGTGCCTGTGCAGAGAATAGAGGCTGGTATGGGAGTCAGAATTGCCAGAAAACTGAAAGGAGTAAGGGAGTAAGGAGGTTTCAGAGGATGGATGCTTTTTTCCACATGGGTTTTCCTATAGCTCTGTGCCCAGTTAAAAGCAGACAATCTGAAGATTTGACATGGAAATGACATTTGCACGCTGAGGAGGGTAAAAAAGGAAGAGTGCACTCATCACGCTTTTCAGAATATTACCAGTAAATGAGGCATTATTTGAGTCAATGCAGGACCACATAAGAACCACAAAAAATCGTGAAGATAGTGTATTAATTGTGGAAAGTTTCATCCATTTACCAGCAGATATTTGCTGAGGGTCTCCAATGCACCAGACCTGCTGTGCATGCCTGGGATACAGCGATCCCCGTGTATGCCTCCCTGGAGGTTCACCCCACCTGCTCATGAAACTCTTCCTATACTTGAAACATGATCATCTAAATAATTAATATGATCATTAGACCACGAATTTTTCAGTGAGGGACACCGTATTCATCTCTGTCTTCCGAGCACCTCGGCTGACACATAGGCTGAATACATTAATTCATTTGTAGGTACAATACCATAGCTTATGGAATTCATCTAAGATTCATATATTTTTAATTTAGTATAACTAAAAACTTCATGAAACCAAATCCTTCTCATATATTCTGAAATGTAACACCAAAAAAGCATTTTGATTAATGAAGTTATATAGAAAAATATCCCTAAAAAGTATATATTCAGTAATTAGTCAGGAGTTATTTTCATTTTCTTCCATTATGTAGTTGTAGATTAAGTCCAGTGGGCTTCAAATGGTAAGAAGGGTGGAGGGGGCAGGTCCCAGGGAGTCGCAGGTGGCCAGATCTCCAGGAAATTCTATGCCCCCCCCCAGTGATGATAAGTTGAAATTCTTAAACTTACCTTGTGGGAGCAATTCTGTATTCCCTGATAATTATAGTTACTATCTTTTTATTAAGGTAAAATTCATATAACATAAAATTAACCGTTTTAGAATATAAATTCCGTGCCATTTAGTACAACCACAATATTATATAAACATCACCTCTGTCTAGTTCCAAAACATTTTCATCACTGCAATGGGAAAGCTCATACCCATTATGCAGTCGGCCTGAGAATTACGCTAACTTTAATAGTAAGGTTTGCAGGGCCAGCCAGGGAACTCACAAAGCATAGGCTGTGAACCTGCGTGACCCTCTTGTGACCTCTGATCCTGACGACGTGGGCCTGGCCTGCCCTCCAGAAGGTCAGCTGTGTCTCTGCACTGACCTGACAGCCTCTGGCCAAGCTGCCTGGATGATCCTAGAAGACCAAAATGCCAGCTAAGTTTTGACAGTGTTAAATTTTACCCAAATCATGTTATTGGAAAAAATGAAGAAATCCCCTTACCATGTATATTCCAGAAAATGGCTCACTGCAAAGAACCACCCTTTCCCATATGATTTAGATAAGACTAAGGGATGATCTCTTTTTTTACCTATAACAAGGTCAAACTCAGACCCTCCACATTCTCATTCTTTGCCTCGTAAGTGATCAGCTGAGACACCTGTCCCCACTAATCAATTGGAGGAAAACGCTTGTTAATACACCTTGGTTAAGTGTCTCCTTCCACCAGACCTCTGAACTTTAAGGGACTCTCCCAGGAAATAGGCTGCTTCAGTGTAAAATATTCTCAGATCTATGTGATCGTACCAACCTTTCATCCCACCTCCCTACATGTGGTTCTTTCCTCTCTATGGAGAAAATCCCTTTGTGCTGAACCCTAAACAGAATTTATTATAATTGTATTTTCCTGGCTCTAGTAGAAGCAAACTGATCAATCTGATTTTCAAAATTGACTTCTTGACTTTCTCTTTGTCAGCTGATAGCATTGCCATGTTTGACAATTTTCTTGACCAGGTAATGAGCTGTCAGCTGACTAATTAAACAAAACTGATAAAAAATTGGGAAATGGATGTGGCTCAAGCAATTGGGCTCCCATCTACCATATAGGAGGTCGAGGGTTTGATTCCCGGGCCTCCTGCGCAGCAAACTGGCCTGAGCAGAGAGCTGGCCCAAGCGGAGTGCCAGTCTGCGCAGGAGTGCTGTCCAGCACAGGACAGCTGGCACAGCAAGAAGACGCAACAAAAAGAGACACAAGGGAGAGACAACGAGAGACGCAGCAGACCAGGTTGCCGAGGTGGCACAAGAGACTGAGAGCCTCTTTCCCACTCTGAAGGTCCCAGGATGAGTTCCTGGTGCCACCTAAAGAGAAGACAAGCAGACACAGAAGAACACACAGAGAGCAGGCAGCAAGTCCAAAACAATGCGGGGTGGGGGGCATAAATTAAAAAAAAAAATTACTGAAGTTCTGTTGGTGAGGCCCTTGCCTCAGCAGGGTGTTGGGGGCTGGCAGCTGGGGTGGCTGCTTTGTGGGGATGGTCAGGGCTTCCGTCAATCTTGGCTCTCTGGATGGGGAATGCGCTCTGGGGGAAGGAGCTAATGTTTACTTAGGGTAAGGACCTAGAGGCCTCCTAGAGAGAAAATCCATCCTTGAGGGAAAAGACTGGAAGAAATGTTTGGCAGGGGGCATGGTCTTTCTGAACCCAGTGTTGTATTTGTCATTCAGATTGCTCTCCTGGCCCAGACTCCCTTGGGCTCATGACTGGGGGGCATGTGGAGGAGATATGGTGAGTAAAAGATTGAAGGAGCTATTTATCTAAGAAGGAGGAGCCCTGAACTAGGCTGCCCATTCACCCATTCAGCAACTGTGTGTGGAAAGCACTAAGTGCTAGGGTTTTTTTAGACAAATAGAACATGAACAGGACAGATAGAGTCCTAGTCCCCAAGAAGTTTATAGTCCAGAACAGGGGTTCTTAACAAGAGGTCCATGACCTTGAATTGAAATTTTAAAAAGTCAAAACCATTATTCTTGTGGGAACATGTTGGTGTGGGTGTGATATATTTATTAAATGATACACAGTATAGTGTAGACTTAGTAAGGGGTGCGTGCCTTTTACCTGACTGGCAAAGGGGTCTGTAGAACAAAAGAGGTTAAGAACCCCTGGTCTAGAAGCAGATATTTAAGTAGAATGCCATAAATATTGATTACAGTTATAATAAAGGCAATGATATTGTCTTTAATAGGAGACTCAAAACTGGTCTAGAAAGACAAGGAAGGCTTCTCTGAGGAAACATTTAAGACTTGAAGGATAAGGAGTTGGGGAGCAGAAGAGTAGAGATGTACGGGAGTGGGCACCAAATCCATAAACATTTTGAGGTGGGAAGACCTTGAGTTGGAGGCCAGTAGGCTGAAGTATAGAGGTGGAGAGAGAGGAGCAGGACACAGCATACTAAGCACCTGCTTCCCCGTACTTGTGTCAGCAAGCACATGACCACCAGCGGGGCAGAGAGCCCCTCCTAGTTGTAAGGCCATGGGGTGTGAACTGAATGGGGCCTCGCAGACTTCGTCAATGCTTGTGGCAGGTGTCCCGTTTGCCCTCTGGATAAATGCACTAGGCCATTAATTTGGCCAGGCCACATGCCTCAGGATTCATTCTATGCAACACTGTTCCAAAGACATAGGTCCAATCCCATCTGGCAATTCCATTATTATTCTAGAATCTAGATCAAGTCTCATACCAGGGGCCAAAAGTAGACATGTGGAGGCTGACAGGGCCAGCATATTGCCTGGTTAACCTTTTTGGCTCAATTCAGGGGCACATGGGTTTGAACATCCACATGGGAAACCCCTCACAGTATTAAGTCCTGTAGAAGGAAGCGTGTGGCCATGTTTGTGCTTTCCCTAGCAGAAATGCTTCACCAGGAATGAGCAGCCTGAAGAATCATAAATCTCTCAGTTGCATCAAGGCCAGGTTTCCTAGCAGATATTTGGGCAGAGCTACTACGGGTGCCAACAGCACCTCCAGCCATCCTTCACTCCAGGAGGCCAGGATTGTGCACAGCAGTATCCAGGCTCCTGGCCCAGAGCACACTGTGTGGAGTCAGTAAACATTTCTGTAATGAATGAGTGGAGGCAGAGCACAGGGCTGGCACTTCTGCCAAAGCAGAACTTTTGCAAACCCAAAAGATAATCAGTCTCTGCTGACAGAGGTGTGAGAAGCCTGCAGTTAAAACGGTGATTCCCAGCCCTGCCTGCCTATCATCTCAAATACATGAAATTACACACACACACACACAGAGTTTTATTTCGATACAGTTTTTCAAAAAATTTATATTGAGAGAAATTAGGCTGGAAGTAAATATGCCTAAACATTAACATTGTTCAGTTGTCATCTTATTCTTTTGTACTTGCACATTCTAAGGTAGGCACGTTAATTTTTTGTTTTTTTTAAACAGCTTTTTTGAGGTATAACTGCATACAATAATCTGCACATTTAAAGTGTCTACATGATAAGTTTGGACATATTAATACGTCCATGACACCATCACTACAATGAAAATATTGAAATATCTATCACTCCCCAAAATTTCCAAAAGCCTCTTTGTAATACTCCCACCCCTTGCCCAAACCCCACCCTTATTTCCAGGTAACCACTAATTTGTCTTCTATCACTGTATGTTAGTGTTCTCTAGAGTTTTATATAAATGGATTTATAAAGTATATATTCCTTTTCTCTGGCTTCTTTCAATCAGTCTAAGTGTTCTGAGATTAATCCATGTTGTTATATATAGCAATAGTTCATTCCTTTTTGTTGAGTAATATTACATTGTCTATACACTTAATTTGTTTATTCATTCACCTGTTAATGGCCATTAGACTTGTTTCCTGTTTTTGGCTATTGCAAATAAAGTTGAGATAAGCATTTGTGTACAAGTCTTTATTTCAATTTATGTTTTCATTTCTCTTAGGTAAATACCTAGGAGTAAAGTGAGTCATATAGTAAGGGTATGTTTAACTTTTTAATAAACTGCCAAACTGTTTTCTAAAGTGTCTATAATATTTTACATTCCTATTAGCAGTATATAAGAGTTTCAGTTGCTCCACATTCTCATCAGCACTTGATATGGTCAGTTTTTAAATTTTAGACATTCTAATAGGTATATAGTGGTAGCCCACTGCCGTTTTAAATTTTGCTTTTCCTTAATGACTAATGATGTTGAGCATTTTTCATCACTTATTTACCATCTGTATATCTTCTTTAGTAAAATATCTTCTATTCATGTTTGTATAGGGTTTGTTGTGTTCTTATTATTGAATTCTTTATGTGTTCTGGATATAAGCCATTTATCTGATATGTGATTTACAAATATTTTCCCACAATTTGTGACTTGTCTTTTAATTCTCTTAACAGTGTCTTTTGAAGAGCAAACATTCTTAATTTTAATGAAGTCCAATTTATCACTTTTTTTTTCTTTTAAGGGTCTTCCTTTGGTGTGTGACTAACCCATAGTCACCAAGATTTTCTCTTCTTTTTCCTCCTACGAGTTTTAAAGTTTTAGATTTTACATTTAGTCTACTATTTATTTTGGATTGAATTGTATAAACAGTGAGAAATATGGACTGATGTTCATTTTGTTGCATAGGAATATCCTACTATTCCAACACCATTAATTGAAGAGACTGTCTTTCCTTCACTGAAAAGCCTTTGTGCCTTTGTTAAAAATCAATTGACCATATATGTATAAATTTATTTCTGGATTGCTTATTCTGTTTCATTGATCTATTTGATTATTTTGACACCAATATCTTTAAGTCATGAAGTCAGGTAGTGTAAGTCCTCCAACTTTGTTCTTTTTGTTTCAGCTTTATTTTGGCTCTTTTAGGTCCTCTGGACTTCCATATCTCAGAATTTATGAGAAAAATAAAATATGTTGCTGATGGGTAAATAATTCCGTGGATAAGGGGACACAGGAGCATAGAAGCATTAAGTGGGTAAAACAATATCAATGGTAATACAGGGAAATCTCACTAGGAAAAGGTAGTTCAGAATCATGAAACTTCTATGGGTAGAGACATCCAATAACACAAAAATATATGGGATGAATTTATAGTGTTGATAAAATGACAAAGATAATGGTAATGTGCTATAAATTTTATAGAGAGTTAAGGTAACAGCTAAAATATTTAACAGATTTAAAAATATAATTAGTTTTTCCAAGGAATGTTTACTTTGGATGTTCACCAAAGGATATTTATCAAATGTATACCAAAATTGACCATATTCTTCGCCACAGAATCTAAACAAATTTCAAAAGGTTGAAATCATACAAATCATGTTCTCTGACTACAGTGGAATTAAGCTAGAAATCAATAATAAAATAATAATTAGAAAGTTGTTAAATGGGAATTAATACACTTCTAAATAATACATGGTCTAAGAAGAAACCACAATAAAAAGTGGAAACTGTTTTGAACTAAAAATAATATTTTGTTCCTATTATGAAAATGCAACATATTCAAACTGGGATGCAGCATTAGTTGTACTCAGAGGAATATTAGTAGCCATAATTGAATATATTAGACAGAAGAAGACTGAAAATCAAGCATAAAAGTATCTATTTTTAAAAGTTAGGAAAGAATACCAAATTAAACTCAAAGGAAATGTTAGGGTAACTCACATGAAATTACCAGTATTTAACTATTTTTTACCTCCCAAAAGAGCAATTTCATATGGTTAATTGGATTGAGGAGGAGCTATGCCCAAGGTAGTGTCGCGGTCAGTAGTCTGCTCGAATACCCGGGACGGGGAGGAATATGACGACGGCGAGAAGCCCCTCCACGTCTACTATTGTTTGTGCGGCCAGATGGTCCTGGTGCTGGACTGTCAGTTAGAGAAACTGCCCATGAGGCCCCGGGATCGGTCCCGTGTGATTGATGCTGCCAAACATGCCCACAAGTTTTGTAACACAGAATACAAGGAGACTGTGTATCTCCAGAGGCCTGATGGCATTGAATGACAGTACAGGAAGAAGCGTGCAAAGCGTGGACTTCCACTTTTCTACCAGTCCCAGCAGAAGAAAGTTCCTATGACTTTCATCATGGATGGAGCAGTCGTCAAGTCTGGCCAGGGTTTTGGGAAAACAAATATATATATGCTCAAAAACAAGAGCCTCCTAAGAAGGTGATGATGACCAAACGGACTAAAGACATGGGCAAGTTCAGCTCTGTCACTGTATCTACCATTGATGAAAAGGAAGAGATTGAAGCTAGAGAAGTTGCCGACTCATATGCACAGAATGCCAAAGTGATTGAAAAACAGCTGGAATGCAAATGCATGAGCAAGAGGAGCCTGCAAGAGCTGGCTGCACTGGAAGCCAAGGAAGCTAAAATGAAGGGAACCTTGATTGACAACCAGTTCAAATGACCAGGACCTTTCTCCAGGCCCAGTCTGGAGGCAAGCAGTGAGAGAAGAGGAAGAAGAACTTTCTCTTGACTATGTGGGGACTGGTTGCTACCTCTATGCCCTAGCAGAGGGCTTCATGTTACTTTCTACTGATTCTCCTGTATTTACTGAGGCCTTTAACTGAGTCCAATTGCCTGTTTCCAGCTTGAGAGGGTGGGCAAAGGTAATATTCCAGGAGATGAATTTTTCTCAATCTTTCTGTATATATAGGCTTTCTGTACTATTTTTTGTCCACTAAGGCATTTGATTTAAACTTCTTCAGCTGTGTAAACTATATGAATAGATCACTGTTTGAGTGTTAGTGGTTTCGAAAGTGGCTGTTTTCCTTCCTTCTTCAAAGTTAATAACAAAAACAAACAAACAAAAAACAGGATGAGGGAAATAAAGAGCAGAACTTAATGAAATAGAAAACAAAGTTATAATAGTGAGAATGAAAATCAAAAAGTTGGTTTTCCATGAAGACTAATACTGTGGTTCTTGAAGGGTGGTCTGAGGGCCCCTGGAGGTTCCTAAGCCCCTTTCAGAGGACCCAAAGGGTCAAAATAATTTTCATAATAATACCAAAATGTTATTTCCTCTTTCATTCTCATTCTCTCACCAGTGAAAATTTTCCAGTGCCTACGTAACATATGATATTACAACAGATTGAGAGCAAAAATAGATATGAGAAGCAGCTGTCATCTATTAATACAGATATTAAAGAGATTTGGAATGTAAAACAAGGCCATTCTACTCACTAATTTGTTTGGAAAAGTATGACTATTTTCATTAAATAGTTATTTCTTAAAAGTTATAATTTGTTAAAATATAAAGGGTTTTTAATTAATTAATATTTTTAAATTTTTCAAGTTTAATTTCTAATATGGTAAATATTGATATATATAACTTATACTAACAAAAGCTCTTTTTTAAGCATGTAAAGTCTTTGTATTAGAAGAGTATAAAGAGGTCCTGAACCAAAAAGTGTGAGACGCATTGGACTTATAAAATTGACTTACCACTGTTGAGAATGATCAAGGAAAAACTTTAAAGGAGATATGAATCTCTAATATCAGGAATAAAAAATATATATCACTACCAATCTTACAGATAATAAAAAGATGATAAGAAAATATATGAACATCTTTATGCTAATTGATTTGAAATTTCAATGAATTGACAAATTCCTAGAAAATAAAACTTACTGAAAGTGATGCAAGAAGAAATGAAGTATAACTAGTTCTATGTCTATATCTATATCTAAATTTTATTTTATCTTTTAAAGATTTATTTATTTCTATCCCCTTCCCCTCCGTTGTCTGCTCTCTGTGTCCATTCACTGTGTGTTCTTCTGCATCTGCTTGCATTATCAGATGGCACTGGGAAACTGCATCTCTTTTTTGTTGCATCATCTTGTTGTGTCAGTTCTCCATGTGTGCAGTGCCACTCCTGGGCAGGCTGTACTTTTTTCACATGGGGCGACTCCTTGTGGAGCACACTCCTTCCACGTGGGGCATCCCTCCATGGGGGTGCCCCTGTATGGCATGGCACTCCTTGCGCACAGCAGCACTGTGCATGGGCCAGCTTACCACATGAGTCAGGAGGCCCTGGGTATTGAACCCTGGACTTCCTATATAGTAGGCAGACGCTCTATCAGTTGAGCCACATCCGCTTCCCAATATATCTATATTTTAGATCTATAATTTAAAATCTTCCTCAAACATGTAGAAAATTCCCAGACCCAGATGACATTGCTGGTAAATTCTACCAAATGATTAAAGAGAAAAATAACACCAATCTTACATTAACTCTTTAAGAGAACAAAATAAAAGGGAACACTTCCCAACTTGTTTAAAAAGATTAGCATCACCTTGGTATTTAAAATCTGACAAGGACAATATAAGAAAGGAAAAATATAGGCCAATCTGTTCCATGATTGATGCAAAAATCCAAAACAAATATTAGCAAACTTAATCCAGTGATGCATAATAGGATAACATATCACAATCAAGTTGAGTTTATTTCAGAAATGCAATGTTGGCTTAATACCTGAAAATCAACCAATGTAATTCACGACATGAATTACATTATGACATTACGTTCAACCAATAAAAGCAGAAAAACCATCAATAATAAGAAAATTCAATTATCATTCATGATATGAAAATAAAGCAGCAACAACCTCTTAACATATTTGATATAGAAGAGAACTTCATTAATCTGATAAGGGGCATTTACAAAATATCTACAGCAAATGCCATACTTAATTTGAAATATTGAAAGTTTTCCCCATTTCTTGGGAATGAGGCCAGGATGCCACTGTTACTACTTTTATTCACTATTGTTCTGAAGGGCTTAGCCAATGCAATAAGTCAAGAAAAAAATATAATAGGCATAAGAATTAGAATGAAAGAAATATTAAAAATTGTCATTATCCACAGATGGTATGATTGTATATGTATACATTCCAAAAGAATCTTCATAAAAATCTTCTAGCTTTGTATTTCTTTATAGAATTTCACTCCTGTACATGTACCTGAAACATATGGGTACATATGTGCACCGCAAGACATTTACAAATGCTTGTAGCTGCATTATTTATAATAGCCAGAAATAAAAAACAATCCACATGCCCATCAACATATAATGGAAAAATAAATTGAGGTATAGTCATGCAATTGAATGCCATAAACAACAAAAAGGAGCAAATCAGTGATAAATGCAACAATATGGAGACTCTCAAAAGCATTATGTTGAGTTAAAGAAGCCAGACACAAGTAGACCATGTTATATGATAACATTTCTATGATACTAAAAAAGAGACAAAACTAATTTTTGTGTTTAGAAGTGAGGAGAGTAATTACTACTTGGAAAGTAGGGAGTGTTACTGGGAAGGGCCCAAGGGGATTTCTGAGGCACTAGTTTTTTGTCTCAGTCTGGGGATGGGGGAAGTTATATGGACATGTTCACTGCTTGAAAAGTCATCAAGATATGTACTTATGAATTCTGAAATTTTCTTTATATATATTATACTTCAATAAAATAATTCATAGAGATACTTGTTCAAGATATTGAAGGAAATGTGTTTTTGCTTTTGTATTTTTTTTTAACTTAAGAAGACTTATGGAACACCATGGCAGATGCAAAAAATAAATTTGAGGTAAATAAAACTATATAAAAAGAGGGATCATAATATAATAATTCACTTCAACATTATTCTGGAAAAGAAAAAAAAAACCTCAAAATCTCATCATTTAGTTTTACTGTTAAAAACTTTTATGAAAGTATGAGCATTGTTTAGGAAATAATGGTATGGAGAATGTAGTAATTTACTGTATATTCTTAGGAACTAGATAAAGTACTATATTAAAAGCCTGGGATATAGACTGAACCTCAGAATAAAAAGCCCTCCCAGTAATAAAAATATGTCATGGCTAACTGGAAAGTAAACCAGGCACAGTTTTAGATGAGATCAATGAAACCCAGTAAATGGTAGGACAGAAATTACACAGGGCAAATGAAGTACAGAAACATCTTTCAAGGGACACAAAATCCAGTAACAAGAGTTTATATATGACACAAAAAGTTGAAAATCAGATTGAGAATAATGGAACCAAATCATCAATGAGGCAAATGTAAAATGAAGGAATAATGGTGAAGAAAACCATTTTTCTTTCATCTTTACTATGGAATATTTTAGAAAATGTCTTATTTCTAAACTCCTTATTCTCAGTGTTTCAACCTTAACCCTCTCCTCTTCCACCATAATCTCCCTTCTATCTTCTCTCTCTGAAATCACTCTTGTGTCCCCATCTCTCTGTTTCTACTATAACTGTCTCAGAGCAGGCCCACATTACTGCTTGCTAGACTATTCCAAAAACCTCCAACTTCCCTAATTTCTTTCCCCATTTCAAGCCATGCACCACAACGCTACCAAAATCATCTTTCGAAAACCAAGTCACATCAATCCCATTCTTAAAAACCTCCAATGGTCTCTTGGCTCTGCCTGTGAACTGGCCTTTGCAAAGGGATGCTGACTCCCAGCTCACTGTCTGCCTTAACATAAAGGTAAATTTTCAACAAGCAGCATAGAAAAGCTAGGAGTATATTCTTGGGCTCATCCTCCCAGCTGCAATCAGTATTTCTGAAAAGCTTGACTAAGAAAAAACAGGATCATCGCCTGAAAGACAGGAAAATCAGCCACCCTTCCCTAAAGCTCAAATAGTCTAAAATGTACTCCTGCATCAGTTTAGATCGGCAGAGAGCTGGGTACCTGTCCTTTGCTATATTGGCCCCCTGAAAGAATGGCTTTTACTGAATTGCACCTATCTGCAATGTGCTCAACCCATACTGAAGGTTGCTATAGCAAATCACCCAGGAAACTTGCTCCTGCTATCCAGGCCATTGTCCTCCCTCTGTATGAGATTCCTTGGGAGATATTCATGTCTAATCTTAGTACTATTATGTCTCCTGAGCAATTTGGCTTATCTTATACATACTGAATTGCTGAAAAACTTAAAGGCAAATTTGGGGCCTACTTAGAGTCCACCTGCAGATCATTAAAGCATGCATTTTCAGTGGCTCAGTTTATGTTACAACTTGCTTTTATTTTTTCTATCTACTTTCAAGTCATACTGTCTTAGATCCGTGTTAAGCCTTCTTAAAGTCTGTTGGGATCATGAATTATAAGGAAATATCTAAACAAATACACAAGCATTCAAATAAATAAAGGCAAAATCCCAGGCCATGCAAGGCCTTTCACAGTCTTTCCATCATTATTTCTTTCAACTCCATCCAATCCACCCTGTGACAGACATACAGAGTTGCTTACACCCTGAGTATGCCTTTTCCTTGATGTCAATGAGCTTTTTGAAAATGGCATTTCCCCTGCATACAAGACCTTTTCTTGCCTCTACTTGTTGAATTTCTACTCCTCCTTCAAGAATCAGCTAAAATGACCCTAACTCTTAATTTCTGCCACTACCACTCAGTCTCTGCATCCTATGGTATTCCTCTTACTCTCTGTACAAATAGCACTGTTCTGGAACCATGCAATAGTTCTACATTTTCTTTACATTTTAGGCTCTGCCACTAGGCTGAGCAGCATTTCTCAGCTTTTAAAAAATCCATGCTCTCTTCTGATAAACATAAGTATTTGAACTGTCGACCTCTCCCTCGATTTTGAGAATCCTTGCATCTTATGCATATTACTACCAGGCCCAAATTTTTGTTCAGCTTTACTTTATGTAGTTCATGTTATGAAATAACATAGTTGGGTTTTCTAAAGAAAATATTAATATATTGTAATGGCAAATAAGCTTTTTTCAAGTTGTGCACATTTCTCCTCCCCCTACCTGCCCAAGGGATTCTGACACCTCTCGCTCTCTTCCAGTTGAGAAATACTACACAAGGGAAGGGGATATGTCTATCTGTTCTTTGAATTTCAATGTCAAATGCACAGTAAGCTCTCAATGAATATTTGTTACATCTAACTGAATTGAAAGTATTTTTTCAGGGATAGAGACTCACTCATTAGGATAAATAGTATTATGAGAGGCTTCTTTAGAACTTAGTGAGAAAATGTGTTTAGATAAATCACTAGGGCCAGTTTCTGTAGGTACTCTGAACATGTTAGAACTGTTTTCCAAAACGTCTCTCCTGTTGGATTACTAGCTGCTTTATGGTAGAATGAGATGCTATCACCTACAACCATAAAACATACTTTTGAAAGAGACCTGGGGAAGAATGTCATTTCCATTCCTACGGTAAAAAGTAGGATTTTAGAGTGCTTAGGTAATTACATTCTTTAAGCTGGGAAGGAACCAAAATAAAATTTCAGGGAAATAAAACATGCCTGTCCTAGCAAGTGCTGAATCCACATGAGTCTCAGGCGATGCTCTGCTCAGCCTCGTTCTGGCTGGGAGGTGTGCCCAGGCCTCCTCGCTGAGGCTAGCCCGTGATCTAGCTCGCTGTGGGTATTTCCTTGGGGCAGAGCATCGGGCTTGATGTTGACAAAGTACCTTGTGAGTAATAAATAGTACATGCTGTTCGTTCTTGAGTCTAAAGGGAAGAGGCAGTTTTACAAGAGAGTCATTGAAAACACTTCCTCAGATGGCAGAAAAAACTGTGGAAAATAAGCCTTGCTTGGTTTCAACTTTAAATCCGCTGCAAAAATAGGAGTTTGAAGCTTAGTCTGGTTTCATGAAATAAGATCTTCATTTCTGAATTATACTTTAATTTCTTTTTCCATAAGGATTACAAGAACTAGTTCTTAGAATGAAGATATTGTTCTAATCTTTGACATATTTTCTTAACAATTAATCAAATAATTAGGGCTCTAAGTAAGCACAGATGAATAAAACAGAGTTCCCGCCCTCAAACTGATCACAATCTTTCCCCCAACTACTTAGAGCGCTCCCGGTTATTGATTAAATTGTATCCCCACCACCCTGCCCAACATTTTTGGGACGTTGGAATTGTCCTGCATGACTCTGCAAGGCCATTATACATTTTGTCAAAACCTATAAAACTGTGCAAAGTGTAAATCGTAATGTAAACTATAGTCCATGGTTAGTAGCAATGATTCAATGTGTTCATCAGTCATAACAAATTTACTACACTAATGAAAGATGTTGTTAATGGAGAATGGGGTGGTCGTATATGGAAAACCACTATATTTTTGATATAACGTTTATGTAATCTAAATCTTCTTTAAAAATAAAAAAAAAATTCAAAAAGGTTGTATCCCCCCCAAAAGATATGTTCAAGCACTACCTCCCAGTTCCACCAATGCGACCCTATTTGGAAACAGTATCTCTGAAGATATAATTAGTTAAGGCAAAGCCAAAATGGATTAAGGTGAGTCCTAATCCAGTGGTGTCATTAAGAGAGGAAATTTGGTGGCACTCAGTAGGAGACAGACAGAAGTTGGCAGTATGACAGAGGCAGGATTGAGTTATGGCATGAACTGCCAGCAAACCACCACCAGAACCCTACAGGCTCCAGAAGGAGCCTGGCCCTGCCTACACTTTGATTTGGTCTTCTAGCCTGCAAAAGTGTAAGAAAATAAATTTCTGTTGTTTTTTCCGGTTTATGGTACTTTGTTACGGCATCCTCAGCAAACTACAACACTCACAGGGTTGTTTTCTAGGCTCCAAACAATCTAGGAAAGCTTGTCTTCGACTCTTATTTCCAGGGCCATGCCCCTGCAGTCACGTTTTCAGCTCTGCACAGCTGCTGTTTCTGTCTTGCATAAATTGCGAATGTGCAGTTCCAAGGAGTGATTGGCAATCAGTGGTCTTTCCAGTCCTGAGAACAGCGCCTGGCCCACAGGAGGCCAGACTCAGTACATTTTTGTTTACTAAATGAATTCGGAGTCCATCACTCTTCCCAGAGAGAAATTTCCACTTGCCCAAACAAGCTAGTGGAAAGGGCTCCACTGTGGCTTGTGGAGGACTGTGGCAGCCAGAACACGATCTGGAAGGAACAGATAGAAGGATTATTCTGCTCTTACCAGAAGCATGCCCTGCTGCTGAGCCAGGATGAACACTTTTATCCTCAATTAAGGAGAAGTAGATCTTTTTCCTGTCACGTGTTTCTTCCTTCTAATCACAGAAATCCCAAGGACATTCTTGGCCTAATCAGAACTAGGGGCTGAAGTGTAACAAATGGAAAGCAGCATCAGGAGGAGAAGCAGTGTTTTAATCAGTCCACGAGGTGTGATTCAAAACACCTGCTGCTTTGTTTAACAATAGCAGTCTTCTCAGGGCAACACATCTTTCTTTGTTCTGTAGCAGGGATGACTAATATATGCACAGCTTGGAGAGCAATATTTATTATGGTAACTAACTGCAGGCAGAATGGAAATGATAAGGAAAATAAATAGGTAGTTAGACTCCAGGGTAATGGAGCCTTTCTAGACTCTTAAAAAAAAGAACAAAATAGAACAAAAACCAAACATGTGGGACCTGAAAAGCAGGGCAAGCAGTCATCTTGTATTCCTCTCTCCACAAAGGAAGCCACAGCAGAAATGGATAAGATTGCTATACACCGTTGGAACTGGGACAACATTGAAAAATTGAAGAACAGTTCTGTTAAAGAATCAGTTTGGAGAAAAGAGTATTGCTCTTTGAGCCATTCGGCTTAATTAGTGCTATTCCCCACTCGTATTATTGCTTCAAAGCTACACCCCTGGAAGGCATTGCAAAATCCTACTGTTTATTTATTATGGCATCTCCATACAGAACAATGCTGTATGCATTGCCAAACAGCCAAATGCTAGGAGTTGGGCTGGCCCTAAAATGCTGTGCAGGTATTTACTGCACATGTCCATTCCATGGCTGGCACATAGTCACCACCACACATGCCTGACTGTGCAGCATACACGGCATTTGCCAAATAGCGTACCCAGAAAAATTGGATTGGGACTGATGTGAAGTGACTTTGGAGGAGAAAGTCAAGGGAAGGGATGGGAAGTTACAGTTAAGTGCCAAGCACTCTGCAAGATATTTTATACACATTAGCCAAAAGCTGCTCTCCCTTTCCACTCAAGATTTCCCATTTGATAGGAGCAGTATTACTACTGATTGTGTGGAGCCAGTTAGTCCCAGGCATGCCTGAGGGATCAATGGCATTCTGGAGAAGATAAGCACAATATCCAAGCGAAGGGTCTATTTAGCATTCCCAGGTAGTAGTAGTACTCTCCTACTCTTTATTTCATTCATACTTGAGAGGGACTCCAGTGGGTAGTTTATAATTACATTCATTCATTCTGCATCATTTATTGAGTGCTCACTATGTGCAGTCACTGTGGTAGGTTCTAGGGAAAGAGAGGTAAGTCAGAATCTGTCTTTAAGGAACACAGCCTCCTGGGAGGCTGACAGACGGGCAAACAATAGGAACAAAACAATCGGTGGGATAAGTGCTACAGTAGAAGCTGGTTACAAAAGAGAAGAAAAGAATAGAGGAGGGTGCGATCACTCTGCTAGAAGAACTAGGGAAGATTCTTGGAGGTCGTGGCATGTTCCAGACACAAATTTGTACAACCACAGCTCCAGTAAGTGAAACTGCCCTTGCTCCGATCCTGCTGAGGACACAACCCAAGGGGAGCACAGAACCCTGCTCTCCCTCTCCCAGCCCCAACCCACTGGGCCAAAGGTGGGCCTCTGACCCAAAGCAGTTAGTGCACAGGCTGGGAAATGCAGCGATTTGGGTGGCCACTAGCACTGAAGGCTCTTGCTTTCCCTCTCCGCCGAGTTAATGCATCCTTTGAACCACAGCTGAAATGTGCTTTCCTTATTAAGAAGTCTGGCCTGACTTCCCCAACTAGACCAAAATACCCTTTCCAAACCCCAGCACCATTTCACCTTTACAGCGTTCCCTCTGTTTGTGCAGTGGTGGGATTAGCACCTCTCTCTCTCCCCTGTATACCGTTAACACAATGAGGTCAGTGACCAGGTCTTTTCCTGGTCATTGCATCCCCAGCATCTAGAACTGCGCTTGATATAGTAGTGCTCAATAAATATTTGTTGAGTGAATGAACAGAGGCGTTTTAATGAGGGCATGGTGCTGAAGTAAGGAAAAGCCAAGCTAGTGAGGCGCGAGCAGCACAAGGTTGCCAGGAAAGGATCTGAAGCACTTAGAACGGAGCTCAAAGGATGCCGGAGGGGTCCAAAGAAACTACGGCCCAAGACTAAATAACTTTGCCTAAGCTCAGCCAGCATATGAAATTCTTGTCAAAAACAGTACATGCTTGCATTTGAGAGCAAATTTGGGCATTATGAAGAAAATGTGGGTTCAAAAAAGTTCTGATTCTTTGGGGACTGTTAATAGTATAGTTTAAAAATGTAAGTGACAAACATGTGAAAGACAACTCACCAAAGGTGATAAACATTCTGAATCTTTGAAAAACATCCATATTTGCTTTATTAAAATGTGCAGCTTCTAGACGGAAGCCTTGACAAAGATCATGCTGCAATAAGGAAAGACAAGTGAGGAAACCGTTAACCCAAAACCTAGACCCAATTACCCAACACAAATATTAGCAAATCTGAGATGTTTAAAATTATTGTGTTCTTATAAACTGAAAATCATAAACCATCTATACAATTGTATATTGAATTCAAATGTCAGTATTGAAACCGTGCAAGGAAACAATGTTGCATGTAGGTGACAGATCGGAATTAGCAAACCTGGGTGTGAATCCTGATGCTCTGGGCAGGTTTCATAAACTCTGAAAACTTCGGTTTCCTTATATACACCAAGAAAATAATTATGTTTCCTCATAATGTTGCAAAGATTAATTGAGATAATGTATATAAAGAATGTGGCTGTGCCTAGCAGATGAGCGTTCAATTAGTGGTAATTATCATTACAATAAATGAAAATGTCTCCTTTAAACACTTAAAAATCTATTTTTCCACTAGATGTGCTCTTCAATTTTATTAATATTTTTCTTATCCATAGGAGAATATTTAAGCATGTCCCTATTCTTCCTAGTCAAAGCTAGTGAAATGTGTTCCTTGGGCATGAGGAGGAAAAAATACTCTTTTTTCCTTCTGAAATTTTTTCTCCTTCCTTCCCTCTCCCCCTCTCCTTTTGCACACAGGTTGGCTACTTGCTGGGGCTATTTAACTGTTTTCAGGAATTCTGAGAGAGAGAGTCCTGTCAGTTTCTGTGAGTTGTTTAAAGGGTCTGTGGGAAGACGTCTCCTGCCGCCATCTTGGTGATGCCGGCGATCTAGACTGGCCACTTAGCTGAGTTCACGCTCACTGCTTTTTTTTTTTTTTTTAATTGTATTTTTTTTTGAAGACACATAGATCACAAAAATGTTACATTAAAAAATATGAGGGGGAAGCAGCTGTGGCTCAATCAGTTGGGCTCTCATCTACCATAGGGGAGGCCCTGGGTTTGTGTCCCAGGGCCTCCTTGTGAAGGCAGGCCCACCCACATGACACAGAGTGCAGCCCAGCCCACAAGTGCCACGGAGCGCCGCCTGGCCCGCAAGCATCGCGGAGAGTCAACTCAGCAAGGTGACACAGCAAAAAGGGAGACAAGCGAAAAACACAAGAGCACAGGGATGGACACAAAGAGCAGACAGCAAGCAAGCCGTAAGGCAGGGAGGGGGAATAAATAAAATAAATACAGACACAGAAGAACACACAGTGAATGGACACAGAGAGTAGACAGCAAGCAAAAGGCCACAAGGTGTGTGTGTGGGGGATTAAATATATAGATAGATAGATAATAAATATATATATATATGGGGTTCCCATATACCCCACACCCACCCCACCCCAGTCCTCCCACATCAACAACCTCTTTCATCATTGTGGCACATTCATTGCATTCATTTTGGAGCACTGCTGCACCACATGGATAATAGTTTACATTGTAGTTTACACTCCCCCCCAGTCTGTTCAGTGGCTTATGGCAGGATATATAATGTCCAGCACCTGTCCCTGCAATATCATTTAGGACAACTCCAAGTCCCAAAAATACCCCCACATCTCATCTCTTCTTCCCTCCCCCTGCCCTCAGCAACTACTGTGGCCACTTTCTCCACATCAATGTTATAATTTCTTCCATTACTAGTCACAATAATTCTATAGTAGAATACCAGTAAGTCCACTCTAATCCATACTCTATTCCTCTATACTGTGGACCCTGGAATGGTGATGTCCACTTGACTTCTATATCAAGAGGGGGCTTAGACCGCACATGTTTGATGGATGCGATTCTCCTGCTTGCAGTTGTAGGCACTCTCGGTTCCCTGGTGTGGTAATTGACCATCTTCACCTCCCTCTTAGCTGACCTTGAACAAGCACTCCTTTTGTCACCCTCTCTCCAGATTGCTGTCCAGAAACTTCCTGCTTCGTGGGCTCCCAAAACTGCTCACTCAGGCAGGATTCTGTCCCCACTCAGCTGGTTTTTTGCAGGAGAGAAGACAAGCATGCAGTCACTCAGACACCATCTTGCCCCACTTCCCACTTTCACTGCTTTTCCCTCTCTTTGGCATGGAAGCGGAGCTCAGTCATTATTGAAGAAGGGTAGGGTGTCATTTTTTTTTTTGTCAGTATTTTGAAGGATACTGAATCCACATTTATACATTCAGAACCATAAATATATTATATTCATTTACTTTTCTATTTTACTATTTATAATGTTCTTAATGCAAATCTCCTGCATATAACAGTTTTTTCTAAGGTGCTATATTTTAGAAAAAGTTTTCCATATTTCTCTGTTTTCCTGTTTATCCTATTTTTATTCTGGGTTTGGGGAGGAGGTTGTTTTTTTGTGTTGTTGTTGTTTTTTAGCTGAAAATTAGGTATCTTTCAGATGCATGCACTCTTCAACTTAACTGAAGCAAAAGAACCATTAGAATCTTCTTTGATTCATTTTCTGTTCCCATATCTGAACCTTATAAGCTTTAAATCAGGTCATCCAGAGAAACCTGAATTGTTTAACACTGGGATTTTATATGATTCTTAGCAAGATAAAAATATTAAAAAATAATAATAATACATCAAGACATGGTAACAACATGTACATTTTTATTAGGAAAAACAGAGTAAGTATGCATTTGATAGCACAGCGTCATGTTCTGAAAATAAGATTAACCACATTGACCTGGCTTTAGCTTAAACTTTTTAAAAAGGGTACGTTTTTTCTACAGACAAATTCCTTATTCAAAATTTTTATTTTCCCATTTCATTTTGTTGCTCTTTGTGATAGTTACGTAGAATGTGAAGCATTTAAATAAAAATCTGTAGTCCCATTACAGGATGTCTGGAGGAGAGTGACTCTACACAGTTTTGAAGAGGGACACCTAGAGAGCATTTTAACCAGCGCTGCGGGAGTCCTGGGGAAACTTTAAAGCTTAAGACTCGCTCATGCTACCCTTGTCGTAATGTGTTGAGTACAGTCTCATTAGATCCTGTTCTTATCCTCACCCTCATGAGATTGGTGATTTTTAACCAGCCTTGCACTTTGTTTGGGCCACTTTAATGACCACATCCCAAATGCTAAGTGGTGTTTTATCAGGCAAGGCAGACATGATATAAAAACATAAGAGGAAACATTATGCAAAAAATTCCAAAGTGCATGCACTGATGTTATGACTTACCACATGAGAAAGAATGACTCACACTCCCAAGATATATAAAATTGTACAACTGTGAGCCCCACCAGCATAGGGAATTTTTTCTGTTTTGTTACTTGATGTATTTCAAGCGCCTAGAACTGTTTCTGACATCTATTAGGTGCTCAGTAAATATCTGACTAGTGAATGGTCAGTCAGGAAAATATAAATGGGCAAAGGGCACCATTTCTAGCAGATTCCTACATTCTCTGACTTATGATTACTCTTGTCCTCTCCCATGAGGGCAGCTGCCTCGATTTTCTTCTTTAATTTCAAGAACTAGAGTATAATGGGATCCTAAGGAAAATAAGCCCAGAACTAGTAAATTTAAACCGGGGAAAGAAATTAAGGTACCGGTGATCTTGGGAGGAGGAAGGTAGAATGAGGTTCTGGTAGCTGAAAGGAGAAATCTAGAAGGACAGGGTACTTGAGATGGGCCTCCACCAGCAAGGGTGGGAAAGAAGGAACAGACATACAAGACGAAGGTTACCTACTTTGTAATTTGCCCAAGGTCATCCTGATTCCTATACCACAACCAAAGTGAGTTTAAGCAAGTAGAATGGAAAAAGACTGAGAAATTCCTCTCCCTATACCTATGGGAAAAACTAGTAGACAAAAAGATGAAATATTGGGGGGGGGGGGCGTACTTTTCTTTGTACCTTTGACCAAAGCAATTTTGACTTTAAAAAACTCATCTATTGGGAAGTGGATATGACTTGACAGATAGAGCTTCCACCTACCATATAGGAGGTCCAGGGTTCGATACCCAGGGCCTCCAGGCCCATGTGGTGAGCTGGCCCACGTAGTGCACTGCCACATGCAAGGAGTGTTGCCCCACACAGGGGTGCCCCCCATGCAAAGAGTGCAGCCCTATGCAGGAAAGCAGACCACCCAGGAGTGGTGCCACCCACACAGAGAGCTGATGCAGCACAATAACACAACAAAAAAGAGACACAGAGAAGAGACAATATGAGACGCAGTGAACTAGGGAGCTGTATTAGTCAGGGTTCTCTAGGGAAACAGAATCAGCAAGAGATATCTGTCAATAGTATGTAATTCTATATAAGAGTCTCTCACACAGCCGTAGGGATGCACAAGTGCAGGTTCCTCAGGCAGGCTGCAACCAGGGGCTCCAATGAAAGTCCAATGAAGGTTCTTGACAAGATCTGGGAGATGTTGGCTGTCCAAGATGAGCTGGGAAATTCTCTCTCAATGCTGGAATCACTTCCCCTTTTAAGGCATTCAACTGATTGGGTTAAGTATCCCTCATTGCTGATGGCAATCTCCCTGACTGATGTAATTGTAACCAGCTATCTATGATTTACCACTGCAGTAAAGTCAGTGGTGACTAAAGTCCATAATTGCCCTTGTATTACAATTATCCCAGTGCTTACTTGACCAAACAAATGGGCATAATTACGTGGCCAAGTTAACACAATAGACTAACCATCACAGGAGGTGAGGTGGAGCAAGGGAATGATCACCTCTCTTCCACTCCAGAAGGTCCCAGGATGGGTTCCCGGAGCCGCCTAATGAGAATACAACAGACACAGAAGAACACACAGTGAATGGACACAGAGAGCAGACAACGGGGGACAAGAAATAAGAGGGAAAAAAGAAGAAATAAAAAAAAAACATCTCTTAAGGGCACTAAAATTATGAGGAATCAAATGTGTGGCTTATTTTCGTTGACTGTTCCAGAACAGGCTAACTTTTTAAAAAGTCTTTATAACAAGCATATTAGAGCAGCTTCACCTAAAATTAGAGGTAAACTTGACTACCAACCATAATCCAACTTTTGTCAATTAAAATAGTAGTAAACATTTTTATTATTAAGCAATTATTAAATAATTACTAAATTGAAACAAAATAGTAAATCAATTCAGTTAGTAACACTGGGGCCATTCTCATATTCTCATTTTTTCTTTTAACCACAGAAAGAACTTATGAATATCTAGCACCTCTGCAGTTGTATGCTGCAACATTTTGCAGGCAGAATTACACAGCCCTTCAAAACACATGTACAAAACAAATAGTATAATTTTCCAGAACATGATGTTCCCGTGCATATAACTACTATAAAACACAAAAAGGAGTAATGTGTCATGCATGACTTACAGGACATTAGCCAATGCGCTGTCTAATAAGGAGTGTGATCAACAGACATAATGGGAAACAGGAGAGTTTTTACTTAGTAAAATGTCCAACTCATATTTTTACACATGAAAGAAACATATGGTTCAAAACTTACAGACTTAGCAGCTGTGGGAGGTCTGCATAGACTGCTTGCAGTCACAACTCAGACCACAGCTTTAGATCTTCTTAAGTACTATTTTTTGTTTTTTTTAACATTATTTATTTACTTTACTTACTTATCCCCTCCTCCCCAAGATGGTTCTCTTGTCTGGTAATCAAACCCGGGATCTCCCACATGAGAGGTGAGTACCCAACAGCCTGAGCAATGGGCTGCAGCATCTGCTGGTCTGTGGCGTCTGGTTCATTGTCAGTGAGAGGTGGCATCTGCTCACCTTCTTTTAGGAGGCACCAGAACCTGAACCCAGGATCTCTCGTGTGGTAGGCAGGTGCCCAATTGGGTGAACCACATCTGCTTCCCTTAAGTACTCTTTTAAGTACTTCTCTTCCAGATGCTAAATACAGATCTAGTCGTATTTTATTCACTTTTATAATTTTTTATTATAATTAGTGTGAATATACTGAAATGACATTTCTCTCTTCACCAAAAAAAAAAAAAAAACCTGCTGTACTTTAGTTATACAACTGATTGAAGAAACACCATTTTCTTGGTTTTTGTTACACAATTCTGCAAATGGTTTTCAAAAATAATGATTAGGTGTACACAAATGCTAGCTGCCTTGATTGCTCCCACAGTTTCAAACCCCATTTCTTTCTTTGCCTGCCCAACCATATTGCCTTCTGTTCCTTGTAGTGCCAGACTCTGATAGCTGTGGCAGATTGAATTATGGAGATCTATTTAGACATGTTCTCAATCTTTTTTTTTTTAAGATTTATTTTCCCCCTCCCCATCCCCCACCCTGCTGCTGTTTTGCTGTCTGTGACCATTCACTGTTTTTTGTCTTCTCTTCTTGTCTTTCTCCTCTAGGATTCACCAGGATTCAATCCTGGGGACCACTGATTTGGAGAGAGGTTCCCTGTCAATCGCGCCACCTCAGTTCCTTGTCTCTGCTGCGCCTTGGCTTCACTCTCCCCTTCATCTCTCTTTGGTTGCATCGTCATCTTGCTGCATAACTTACTTGCACAGGCACTGGTTCACCATGTGGACACTCATGTGGGCACTCGGCTTATGGCGTGGGCACTGGCTTACCACCCAGGCATGCTTTCTCTTCTTCTTTTTCACCAGGAGGTCCCAGGGATCGAACCCAGGTCCTCCCATATGGTAGGCAGAGACTTTATCACTTGAGGCACATCCGCCTCCCATGTTCTCAATCTTAATCTGCATTTCTGAGAGGGTGAGCCCATAGTAAATAGGCTCTCTTGAAGATGCTATTTTAGCTAAGGTGTGGCCCAACTGAATTAGGGTGGGGCTTAATCTGGATTACTGGAGATTTCAACAAAGAGAGAGAAAGTCACAAGGAGGATCCAGAAGCTGGAAGTCAACTGAACCAGGGAGAGAAGGGAGAGAACGTTGTCATGTGATGTGAGGCAGGGTACAAGCCAAGGATTGCTGGCAGCCACCACCAGAATGTTACAGACCTTGGGGAGAAAGAAGTGCCTTGCTAATGCCTCAATTTTAGACTTCTCATGCTTTCGAAATTGTGAGTCAATAAATTCCCCTTGTTTAAGGCACAGCCAGTTTGTGGTTTTGTGGTAGAGGATGAAGCAAACTGAGACAATATCAAACTTAGATTATGCCTATAATTCTGATCACTCAGACCCTAAAGAGAGATCCTCATACAACAACCACAATAACAAATAGACAAAGACAAAGACAGAAACCAACGAAACAGAAACAAAGAGCATGAGATGGGGTATGAAGGTGGCATGGTGAAGGAAGAAGATTGGGTTTGATCAGCTCAGGCCCAGGACCCTCCCCCAACCCAAGTGGACATAGGGGAGTCACTGGGGAGGGGATTGACAATTGGGGCATATCCAGAGGTCCAGCAGTTGGCATGGAGACACTCTACCCCATCTTAGGGTTAATGCAGGCACAAATCACAGAATATGGAGGTCTGTTTCCTTGTCTGTATTACCTCTTACATCCCCCACCCCCAGAAAAATGTGGATCAGGCACAGGGTAGAGACTACTGGTGGATGAACCACTCTATTCCTTGTCAGCCCAAGGGTAGTGAGTTGACACTCAGCTCCCGTTGCTTAAAATATGCAGCCTCCAGGTTTGATCAGCTGGGGAGCTGTGGTGGGACCAAACCTGCTAGTGGAGATCCTGAACCCAGGTAGTGGGAAGCGTAGATAGCAGGGGGAGAACACCGTACCAGAGATGGTCACATTGGTTCACAATCAAGAGACAATGCTCTCCTTGTACTTTCACTCTTGAAGTGTGTTGAAATTATTTAAAAGAAATTCTTCCTGTATCCAAAGAGCATGTAAATTAATTTTCATGTGTTTGGAAATGTATTCCTTTTGAGTTAGTTTTCTGATTTCAAGAAAATGTTTACTCTTCTTTTCCTCTAAACTGTATAATGTGAAACATATGGGAGTAGGATTATATCAAGTCCCAAGAAATCCATGTTTGGAAGTGACTGAAATAGTCCACATTGAGACCCAATTTAAAATGCTGTACTTGAATTAATGTGCACATTGTGACCTGATATTCAGTTATTCTAATCATGTTCCTACCTGCCAATATTCCTTCCTAAAATAATCTCTAACCTCACATTTTCTAGAATGCTTTATTTCCATCCAGTACTAGAAGCCTGGGAATCCCTATTAACTCAAGACAAAGTCAAATCTAAATGCATGGTTGGGTAAACTGCTACATGATGGAGCTATTTCTGAGGCACCAGCCCCTAGAACTAGGCCCACCCACTGGACAAGGAGAGCCTGGGGGCGGGGGCAAGCCTGGCTCAAGGTGCTATGGGACATTATACAGCAGTCTAATTTCAAAGAGTTTGGCAACAGATAAATTCAAACAGTTGATGTCAAGGGTTCTGATACTCAGAGTGGGTTGTCCCAAAAGGGAGAGAGAGGAAGTTTGGAAGACCAAGAAGTTAGCATCAGGAATGCCTATTTGCAGGTAACAGAACTTTTAGCTGACTGGTGTTTGGGAACAGACTCCAGTCCTTGGGAATGGGAAACAGACTGAAGATAACAAGACAGGACTCTTGACTAAGAAGACTAAGATACAAGGAAGCAAGTCCCTGGCAAGCAAGGCAGAAACTCAGTCAACCAAACTTGAGCACAAGTGGATGGACAAGTGGGTCTTGGAGAATAAGAAAGAGACTTGTAATCAGAAGTTTGACAAATAGTAAAAGCTGGACTAGCAACAAAGGTGACTCAGTGCTGAGTCCCAGAGTATTCGGCTGGAGACCCTGAACTCTCTTCTGTTCAAGGTGTGGATTTTGCAGTAGGGCAAGCTGAGCTTGTGATTAAGTAGCCTTTGCTGAGGATAGTGGGGTACTGCAGAGAGCCCACACCAGGTAATACCTGACTGATGCTGAAATAAAGGAAACTCTTGTCTATATATAGAGCTTTTGGAATAAATCATGAAAAGAAAATGCATAACGTAAAATTTAACAACAAAAGGAAGGAAACGTGAATCTTATATGCTACTTCTAAGAAAGAGAAGACTTCTTAGAAAGGGGAAATATTTTTTTAGTGGGAAGAAAGAAATAATCATATTTGTTGGTATATATTCTTTAACTTTTCTTCTTTACACGTAGGAATGCTTTTCTTATCGCACACAGTAAGGCAAGAAAGAGTGTCAATACAGGCTATTAGGATTCTTTTTTTTTTTTTTAATTCAGCAAGGATAAGTTAGGACAGAAAGAGCAGCTTTCTTTTCCTAACCACTGATTTAACAGTTGTTTGACATCAGTTCCTCACCTAGGAGGCTGCTCAGCAATTTTTTTCCTCTTGACTCAATACCTAATTCACCAGATAGATATACTGTGCCAATCTCTGCTGTCACTGTGGTCCATCATTTACTCCCACATATCATTGTTCAATTCCTAGGTCTAAGAAGGAGAATATACTAGAATATTCAACATATAATAAATAGGATTTATAATTAGCCTTGTCGCAGACCTGGTAGCCGGCAAGCGCTGGGTGGCCATATGCTAGTCCCTTACCCTGCCTTTGTGGCTAAGTTTGTATTCCTTGGCTTCAGCCTCAGTTTCTCCCTGAACATTCCAATTTCTTGCTGGGATGGAGCCTTATACTGAGGCCCAATCCTCTTGGCTGGGTAGCTGATGTCTTCCTGTCTCTGGATCTTAGCTCCTGAAAGACTGAATCCTGCTCCCTATATCCAGGTTCTGACAAGGGTTCTGAAGATGATAACTCTAAATCATGAAAACGGTGCCTGCTTATCTTGGAGCACTGCTTACTGCTTGTATATCTGCCTGAAAGAGAACTGAGACTGATTATTCCATCCTTAGGCACTTATTTGATTGTTTTGGGACATGAAGATTTGGAACCTGGCAGATTTGTGGCTGATCCCAGCTCTGCCCCTTAATTTTTTAAAAATGTATTTTGTTTTATTAGAGAAGTTACATGTTTTTTCTATTGTTGCTTGAGCTTTGGTTATAAAGCCTAAGAAATCATTGCCTAACACAAGGTCCTGAAGATGCTTCTATACATTTTCTTCTAGAAGTTTTATAGTTTGGTTTCTTATATTTAAGTCTTTGATCCATTTTGAGTTAATTTTTATATATATTGTGAAGAAGGAGTCACCTTCTTTATTTGCATACGGATATCCAGTTTTCCCAGTACCTATTGTTGAAGACTATTTTTTTCCCTATTGAGTAGACTTTGCACTCTTATCAAGAATCATTTGGCAGGAGTGGATGTAGCTCAAGCAGTTGAGCTCCTGCTTCCCACCTGAAAGGTTCCAGATGCCCTCTAAAAAACAAAAAGCAACAAGCAAACAGACGAATGAACCAACTCAGGGGAGCCAATGTCCTCAGTAGTTGAGTGCCAGCTTCCCACATACATGGTCCTGGGTTCAATCCCCGGCTCCAGTACCTAAAAACAAAACAAAACAAAAAATTCCCTCAATTGGCTATAGATGGTTAATTCATCGGGGATTTATTTCTGAACGCTATTCAATACCGTTGGTTTATGTCTGTCCTTGTGCCAGTACCATATTAGTTTTTATTTCCTCTCTATTTTTCTTAAATGTTACATTCAAAAAATATAAGAGGTTCCCATGTAACCCCCACGCCCCTCACCCCACTCCTCCCACATCAACAACCTCTTCCATCATTCATCGTAGGACATTCATTGCATTTGGTGAATACATTTTGGAGCACTGCTGCCCCACATGGATAATGGTTTCCATTGTAGTTTACATTCTCCCCCAGTTCACCCAGTGGGCCATGGCAGGACATACAGTGTCCAGCATCTGTCCCTGCAGTACCACCCAGGACAACTCCAAGTCCTGAAAATGCCCCCACATCACATCTCTTCTTCCCTCTCCCTACCCTCAGCAGCTACCATGGCCACTTTCTCCACATCAGTGCTACAATTTCTTTCATTACTAATCACAATAGTTCCATAGTAGAATATTACTAAGTCCGCTCTAATCCATACTCTATTCCTCCATCCTGTGGACCCTGGGATTGTTATGTCCACTCCACCTCCATATCGAGAGGGGGCTTAAATTCCACATGGATGATGGATGCATTCTCCTGCTTGCAGTTGTAGGCACTCTTGGCTCCCTGGTGTGGTGGTTGACCTTCACCTCCCTGAATACTGTAGTTTTGTAATAAGTCCTAAAATCAGAAATTGTGAATCTTCCAATTTTGTTCTTTTTCAAGGTGGTTTTGTTTTTCTTATTTCTTCCTACCCACCCCCCCCCCCCGCCCCCGCCCGTCTGCTCTCTGTGTCCATTCGCTGTGTGTTCTTCTTTCTGTGTCTGTTGTATTCTCATTAGGCGGCTCCGGGAACCCATCCTGGGACCTTCCAGAGTGGGAGAGAGGTGATCATTCTCTTGCTCCACCTCAGCTCCCTAGTTCGTTGCGCCTCATATTGTCTCTTCTCTGTGTCTCTTTTTTGTTGCATCGTCTTGCTGTGTCAGCTCTCCAAGTGTGCGGCACCACTTCTGGACAGCCTGCACTCCTGAGTGGAGCTGCACTCCTTGCGGGGGGAGGGGGAGGCGGGGGGGGGGGGAGGAGGGGGCGGGGGGGTGGAGCACCCATGTGGGGTGATACTCTCAAGATGGTTTTGGATATTAGGGGCCTCTTTCCCTTCCATATAAATTTGGTCATTGACTTCTCCATTTCTGAAAAGAAGACTGTTGGAAATTTTATTGGGGTTGAGATGAATTTGTAAATCAGCTTAGATAGAATTAACATCTTAACAATATTTAGTCTTCCAATCCTTGAACATAGAGAGTTCTCCCATTTATTTAGATAGTCTTGTATTATTTCTTTTAGCAATATTTGTAGCTTTCCATGTATTTAGCACTTTACATTCTTCGTTTAATTTATTCTTACATATTTGATTCTTTTAGTTATTACTGTAAATGGAATGATTTTTAATTTCATCTTCAGTTTATTCACTACTAATGTATAGAAACACTCCTAGTTTTTGCATGCTAATCTTGCACCCTGCCACTTTGCTGAATTTGTTTATCAGTTCTAGTAGCTTTGTTGTGGATTTTTCAGAATTTTCTAAACATAGGGTCATGCTATCAGTGACAGTGGGCATCCTTGTCTTGTTCATGTTCTTAGAGGGAAAGCTTTCAGTCTTTCACCACTGAGTATGATGTTAGCAATAGGTTTTTCATATATGCCCTTTATCATATTGAGGAAATTTCCTTCTATTCCTAGTTTTCTAAATGTTTTTTCTCAAGAAAGGGTGCTAGATTTTATCAAATGCCTTTTCTGTGTTGAGATGATCTTGTGTTTTTGCCTTTCATTCTATTAATGTGGTATGTTGAATGAATTGATTCTTATTTTGAAACACCCTAGCATACTTGGGATACATTCCACTTGACCAAGATCTATAATTCTTCCAGTGTACTGTTAGATTCTGTTTGCTAGTATTTTTGTTGAGGATTTTTGCATCTATATTCATAGGGAATATTGGTCTATAATTTTATTTTTGTGTTATCTTTATCTAGCTTTCATATTAGGATGATGTTGTGCTTATAGAATGAGTTAGGAAGTGTTCTCTCCTCTTCAATTTTTGAGTAGGATTGGTGTTAGTTTTTCTTAGAATGTTTAGTAAAATTCACTAGTGAAGCCATTTGGTCTTTGTTGGGAGGTTTTTGATTATTGATTTAATCTTTTTACTTGTTATTGGTCTGTTGAGGCCTTCTATTTCTTCTTAGTTTGTGTGTTTTTAGGAATGTGCCCATTTCATCTACTTTATTTATTGATATAAGGTGTTTATAGTATTTCTTATAATCCTTTTTATTTCTGTGGGATTGGTAGTAATGTCCACTATTTTTCTTCTAATTTCAGTTATTTGCATCTTCTCTCCTTTTTTGTTTGTCAGTCTAGCTGATTTTATTGATCTTTTTAAACAACCAACTTTTGGTTCCATTAATTCTCTCAACTGATTTTTTATTCTCTATTTCATTTATCTCTGTCTAATCTTTGTTATTTCCTTCCTTCTGCTTGCTTTCAGTTTATTTTACTCTTCTTTCTCTAGCTCCTCCAGTTGCAAGATTTGGTCTCTGATATGAGATCTTTCTTCTTTTTTTAATGTAAGCATTTACACCTATAAATTTCCCTCTCGGCAGAGCCTTTTCTGCACTCATAAATTTTGGTATGTCGTGTTTTTATTTTCATTCACCTCAAGATACTTCCTTATCCTCCTTGTGCTTTCTTCTTTGACCCATTAGTTATTTAAGAGCATTGCTTAATTTGCACGTTTGTGAATTTTCCATTTCTTCCTCTGTTATTGATTTCTAGCTTTATTCCATTGTCATGCGAGAATATACAATGTATGCTTTTATTATTTTTAATTTATTGAGACTTGTTTTGTGACCTAACATAGTGATCTTGTTTGTCCTTCATAATTGTTTCTGACTTATGGTATATTTTATCAGATATTAGTTTTGCTGCCCCACCTCTCTTTTGGTTACTATTTGGTTGGTATATTTTTTCTATCCTTTCACATTCAAACTACTTTGAATTTAAAGTGAGTCTCTTGCAAACAGAATATAGTTGGGTCATTCTTTTTTATCCATTCTGCAAATCTCTGCCTTTTGGCTCAAGAGTTTAATCCATTTATTTTTATAGTAACTGATGATACAGAACTTTCTTCTGCCATTTTGCTATGTCTTACGTCTTTCTTGTAAGTCTTATGCCTTTTCTGTCCCTCAATTCTTCCATTAATGTCTACTTTCATATTTATTTGATATTTTGTAGTGTACCATTTTGAGTCCCTTCTCATTTCTTTATGTATAAATGTTTCATATATTTTATTTATGGTTACTATGGGGCTTAAATATAACATTTGATTTGATACCAACTTAACTTCAATAATACACATGTACATTGTTCCTATACCTCTCTGTCCCCCCCCCCCTTTTTGTTGTGCTTATTATAAATTATATCTTTATACATTGTTTGTCCAGACCATAGATTTCTGGTTACTTTTTGTAACTTTTCATTTTAGAACTTGTACAAAGTAGCAAGTGGCATTATATACCAAAAAATACAAAAAATTGTACTGACATACATTATTACCCACATGATTATTGTGACAGTTTGAAGTGTTTTTGTGAAACACAGAAAAGATCATGTTCTTGGAGTTAATACATTCCTGTAGGTGTGGGGCCCTTTGATTGCATTGGATTCAGCTGGGGGGTCTTTGATTAGACTACTTCAGTGAAGCATGACCTAGGATAGGTCTCTTGCTTGAGTCTTCTATAAACTGAAAGCAGAGACACACAGAGAAAGAGCTGCCATTTTTACCCTGCCATGTGACAGAGGCCTCAAGGATCATTTACAACCACAGAAAGAGCAGCCCAAAGCTGAAGAGATGAGGCCCAGAGAGAGATAAGCCATATGACTTACTGCCCATGGCTGAGCTCAGGAAGGAAGGAAGCCTGGAGGAGGCAGAGACCAGGCACCATTTTGCCTTACCATGTGGCAGGAGTCCAGAATTGCCAGCAACCAACCTTTAGTGAGACAGCATCTCTGATGATGCCTTGATTTGAACATTTTTACAGCCTCAGAACTGTAAGATTTTACCCTAATAAATTCCCATTATAAAAGCTAACCCATTTCTGGTATATTGCATTGGCAACATTTAGCAAACTAAGACAGTTACCTTTACTGGAGTTCTTTATTTCTTTATGCACCTTCGATTCACTCTCTAGTTTCCTTTCCTTTAACTTTGAAGAATTCCCTTTATCATTGCTTATAGAGCAGGTTTAGTGATAATGAATTCTCTGAGCATCTGTTCATCTGGAAATATCTTAATGTCTCTCTCATTTTTGAAAGACATTCTCACCAGATATAAAATTCTTGGTTGGTCATTGTTTTATTTTTGCACCTTAAATAGTTCACTCCACTGCCTCATTGCCTGCATGGTTTTTGAGGAGAAATTGGCACTAATCTTATTGGGTCTCCCTTGTACATAACACGTGGCTTTTCCCATACAGCTTTCAGAACTCTTCACTTGTCCTTGGCAAGTGTGACTACTATGTATCTGAGTATAGTTCTCTTTGAATTTATCTTTGGGTTTAGCCAGGCTAATACCTAGACTTTTTACTTCTAACCTCAAAACTGTGAGTCAGTATATTCCCGTTTAGACCAACACATTGTGTGGTATTTGTGATAGTAGCTCTGGCCAACTAAGACACCATGATCTCCCAGGGCTCATGTCTCTGGTGTTCATACCTCTCAAGTGTGGGCATGACCTATAACTTACTGGCAAAAGTAATGGGATGTCACCCCATGATTAAATTACACTGTCTTGCTAACAGACTCACTCTAGAAACTCCCCTTTTGGTTTGATGTAGTGAGCAACTAGGTTGGGAAAGCTCACACGACCAGGCATGAATGGCCCTCTAGGAACTGAGGGCAGCCTCTAGATGATGTGGGCAGCCTTCAGGCAACAGCCAGCAAAAAAAGCGGAGCGCTCAGTCCTACAGTCTCAAGGAAATAGTTCTGCCTATACGCTGAGTGATCTTGGAAGCAGATTCTTCCTAAGACATGTCTCCAGATAAGAACAAAGACCCATCCATTCTTTGATTTCTGCCTTGTGAGTCCCTAAGCAGAGGATCCACCTAACCTCTGCCTGAACTCTGGACCCACAGAAACTGTGAAATAATAAATGCATGTTGTTTTAAGCCACTAAATGTGTGATGATTTGTTACACCACATTAGAAAACTAATAGAGAGAAACAACCCTCTTCTTTCATATCTTTACCACAAAATTTACAGATACCCCACAAAACAAGTCTCAATAAATTAAAAAATATTAACCCCTGTTGGACTTCTTAGTTATATGTTTTAGAAAAATCACTTTATAAAAAAAATTTTTTTTTCTACTGGAGGAATGATTTGAGAAAGATATGTAAGTAGAAAGCTCTGCCCAGTAGTGTCCCCTGCTTCCTGCCCTTGAAAATGATTGTGCTGCCTGGAGCTTGTGCAGCCACCATATAACCATGAAGATAAGACAAAGGGAAACCCAGAGCCCATACGTAAAACTGCTCGACCAGTGCTAGCAAGCTCCTAACTCTGGACTTCTTGTTATGTTAGATAAACAGATCCCACTTATTCAAGATCTACTGGTCTGTTATTTATACACCAAAATATCCCCAAACTAGTAGAGGTTTAAAAATAAAAACTGGCTAGGGAGCGGATGTGGCTCAAGCAGTTGAGTACCTGCTTCCCACATGGGAGGTCCAGGGTTCGGTACTTGGTACCTTCGAACAAAAATAACAAACAAACACACAAAAAACCAACTCAGGGGAGCCGATGTGGCTCAGTGGTTGAGTGACATCTTCCTACATACAAGGTCCCAAGTTCAATCCCCACCCCTGGTACCTAAAAAACAAAACAAAACAAAACTACAACAAAAATTGGCTAAAAATACAATCTGGTAAATAATACTACATACGAAATGCCTTTGAATGCCTATTTGCTTTTCAAATTATGTTTTTGAGTAACACATATATATTTTTTATTGAAGTATATCATTCATACATGAAAGCACATAAACAGTAAGTTTATAGTAAAGATTGCAAACTTACAAAATAAACATGCATAACATCACACAGGGGTTTCATACATCACCCCTCCACCAACTCTTTGCATTGGTGAGTAACACATATTTTTTAAAAAACAGATATCATAAGTTGTTTTATCTAGCATTCAACTGTGTTGTCATAATCTTCATTGTCTCTTCTGTTAAACCTCATCCTGCAGATAATTTGTGCAAATGAAGAAATTATGGTTTTAATAGAGTGAACTGGTAAACTCTGATTTCAGAGATAGGTCTAAGAAACTTAAAATGAAAATTAGAGGGACAGAATAAAGTAAAATGGAAGTTTAAGATCTGTGAAAATTCCAAATTTACCCATCTAAAAGTTTTAATGTAATTATATTCCAAGGAAATGGAGATATATCTATAGTTTTTTAAAAAGTTAAGTAAGATTTTTGATATATAGACATTGCAAAAGATTGGGATGGTAATGACAAAGCACCATTACAAATTCTGAGCTATTATCATTTTTTAAGCTGTCTAAAAAGTATAATGAGAATGCTATGCTTTTCTCTGTTAATCCTGCCAAGTGTCAAAAGGGCCTGAGCAGAGTTTTGAATTCCTTTTATAAATGAATAGTGTTGTCAATCACCAGTTCCTAGAATTTCTGAATAAGTGAAGCAAATATTCATTAACTATTAAGTGTACAATCCAAAATATAAACCATAATGTAAACCATTGACCATGGTTGGTAGCAATACTTGGATATTTGTACATCAGTTGTAACAAATATACCATCCACATGTAAAATGCTATTAATAAGGGAGAGGGGAAAAGGGGGAAGGGGTTGGGTATATGGGAATCACCTGTATTCTCTATGTGATTTTTCTGTATCCTAAAACTTCTTTGAAGATAAAATGAACAAAATAAGACACTGGGGGAATATATGGAAGAAAATGTCACTGCTCCTACAAGATAACAGATCTTACACTGATGAAAGATACAATGTCTAAAATTTTTAAATTTTTTGTATTATTTCAAATTGTTTTAATTTTTTGTGTTTTATTGGTTACTTTTTAAATTATTATTTCATTTTCTTGTTAATTTTATTAGGTTATTTTGTTGGCTTCATTTTTGGAGAGGTTTTGAATTACAGAAGAGTCACAGCAGTGGTGGAGGAGGATCACTGGTGTGGGATGTCAGTGATGTGGGGATACATATGAAGGGGTTCACTTGGGGCATGCCTCTAAGACATATTAATATATTCAACTGTTTGTGGGGTATTGCCACCTTGGGTGGAAATCCACACAATAACCAAAAGAATACTGAATTCCCATCCTGGGGAGTTCTGCTACATTCTCAAATAGGACAGCAAGAATCCCCCAAGTGCAAGGGCAATGTCTAATGAGGAAGACAGGCCATTATGCCATGCCCTTGACATTGATGATTGTACTTATGAGCATTTTCTTGTGAAACTGAGTTAGCCTAGTATTATATACTATCTAAGAGTTACCTTCTGAAAGCCTCCTTGTTGCTCAAATGTGGCCTCTCTCTAAACCAAACTCAGCATATAAATGCACTACCTTCCCCTCAGTATGGGACATGACTCCTGGGGATGAGCCTCCCTGTCACTGATGGATTATTACTAAGTGCAAACTAGCAATTCATCTGGAAATAAACCTTGACCAGAAGGGGGAAATGGTAAATACAAATGAGTTTTTATGGCTAAGAGATTTCAGAGTGACTTGGGGGGTCATTCTAGAGGTTTTGCTTGTGCAAGTCTCAGCAGGATCTCATTACCTGCCACAATAAACAGTGCCTCAAATATCAGGTCTCCTGAGGGCTCTAGAGATATCCAGAAACTATAAGCAGGGCAGACAGCTCAGGAATTCAGCATTCTGTAAGTTCGCCTTACTTTGGAATTTATGCTCCCCAGCATAACAGAGTTAGACTCATTTATAGTTTCCCCATACATGGCTTTTCTGCCCCTTTTATTTGAACCCATAATTAGCACTATATGATAAACATATGTCCCAGAGACTTAAATCTTTGGTCCATCCATGTGCCAGTTGAGCTCTGAATTTCAGCAGAGTTGCAATACCTATTCTCTAGTTCAGTAGACTCATCCAGGAAAACTAATGAGAAAATGATGATGGATAATGTCCATCCCGAGGAACAGAGAGTGTCTGCCACTGCAAGCAAGATAGCTCCACCCTCAATAGGATCTGAGCCCCCTCTCAATTAGAAGCAGAGTGGGCATCACCATCCTAAAATCCTCAAGATTAGGAAAAGAACAATGGACTAAAGCAGATTTATTATTATTCTCCCAAAGACTTACTGTTATTCTAGCAATGGAAGAACTCATGTCACTGATAGAAAGGCAGTGGTCACCAGAGATTCTGAGGGATGGGAGAGGGAAGACTAGGTTAATACGGGGCATTTTCAGAACACTGGATTTGCCCTGCATGACATTACAGTGAAGGATACAGGCCATTGTATATTTTGTCATAACTTACAAAATTGTGTGGGACAAAGTATAAACTACAATGTAAACTGCAGTCTATGGTTAGTAGCAATGCTTCAATATGTGTTCATCAATTGAAACAAATGTACCACACTAACGAAGGATGTTGTTGATGTGGGAAAGTGTGGGAGGGGGAGGGAGTGGTGATATGGAAATCCCATCTATTTTTTATGTAACATTTATGTAATCTAAAGCTTCTTTAAAAATAAAAAAATTTTAAAATTATAAAAAAAGAATAAGTGTAATAGATAATAATCTTGGAGAATCTCTGATACCTTAGATAATAACAGAATGGTTTGTTAAGACTATTTCTTTATTTTAGTCTTAAATAAAGACTTAGAGTGCTTCTGCTAATGCTGGAACTATTCTGCATTAGCAGACATGCTCTACCCTGAAAACACTCTCTTCCCCCTTATTTTTTATTCACAGGTGCTATTTGGTTAGGAAACACTTAGAGAAGCTTACTGATTGTAAGCTTCAGTCAGACACCTACTTAAAAACAGGACAGAAAGCCCCTAAACCACATCCCAACAGTTCTGTTAAGCTTGGGCTTATCAGAATCTAAGAGTGGGCGGGCAGCCATTTGTTTGTTTATTAAGGAGCTGCTTTTAAATTTCATACCAGTGAAATAGCCAGTATTAGTAATGCCCATAATTAGAAAAATGTATCAAATATAGCCTAGTCATAGTTGCAAGCTCTAATGCAAAATTATTGTAACAAAATCAAAAGAATTGACAAAACGAAGCCAAGCTGTCTTTGTTTTTGAATCAGGTATTGCTGTTATTTCTGACCTGAATCTTGTTTGTTTCTTGATAGTGTTTTGAGAAACAAAAATGAAGATGCTTATTAGAATTCCTTATCTCATCTCTCAGCAGTGTGTGTTTTCAGTTACATATTTAAGTCGGGTATGTACTAGTTGATCAATTCTTATAGAAATTCCTACCAAAATTAAAAGTGTTATGGGTAATTATTGCTAAAAAGAAAATTATTCATATCCCTTATTAAAATAATTGGAACTGGAATTCAAAAACCTTTGAGGTTCACATTATAACGAGTATAATAATACAGCTGATTTATAAATGTGATTATGGTGAAAGGACTAGTCTAGGAAGGTTAATGTTAATGGAAAGACAACTAGAGGCTAATTTAGGGACTGTTTAATATAGTGATTTCAGTGGTGGATGAGGACTGTGGTTAATAGCACAAATACAAGAATGTCCCTCTATTATAAAGTACTAACAATATGGTGACACATGGAGAAAATACAACTAATGTAACTTCTAGACTATAGCGAACAGTATTATTGAAATATTTTGTAGCAAAGGCAAAGATGGTACTATATATTAATGCCAAGGAACCAAAAAAAAGAGTATGGGATTTAGTTTTATGAGATGTGAATATGATCAAGCTTTTTGTTTTTAATTTTCTTCGTTAACAAGGAGACCTCAGTCATGTCATTTAACCAGTCTGTATTCATTTAGTCATCTTTCTGAACACTGGAGAAACTGCTGAGTTTGTTTTTAGGGTTAAATAAGATAAATGTGCCTGGACAGAATTTTTTAAAGTAATGCTTCCATAATTTGTTAAGCTGCCTTTTGTTGGTTATTTTAATTTTTGAAGTTGAAATAAAGTTTTTAAAAAATACTTTGAGGTTGAAAACATATGTCCACAAAAAGCCTTTAATAAGAATGTTCATAGCAGGTTTATTCATAATATCCAAAAAAAAGTTCAGATATCTATTATTAGATGACTGGATAAACAAACTATGGTATATTCATATAACAAAATACTATTCAGGAATAAAAGAGTGAATTCCTGATATACTCAATGACACGGAAGAATCTCAGAGCACATTGAGTGAAAGAAACCATACAGTCAGATATACAGATACAGTAATATCCCATTTACGGGGATTTCACAAACTGGCAAAATGAATTTATGGGGATAAAAATCATAATGGTGGTTAACCTCTGGAAAGGGGCTAAAGACACTTTTTGGGGCAATGGAAATGTTCTGTATTTTGATCAGGGTGGTGATTACACAGGTGAATACGTTTGTCAGAATCTTAGGATATAATGTAAACTATATCTTAACAAAAATATTGAGGAAAAAAACCAAAACAATAAGCGAACAAAAGTGAGGTCTAAAATTTTACAGCAAAGCAGGGGTTGGCAAAGTACAGCCTGAAGGTCACATCTGGTCTGCCACCAATGAAATTTTATTGGAGCACAGCCAGACCCAATCATTTACATGTTGTCGATGACTGTTTTTGTCCTACAAGGACAGAAATGAGTGGTTGTGACAGAGACGGTATAGCCTGCAAAGCTGAAAATATTTATTAACTGGCCCTTTGCAGAAAATGTTTGCTGACTCCTGCACTAAAGTCATATTCTATGACTGTGTCTTTAGCTATGGAGGCACGTTCTAGCTCTAAGATTCTGTGATTCTCATTATACTCAATGGTATGGGGCAGCAGTATTAAAACAGCTGAACTGTCTTTACCCGAAATGCTTAGGTAAGATTTAGAGTTACATCTGATCGTTCTTAGTTCAATTTTTCTTTCACTTGCTATTTTCCAAAACAATTAAGAGTTTGCTATTAGAGTATCAAAAGTCACTGAGTTTTATTTATAAATGCATTAATTTATATGGCCTCACCTATGAATATGAGGTATGGTAGGAACTTAGTTGACTAGAGAGTAAGGAAAGAGGAACGTGGCAAAGGAGTTGAGTGAGAAAACTTAACTGGCAGCAGAAGGGATCTCGAGGGACTGTGGTGCAAAACGTAGGGAGTCCCTAGCAAACTTGCTTGGATTCTTGCTGGCAGAGTTACCGAAGGAGTCAAATCTGATGGTCTGGGGACTGGGTTGAAGTCTTTGAGCTTCCAAAGTCAAGGCCATCAGACAGAAAGAGCTTTCACTGCCCTTACAATAAAAATCAAAGTCTTTAAAACGGTGTTCAAGGAACAGAATAATGTGGTCACTGCCTGCCTCTCAGCCTTTCTTCTTCCTCTTCATCCAGAAGTTCTTTTAACGGAGGGTCATGATCCATGATCAGTATTTTTTTTTTTAAAGATTTATTTTATTTATTTCTCTCCCCTCTCTCCCCCTTTCCCCTCTCCCCCCCCCCCACCCCGCTTCCCCTCTCCCCCCATTGTCTGCTCTCTGTGTCCATTCACTGCGTGTTCTTCTGTGTCCGCTTGCATTCTCGGTGGCATCGGGAATCTGTGTCTGTTTTTGTTGCGTCATCTTGCTGCGTCAGCTCTCCATGTGTGCGGTGCCACTCCTGGGTGGGCTGTGCTTTTTTTTTTCACATGGGGTGGCTTTCCTTGTGGGGCACACTCCTTGTGCATGGGGCTCCCCTACACGGGGACATTCCTGCATGGCACAGCACTCCTTGCATGCGGCAGCACTGCATGTGGGCCAGCTCACCACATGGGCCAGGAGGCCCTGGGTTTGAACCCTGGACCTCCTATATGGTAGGTGGACACTCTATCAGTTGAGCCACATCTGCTTCCCTCATGATCAGTATTGACATTCAGAAAGATTCCTATGGCAACAACTGGGGAGAGCCTGGAGAGGAAGAGACCAGTTAGGGACCAGTGGGATAATTTAAGCAATACATAACCATTTAGTGAATGCCTAGATTGGGAGAGTGACAGGGGGAATAAAGAAAAGATGGATTCCAGGGTAAATAAAATATGTGTTACTCATCCAATGAAACACTAAAAAGCAATGAAAATGAACAAATTATAGCTTCACCCAACATGTGTGCATGTCCTAAACATGATGCTGAGCAAAAAAAGCAGGACAAAAAGAACACACATAGTATGGTTCCATTCATATAAAATTCAAAAAAAGAGGAAAAAATCCAATTATGTTGTTTGAGAATGCTTATAACAGTGGTTTAATAACAGAAGAGTCAAGATAGTAGAAGACACTTGGAAGGTGAGTGATTCTGCCTACAAGACCTCAGATGTCCCGCACCTACCCTCTTCTATAGAGAACATGAGGATATCCTTAGAAACACAGAATACCTCCAGGGGCTCTGATAGGTTGCTCTTAGTTTCTTAGTTATTTCAGTAAGGCGTTGGGGAGAGGAGGAGTTTCAGCAACTTGACTTCGGACCATTTTTCCTCCAGGAATTAAAGGAGGTGAAAGCATAGTTCCTGGGACATTAAGAGCAATCATGTGTATTAGCTCTGTGTTGTAAGTTCTGCTATTTTGCGGTGAATGTTTGGAAGGATGGTTGCAACACTGACAGAAGTAGAGTACATAGACGGAGCAGATTGCAAGGAAGATTAACTCAGTTAGGTATACTTTAATACCAGTAGTTTCGTATTGAAAATTTTTCAATATTGTAGCTCTAAGGTTAAAACTGAGACATTTCATAAAGCAGAGCTGACAATTTATATGAGAGGCAGAGGGTGTACAAAAAGTTTCTCCAGCTTCCTTTGGGAAATGGAGATGTGACCCAGTTGGGGACCTAACTACACGATATCCCAAATGCTAGCACCAGACTGGCTCATGGGCACTAATTTTTTTTAAAATTTATTGAAATATATCACTCCTACATAAACAATAAATGAATAATAGTTGTGAACTTACAAAATAAACATATACAACATCTCACCCTACTACCAATAACTTGCATTGTTTTTAAACCTTTTTAACTAATGATTAAAGAGCATTGTCAAAATATTACTACTAAACAAAGTAGTTTTCCCCTAACCAATCTGGTTATTATTATTTTTATATCATTTATATATGAACACACGTAAGCAATTAAGTGTATAGTAAAAGTTGTGAACTTACAAAGCAAGCATTCATAACATCATACAGGGGATGGATGCTAATTTTTGAGAGCAGGCATAAGCATAGTTAATCTTGTGGTGTGTTTTGGCTGAAAGTATTGACAAACCTCTGTCATTTTTTAAACACATATGTCCAAAGTTTCTTAACGAAGTTCACTGTGAACCTTGACTTTTCCTCCCTGGAGGGCATATTTTGCAATGCCTCATTAAATATTTCAGGATTTTGCTTTCTGCAAAAAAAAATTTTTTTAAGCATTCTTTTCAGGGTAAGTTTTCTTTTCAGTACATTCTTTAATATTTTTATCTTAGCCATCAATTCCAGTGTAATTCCTACGCTTCATATACTTCCAAGTTACCTTGAGACATTGGCATATGAACTATGAACAATATGGGCCTCACTTAAAGGACAAAAAACAAACAAAAAAACCTACAAATTTAACAGAAATTTATTAAAATGTTTAGGATATATGTTTATTTGTAAAATTTAAGCGAACATTTTGTGGTTTGTTTTTTAAGGTCAAATTATAATTCTTCAACAAATTATGAACCTTTAATATAGTAAATATTTCTATAGAAAAGCAGCTATTAAACTAGTTCAATATGATTCAGTTCAATTCAACTCAGCATATACATATTGTGTGACTGCTAAGTGCTGGAGACACAGAGATGAATAAACAAACATGTCCTTGTCCTCGAGGAGGTCCTGGTCTTTCTGACCACGTGTTTATCTCCTTGTCACTCTCTCTCACTAGACTGTGGCTGTTTAATCCTTAGAGAGGGAGTAACTGTGGGAGTAAGTTTGAACTTGGAGGTGTCACTGAGGAAGTGAACTTTGAGTTGGCTCTTGAAGGATCCCTATGAATTGGAGCGGGGAGGTGGGAAGAGAAGGGCAGAACATTTTAAATGGAAATAACAGGGCATGTGCAAAAGCACTGGCTTAGGAAAGAATTGTTGAGACTGGCCAGCACCTCTGTGTGGCTACAAACCCCCTGTTCATTTTGAGTGGGATGCAAATGAGGGGGGTAGGTAGCAAGTTGAGTGGGACCAGATGGTGCAGAGTTTTGATTTTACCTGTAGGTGGCGGGGAGCCACGGACGCTTTGTAAGCGGAAGAGTAACAAGGTCAGATTTGTGTTTGGGCAAAACTCCGGGGTCTATAGTACAGAGAAAGGACTAGAATGAACTACCTGGACAAAAGTCAAGTTAGGATGTGGTCACAACAGCCCTTTGTGTCCACACTCTGTCTACTCTTGTTTCAAAATACTTGACTTGACAGTAGCCCTAAATTTTGTTTTAAAATGATTATATTATGTAAAATGGAAGAGTTGAAGAAAATGAACTAAAACTAAAGGCCCTACCCAAAGGTTCAAAATAACCCGATTTAAAGTTTTATATGTTCATCAAAATAACATTGATCGTCTACTTTTTAATAAGTAAATGTTAGTTAAATTAAAAAAAATTAATCTATACTAACAAGTACATCATTTGTCTAATTTATATACTCAAGTTCTCTGTAAGATTTCATTTGGAAGAAGTTTCCAATGCTAAATTTAATTTTGAGAATTACTTCTTTAGACCATTTTCTTTGCTGTAAAGCCATTTGGTATTTGTCTCTTAGGTCTCTCCTGGTTTGAAAAATCTCCATGTGTGCGGCGCCATTCTTGGGCAGAATGAACTTTCTTTCGTGCTGGGCGGCTCTCCTTACGGGGTACGCTCCTTGCGCGTGGGGCTCACCTACGCGGGGGACACCCCTGCATGGCAGGGCACCCCTTGCGCGCATCAGCGCTGCGCGTGGGCCAGCACCATGTCAAGATGTTTGAACCCGGGGTTTGAACCGCGGACCTCCCATGTAGTAGACGGACGCCCTAACCACTGGGCCAAGTCTGCTTCCCACCTCCCTGTGTCTTAGCATTAGGCAAGTTTCCTATAAATTCCATCAAGGTGGATTTTATATTTTTAAATATAATCTAGTTATACTTGTCTTTCATTTGGCAACTTTAGTTCATTTAGAAATATTATGTATACTGATACATTTGGATTTATTTCTACTATCTTATTTCAATGCTTATTTTTCTTTAAAGTTAAAAATATTCTTGTGCATTATTTTTACTTTTTAGTCTGTATTTTTTTCTTTTGCTCCTGTCTATTGCATTAAATAAGTATTCTTTATTTACCTTTCCCTCTATCTATTGTATTTGGAAGTAATATATTCTATTTATACTCTTTTGGAGCTGTCCTTAACACGGACACAAAGTCTAAAGTTAATAAATATATCTACCTTGATTTTGAATAAAACAAGGACCTAGAATACTTTTCCTTTCATCACCCTCCTTTCCATCTTACATGTGTGTCATTACCATTAGTATTTTAGCTAATTTTCTTTTTATTTTTTTATTATTTTATTTTATTAAAGTTAATAGATCACAAAGAATATTACATTAAAAAACTTAAGAGGTTCCCATATAACCCACTCCCCACTCCCCCACCTCCATCATTTTTGTAAATTGTAGTTTTTTGAAGATACATACACCTCAAAAAATGTTACTTAAAAAACATAAGAGGTTCCAATATACCCTCCACCTCCCCACCCCACTCCTCCCACACCAACAACCTTCCCAATCATGGTGGCACATTCATCGCACTCAGTGAACACATTTTGGAGCACTGCTCCACCACATGGATAATAGTTTACTCTATAGTTCACGTTCTCCCCCAGTACATTCAGTGGGTTATGGCAGGATATATAAAGCCCAGCATCTAACACTGCAATATCATTTAGGACAACTCCAAGTCCCAAAGATGCCCCCACATCACATCTCTTCTTGCCTATCCCTGCCCTCAGCAACTACTGTGGCCACTTTCTCCACCTCAATGCCACAATTTCTTCTATTACTAATCACAATAGTTTTATAGTAGAAGATCAGTAAATCCACTCTATTTTATTCCTCCATTCTGTGGACTCTGGGATGGTGATGTCCACTCCACCTCTAGATCAAGATGGGGCTTAGATTCCACATGGATGATGGATGCAATTCTTCTGCTTGCAGTTGTAGGCACTCTTGATTCCCTGGTGTAGTGATTGACCATCTTCATCTCCCTGTTAGCTGACCTAGGTAAGTCCAACGAACCAGAGAGTAGGAGGTGAAACTCTGCTGAGGCTCAGGGCCCAGCTGGCACATGGGCAGTCCAAAGATTCAAGTCCCCTAAGTATACACCACCCCTAGCCCCAACCACAGGTTCAGTAAAAGAGACAGAAGAGGCATATGTAGAAAGGTCACATCTGAGTGTGATGATTCTCTTTTCTCTTGGTCTTGCACATTGGATAATTTGACAAGTATATGTCTTGGGGTTGGCCTGTTGGGATTTATGCTGTTTGGGGTGTGTTGTGCTTCCTGGACATGTACATGCATCTCCCTCAATAAGTTTGGGGAGTTTTCAGTCATTATTTCCTCCAACACCTCTTCTGTCCCCTTTCCCTTCTCTTCTCCTCCTGGGGTGCCTATAATGCATTTGTTTTGCATTTTGCATTGTCATTCAGGTCCCTAAATCCCTACTGGATTTTTCCTACTTTTTTATCAATCAATTCTATTATCTGTTTGATTTCAGATGTATTGTCTTCCACATCACTAATTCTTTCCTCTGCCTCTTCAAATCTGCTGTTATTTGCTGAGAGTTTATTTTTTATTTCTTGGATTGTGCTATTGATCCCCATCATATCCGGGATCTTTTTGTGCATGACCACAATTTCTTCTGTATGCTCTCCAAGTGTTTTCTTAATATGCTTAATCTTTTCCTTCACGTCATTAAATTGGTCCATGATACATGTTTTGAGATCTTTAATTAGCTGTTCGATGTTCCACTCCTCTTCCTGGTTTTTAGTTTTTTCATTGGATTGGGCCATGTTTTTCTGATTATTGGTATAGTCTGTAGTTTTTTATTGCTGTCTGGTCATCATTTTATCTTGTTGGGTTTATTCAATTGATTAACTTCTTCGTCTTGGGGTTTAATTAGTTATTGTTTTTGTGTGCGTATTAAGTCTTCTCTTTGTCACTTTATTCTTCTTATTCCATTTCCTTGTTGTTGGCTAAGTTCCCTTGAAGGACAATATTAGGGCCAGAGAAAGCAAAAGGGGTAAGAAAAGAAAACCATAATAGTAGTATTGATAGTGAATGTTAGCAGAAGAACCATGTGAGATCTAGGAGAATAGATATATTTTTTTAAAGATTTATTTATTTTGTATTTATTCCCCCTCCCCCCCCCCCAGTTGTCTGCTCTCTGTGTCCATTCACTGTGTGTTCTTTTGTGTCTGCTTCTATTCTTGTCAGCAGTACGGGAATCTGTGTCTCATTTTGTTGCATCATCTTGTTGCGTCAGCTCTCTGTGTGTGCGGTGCCACTCCTGGGCAGGCTGGACTTTCTTTCATGCTTGGCGGCTCTCCTTACAGGGTGCACTCCCTGCGCATGGGGCTCCCCTATGCAGGGGACACCCCTGCATGGGACGGCACTCCTTGTGCACATTGGTACTGTGCATGGGCCAGCTCCACACAGGTCAAGGAGGTCCTGAGTTTGAACTGCAGACTTCCCATGTGGTAGGCAGATGCTCTACCCATTGAGCCAAGTCTTCTTCCCAGAGAATGGATATTGAACTCATATAAGCTGTTTAGAGTTATAACAGTAAAAAAGTGGAGTACCCATAATGAGATAGTAAACTGAATATGGGGAGGAATATAGTATGAGTTAAAAGGCCAGTGTGGTCAGGAGAGAGGGAAAGAGAAAAGAAAGGACAATAATATGAAGAGTGAATAAAAGATAGAAAACAGAACAGAGGTATTAGAGATAAAAAGTTAGAAATATTGGGGGCTAAACAAAGAGAGGTGGAATGTAAGAGAAACAATAAATGATGGAGGATAGAAAGATGTAAAGGGAAGAGGATAGCATTGGTAGCCAAAACCAGTACACACAGAAAAGAGGACATTGAGGATGAGGAAGCACAGCAAATAAGAGATTTTGCCACAGGACCTAATATAAAAAAAGAAAAGAAAAAAGGGGGGGTGGAGAAAGGAAAAAGAAAAAAAAAAACAAGAAAAAAAGAAAAGAGAAAAGAAAAAAGAAAGAAAGAAAAAGGGCCATGGGGGGGATAAAGAGGAAGGAAAAACAAGAAAATAAACCAACAAAAAAGACCAGACAAGGCCTCAGGCAAGGAACCCGCTTTGCAATTGAATAAACTGCTTAGGAGCCTGACCCTCCTTCTTCCTCCCTTCCTCACTTCCCTCTCTCCCAGGGCAGTATGAAGGCTGCGTGAGGGCTTCTGTAGGAGATTCAGATGGATTCCTGGTGACCCAACTCACCTCAGAAAATAATGTCTCTTAATTTCTTGGGAGAGAGCACCCACCCCTTGCCAGGAACCCTAAATATGCTATTGGAAGCCTGTAAAGCACGTCCTACTGTCCCTCTCCCTTAGATGTGTTACAGGGGGGCTAGTTAATTTTCTGACTCCACCTTCTCCCAGACCAAGTTTCCTATCCCAGGGCATTTAGGCAAATCGGGCTCTCAGCAGATTTGCCTCTCCTCTCTTCCTAGGCTCTCCCCAAATCAGCTGATATGCTCCCCCAAATTCAATGAAAGGGGGGGACCAAAAAATTGAACCTGCACTCCTTGGGCCCTCTGCACCTCCCACCTAAACCCTTCCACTCTCAGAGTTAGTAGGGACTGGAGGGCTAGGGCAATGCCGGATTTCCAGGACTGCTGGACTCGGCAAACAGAGGCCTGGGAGAATGTGAACTTGGGGTACACAGGTCTCTGAAATATGGGTTGCGGGGGTTCAGGGAACATGGGCTTGGGGTTCACGCAGTTGGGGAACAAGGAGCTTGGGAATGCTGCCATGTGACCAGCAGTTCTTAGGGAGCACTATGGCCCTTAGCCCTAGGGGGAATGGGATTTACCTTCCCACGGCTTCCGAGTTCAGTGTTAGAAACCTGCAGTTTTACCTTGAGGAAGCACTCATTTTGTTGCAGTCTCTCCAGATCAACATCCAGACACCTCCTGCTTTGTAGGTTCCCAAAACAGCCAGCTCCGGCAGGATTCCGTCACCGCTCAACTGGTCCTTTGCAGGAGAGATGACCTTAGCTAATTTTACAAAATCTTGTATTTGTATTTCCACATGAGTCATTATTTTAATCATTGTTATATATAATTAATGCTTATTTAGATTTTCTACATATGTTTACCTTCTAGTTCCCCTTCACTTTTTTTGTTTTTGTTTTTGTATCTCATCCCTTCCTTTCAGTGTAATTTAATTATGAAGTATACCCGTTAGTAGGGCTTCTCAATTTTTTTCTCTCAAGTTACAGTTTAGCTGGATAGAGAATTTAGGTTGACAATTATCTACTTTTAACACTTGGAATGTATTATTCCATTGTCTTCTGATGTGTATTGCTGCAATTGAAAAGTCTGCTTCAATCTAATTATTATTCTATTGGGCAATCTATCTTATATCTCTTGATACATTTAAGATACCCTCTTTGTCTTCATCTAGGTGTGGGTTTATTTATTTATTTTTCATTCTTCTTGCTACTTATACTTTCTGAATGTCCCAAGAATGCACTCAAGTCAAATTCTTTTCATTTCCTGGAACTGCAACTTGGAAAGCATTTTCTCCAGGTATTTATTTGGCTTACTCCCCCAACTAGTTTAGTGTCTGCTCAAATTACTGCCTCAGTGAGGTCTTCCCTGACCCCAACTTCAAATCCCCTTACCCTGCTTTATTTTTCTTCAAAAACTTAGTACTACCTGATATTTTAAATTCAGTATTTATTTGTTCATCATCTTTCTCCTTTCTCCTAGACTGTACATCGGGAAGGGTTAACGTGAATGCCCCTTCCCCCTCCTCTTTCTTCCTGTTGATTAGAACTGAGGGAAGGGACAGGCTGAACTTACCAGCGACCTGGTCCTTGAAGATAAGAGCAAAGATGTAGTGAAAATATTTTGAGAATTGCATGCACAAGCATGTTTCTGTAGCATTTCTGTAGCTATTCAGGGCTGTTCCTTTTCCCCCACTGCTGTAATTCCTTTTTAAACCCCTATCACCGGAGAGGTGGCACTGTACCTCCCGGCCAGCCACCACCAGATCCTGTAGGTATTAAAGGCGTGTCTGCTTCTGCTAGCCTCCCATGTGGTTTCTTTGAAATATGGAAACATTCGGTCAACCTGCCTGGGCTTGACCTTCTGTGTTACAATTGGCATATTTGGTAAAATATTCCAGAGATTTCTTCCAGTAGCAGTGCTGTGGAGAACATGCCCACTACAGGGAATTCTGCGGGGCAACCCCGAATTCTGGAGCGGCAATCTCAGATTCTGCAGGGAAAATGTCACCCTTTACGGGGAAGTCATCGAGGGTAATCCTGAATTCTGTGGGGGCAATCCTGGGGTGGTCCCGTTTTTCTATGTAGTATGAGCTGCTTAGCCCATGGATGACTGCGGCCCCATATGAGAATTGGAGGATGCCCCATATACACCCATGGGACTTGTTCAGCTAGAAAAGAAAATTGAGGAATTATCTATAAAGAAAAGGGGGCAGTGTGCTCTGACTGCTGTTGTTACATGGCCACTTCTCATGGCTTTATGACAGGGCACAAATAAATAATTGGTCACTGAAGCAAAAGCAAGATGACTTAAGGAAGGTTAAATCACAGATAGAACATCCTGCACAAGCAGAGGTGCTAAATAGGACACTTGTCAGCGAAACCATGCTTATAAGAAAATATTCTGCTAAGGCGTTAACTGAGATAAAGAAAACATTCCTGGCAGCAACTCCACAAACCCCCTGTCCCCTGAATGGTGTAACTGTGGGCTGGTGGGGGCTGATGGAATTAGTTTTGCTGCTGGAGAAATAGAAAAGCTTAGCAACAGTAATGTTCTCTGTTTAGGTTCCATGCTAATTCTAAGTAGACCTGAATAGCCACATTGATAAAATTAGTGCTGTTAAAGTTTAGTAATGTTTGAACTGGACAACTCTATGGAAGTAAAAAAGAAAAAAAAAAAAAGAAAAAAAGAAAAATGCTACCTTTTTGTAAGTCTGCAATTAAATCATGGGTAAGTCCTAATAGCAGCTGGCCTCCCCCGCCAACTTGCCTCCAAAAGACTGTTTCTAATGTTACATTCTACTAAGCATTTGAAATAAAGAAAAGTTATGTTTGCATATAACCAAACTAAATCATTATTCTGACAAGTTTATTTAGTGTTAATGGTAATTATGTTGTAAAAGGTGTGCTTGGAGATGGTTTCCAAAATCATTTTGGTAACTTATGTATGCAAGGTATATAGAATGTGTTTTTACTATGAAGTAAAAAAAAAGTAATTTTGTCCTAAGATAAAATGACTGGTTATTAAGAAAGAGTAAAATGTGAGACAAAAGATGAATGGATACAGAAAGCGCAGCACGTTCATGGAAAAGAAATTTTTACGGTAAAAGTTGAGTAATATTTGATGGGTCTATCTATAAAGTTTTAAAAGTGTTAGTATCAAATAGTATAATGATGCAAAACTAAAATATGGTTCTCTCTCTGTTAATGTAACAAAGTTTTTAAAATTATTAGTCTGTTTTAGTAGAAGTTTACAAAGAGTTTTCTCCTGAATAATCAGTATACAAGAAAAAAGACTTTTATCAAAATACCTTCTTGTACTTTAACCTTATTGTGTCCTTGGTTGTTTTGAAAAACAAGTCTTCTCACCTTTAAAAGAACATAATGTTTTCATCTGACAACTTTTAGCATTTTGCTTTCTGAACACCAAGTAAGTTGAATGGAAAGTGTTTAAAAGTTTTATAAAACTAAAAGGAATTTTTTAGCCTTCTGTTAATCAAAATTGTATGGGTAAAATGTTCATATAAACACTTAAAATTTTTATAAAATTCCTAGCAATTTAACAATGTTTTCTGCATAATATTAGATAAAAGTATCATGTTGTTAATCAAATATTTTGAAGATGTTTATGTCACAGAAACAACTTCTCCACCTGGGAACTAAAAGACTGATGCTTTAGCTTGTGTTTGTCTGATTTGCCCCACTTCTGCTGAAGATGCAGCTCTATGGCTACATAAAGAGAGTGGCTGTTGGGTGCTGCCAAGGGTGGTACATAACAGTAAATTATCATGAATTAAACAAAGTAACATCACTGCCGTATACTGTCCGTATGCAGCAGTCCCAAACATTGCTGGTTTATCGCAAGAAATTAGTACCCAGTTATGTCATTATCACTGTTTTAGATCTTGCTAATGCATTCTTAAATATCTCCTTAGGCAAATCAAGCCAGCCTGCACTCACCTTCATGTGATAAGGCCAACAACAGACTTCTACAGTGCTTCCCTAAGGCTATAGCATAGCCCAACCATCTGTTGTGGCCTTGTGGCAAAGGATCCTAAGAAACCTATAGCCATAACCCTATTTCATTATATTGATAACATTATGTTAACCAGTAATTCTCTTTCAGAATTAAAAAAATCAAAGACAATAGTAGCTTATCATGAAAGCTGGGAATGAGCAGTAGAACAAGATGCAAAGTCCCAGTTGCTCTGTCAAATTCTTAAGTGTTGTTTGGGTAAACAAAGACTATACCCTCTGCTGTAATTAAGAAAGTACAAATGTTTTTCCACACCACAAACCCCAAAACAATTAATGACCTTTCTGGGGTTGTTGGGATACTGGAGACCCTTCATCCCTCATTTAGCTCAGATATTAAAACCATTGTATGTGTTAATCAGGAAAAATCATGCACGGGAATGGAAGGACCCCCGGCAGGCTGCTTTTAAAAAGTAAAAAGGGCATTAGCACAGGTTCAAGCAGTAAGGGGAGGGGACAGGCCCTGCCTTACCCTGTGAATTTGATGTGATCAGTACCAATTTTGGCCTTGGGTAGGGTTTGTCTCAAAGTTAATGTTCTAAACAAGTACCCCTTGGGTTTGGGTCACAAATGTGGAAAGGGGCCAAATTATGATATAGCCCCTTAGAAAAGCAACTGTGTGCAGCATACCACACCCTGTTGCAAGTAGAGGCCTTAACCCAGCAGTATCCAGTCATTCTGAGGACTACCATCCCTATCCAGGGGTGGCTTGCAAATACTAGAAACAGACAGGAACCATGTGAGCCACCCTCTGTGGGTGAAAGAATATCTAGGACGCCTACCAGCAATGACAAATAACTGTCACATTCCTGCCTACTCCTCTAACACCCCTCTTGGGAATGTTGAGGCAGATACCTTTGTGAAGATCTGGAGTCATGCCACCAAGATCTGAGAAGCAGCAGATGCCTCCACAGGAAAGGTGGACATCGTGGCCACCAGACCCTGTGGCAGCAGTTCCAGCTGCCTGTTACTCACCAACAACTCATGGACATCACCCACAGATGTCCATCATGCTCACTCCAATGACTACAACAATTACCTTCCTGGATGGAACATATTGGACAAGCACAAACTCCAGTACCATGATGGCAAGTGAATTACATTGGTCTACTCCTGATCTCAGAAAGGGCAAGATATGGTTCCACTGCCACACACACGCATGGAACTCTTATAACCAGCCAGCCCCTATTTCAAGGTGTCAGTCCAAATTGACAGTGACCAAAGAACTCCATTTTCCTGTCACCTCATGCAGTGCTGGGCTAAGAACGAGGATATTGTTTGATCTTTTTATGGAAATAATGAATGGCCTTTTAAAAAAACAAATAAAAGGAAATAATGGATCTTTACAACAATGGACTAAGAGGCTTAACGCATTTAAATTCAGCACCACAGGTGGGCTGCAGCCCCTGCCCCAGTGGAAATGCTAACAGCAGGACCCATGCAGGCATTAATATTAGAAGGTAAAGGGCCAGCCACCCTACAGCCCAAAAGGGTAAATAATAATAATCTATTGTTGCCTGCCTCAAACTATACAAACTGGGGAAAATGAGGTCATTTGGCTGTAGTACTGGCCTGTGCAGCCTCATTGATTGGGAATCTTAAGCCCATGGGAAATGGGAGTCACCCAAAACATTATTATAAGACCACAGTTTATACAAAAAAATGCCAGTAAAAATCTTTATTACTAATCTGAGGTCTCCTATTCCCACTGGGACTCTGTGTATCTATGTTGACTCTTCTTATGCCTACACTAGTTTTTAAAGTCACTAAAAAACCTCAAAGAATGTAAAAGGGGGAAAATGTATGGTATTAGAAACCTCCTCATAAAATCCCCCTACCTACTTGGTACTTTGTTATCTACTAATGAAAATGTTGTACCTGTCTGTGTGAAACAACAAAAGGAAATCTGTAATATGGGATGGTCACCCCCCAAATTATATAATTTCACTATCAAGCATTAATGTTCAATGTTGGGTACATGTTATTCCTATTATTCTGTTGTCTTTTATATTGTTGATATGGAATCAGAGCTCCAATGCCCTGACCGCTCCAGTGGTATCATGGAAGATCAACGTGTAGAATGGAAGGTGGAAAGGGCACTGGAGTAGAGTGAAGGGTGAACATGAATACCCATTCCCCCTTCTCTTCCTTCCTATTGATTAGAACTGAAGGAAGAGACAGGCTGAACTTACCAGCAGCACAGTCCTTGAAGATAAGAACAAAGATGTGGTGATTGAGAATTGCATGCACAAGCAAATTCCTCCCCCCCGCCCCCCCACTGTAATACCTTTATAAACCCCTACCCCTCGAGGGTGGCACAGTATCTCCCAGCCAGCCACCACTAGATCTTGTAAGTATTAAAGGCACGTCTACTCCTGCTAGCCTCCCATGTGTTTTTTTTTTTAAACTTCAAAACATTCAGTCAACCTCCCTGGGTTTGAACACTTGTGTTACACACCCACAAGGACAGAATTCTATTTTATTCACTGCTGCATCCCTAGTACCCCAAATAGTACCTGGAACATAGCAGGTACTTAATAAATATTTGTTATTAATTAATCAATGAATGTTTTCTCCTCTCTGACTTACTGTCATCTTTTTAGGCAGATGAGTTTTTCTGGGTATCTATGCACATGGACTAAATACGTCTGCTTCAGAAAGATACTTAGTCCCACATGACCAGCACAAAATGATTAGAATTTCTGATTTCTAATTCCAAATTCAGGGAGAGAAGATCTTATTGGTGCAGGTTGGGGCATTAGTTTCTCCTTGGTCCAGTTAAGTATGGTCTGGTGGCAGGACACAAGGTATGTATGGTCATAGGGGTCTCATCCTGATGGGGTAGACACTTTTAGAAAAGGGAGGGTTTGGGTAGTAGACACTCAAAAATGTTCTCATATTTGCTGTAAAGGGTAAATTGAGGAAAATTGAAAACCACCATAAAAACATAAGTTATTATAGAGTGCACTGTAGATGATACACTGTTGTATAGAATCAATAAGGTAAAATTATCTGACTCAAGACATTTTAGCATTGGTTTACATTGTGCCAGTGATATTTTAGATTTTTTATTTCTCTTGCTTTGCCTTCTTCCTACTCAATCTATTGCCTGTGCTATTAATACTAATACCTTAACCTCTTGTCCCTATCCAAGCCCACCCTCTCTTTAGCCTTAAGTAATCTTTAAAAATTATCAGTTTAACTTTTCTTTTCTTGCTAAGTAATGGTAAGATTTCCTGTCATTCTGTTTCTCAAGAAAATTGTCTAATCTTTGCTTTTGCTAAGAAATATAGTACTTTGTGTGGAAGCTTATGAAGTTGTACCTTTAACATATCAAAAACAGAGACACATATTTTAAAATTATCTTTATAAAATCATATGTTCATTTGGTTTAAAAATTCAACACTAATGATGAATAGAAAAAATGAAAAATACAGCCTAACCACTGTCTCACATCCCAGTTCTACTTTCTAGGGTACTTTGTTGACAACAATCCAATCAATATATTTTTACATGACAACAGATATGTATATGTATGTGTGTGTGTATGTTAAGCTGAAAAAGTTTCATGAATTTTACTTATCCTTACTAGTACAATGAAACTTGATATTTCCTTTTTTTCCATCTTCTCCTTCTTCTAATGTAGGTCACAACCTACTAAATTGGTTTTACACCAACAGTTTGAAAAACACTGCTCTAAGGATAACTACCTCTAACAATTTGTTTTTTCTTTAGTACTACTGATGGTTAGCTCCTTAATTAAAAATAATGCACATATCTGCAAATTTTGGTTCAACCAACCCCTGACATTTTTTTATTGACTCCTTACTTTGAAAATGACAATATTGTATTTAGCTCAATTATATTACTCTCCACTTTTTTTCCCCTAGGTTGTCTTCACGATTATTATTATATTACTCTGAGTTTTGTTACTTTATTGCACTAAAGAGTATAATTAATTTCTATGTCTTGATCTACCCACTTTAGAAAGTGTCTCTTCATTTCTCCAATATATAAGATGAATAAAGATGCATCCTTTCACTACCGCCCATTTCCCAAATTCTATGAGCTCTACTACGATTTTTACCTTGTGAATATTTTAAACCACTTTCATATTTGAAGGACAGTTTTGCCAGATAAAGAATTCTTGGCTGGCAGTTTTTCTCTTTCAGTACCTTAATTATAACATACCACTGCCTTCTTGCCTCCATGGTTTCTGAAGAGAAATACACACAAAATTTTACTGGATGTTTCGCTTTTTCCTTGCTGCTTTCAGAATTTTCTCTTTATCTTTGGCATTTGGCATTCTGAATATTATGTGTCTTGGAGTAGGTCTTTTTGGATTTATTCTAGTTGGAGTGCACTGTGCTTCCTGGACACATACACATGTCTTTCATGAAAGTTGGGAAATTTTCAGCCATTATTTCCTCAAATACTCTTTCTGCCCCTTTTCCCTTTTTGACTCCTTCTGTAACTCCCATAGCATGTATGTTGGTGTGTTAGTGTTATCAGTCAAATCCCTGAGCTCCTGTTCTATTATTTCAATTCTTTTCTCTTTTCAATTTCAGTTGTTTTTCCCTCTATATTGCTGATTCTTTCTTCCATGATTTCAAATCTGCTGTTGTGTGCCTCTATTGTATTTTTAATTTCACTTGTTATGTCATTCATTCCCATAAGCTCTGTTATTTTTCTATCCAATATTTCAAAGTCTTTTTTGTGCTCACTCAATGTCTTCTTAATGTCTTTCATTTCTTAGCCAAATTGTCCCTCAACTCATGAGTTGATTTAGGGGATTTGTAAGAACCTCATTGATTAGCTGTTTCAAATCCTGGGTTTCATCTGGAGCTTTGATTTGTTCCTTTGTCTGAGTCACAGCTTCCTTTTTCTTTGTATGGCTTGTAATTTTTCACAGATGCCTAGACATCTGATTCTGGTGCTGAGTTTACTCTGATGTTTAGTTTCTCTCTCTTGCCTAGGAATTTACTGTTAAGTAGCTGTATGTTACCACTGTTTAACTTGTTCTAGATATTTAGGATTGTCCCTGTTTAACTGCTCAAACCAGGGCTAAGGACTTAGTAATGGGGTGCAGGTCATTTTCCAGTTTGGGGCAGTAAAGACACTTGCTTGCCTCTTTTATCCATTTATTATTATTTTTCCCTTTTCATGCACTTTTCTGGTCTTGACAGCAGATAGAGCTCTTTGGCAGGTATCACACCTCAGACCCCAGGTGCTAAGGGGGAAATACATTCAGTATAGCTCCTCAGACTGATGGGGGGTACATAAGCAATGCTGTCAAGTCTAACCAAGTGTCACAAACAAACTTTTTCAGAAGCTGTTCTCCACCCTTGGCCAGCCACACCCACCCTCCCTCTGCCTCCTCAGCAGCCAGCCAGGGGCAGTAGGGAGGGTGTTTGAGAAAACAAATATCTTTAGCTCCCTGCAATTTGCTGTTAGTGCAAACAATGGTGCAGCCCCACCGGTCTGGAAGTGTGCAGCCCCTCCAATGTGGCAGAACAAGTTTGCTGGCCAAAATCTGAATTTCCTATAGGCTGTGTCCCTCAATCTCCCCTTTCTTGGGGAAGAGGACCCTAAGATTTTTCAGCCAGCTGAGACTTTTCTTTACCCCTCTCTCCTAATTCTCTCTCTCTTAAAATCTCTGTACTGATCTTTATTTCCTTCCTTCTGCTCACTTTAGATTTAGTTTGCTCTTCTTTTTCTAGATCCTCCAGTTGTGAGAGCAGGGTTCTGATTTGAGATCTATCTTCTTTTTTACTGTAAGCATTTAGAGCTATAAACTTCCCTCACAGCACTGCCTTTGCTATATCCCCTACATTTTGGTATGTTGTGTTTTGTGGGGGTCCAGTGGGTCCCAGGCCCTGGCTCCACCTCCCTAAGGGAAACAGCCCATATCAGGTAGCCTCCTGCATGCCCCAGGACACAAGTTAAAATGCAACAGACCTCCCTACAGGTAAACAATGTACAGATGGTATTGTAGACTGTAATTTTCTCCAGGTTGTACACTTCCTTCCTACAATAATATCACCAGACCCCATTTATGTGCTTCATGTGACCCAGCTGAAACTCTGTTATGAAATGTTCTAAGACCCTTTATATCACCCCTCATTTCCCTTCCTCTTTCCAGAGTGCCTTTCATTATCCAGCCTGCTGCCACCAGGGAACCTCTCCTGTCCATAAGTTCCAATAAATGAAGCTTATATGTCTGACTTGGCACCGGGTGCATTCTTTGGTCTTGCAGTCACCTCAACCTGTATCCTCCAGGAGCTGGGTTGGAACATATTTTCATTTTGATTTGCCTAAAGATGTTTCCTAATTTCCCTTATGATTTCTTCTGTGATCCATTGGTTGTTGAAGAGTATATTCTTTAAGTTCCACATATTTGGAACTTTCCATTTCTCCGTCTGTTATTGATTTCTAGTTTCATTCCATGGTGGTCAGAGAAGATATTTTATATGATACTAATTTTTAAAAATTTATTGAGACTTGTTTTATGACCTAATATATGGTCTACTTTGAAGAATGATCCATGTGCTCTAGAGAAACATGTATATTCCACTGCTGCTGGGTAAAGTGTTCTACATATATGTCTGTTAGGTCTAGTACATTTGGAGTATCATTCAAGTCTTCTATTTCCTTATTGATCTTCTGTCTAGATATTCATTATTCAAATTGCTGTATTGAAGTCTCTTAAAATTAATGTAAAACTGTAGGTTTCCCCCTTCATAACTGTAAACATTTTCTACCTATATTTTGAAGCTCTTCTGTTAGGTACATATATATTTATAATTGTTAATTCTTCCTGTTGAATTACTCCTTTATCAGTATATAGTGACCTTCTTTGTCCCTCATAACAGTTTTCTTCCTTAGGTCTATTTTATCTGATTTAAGATAGCTTCTCCAGCTCTCTTTTGGTTACTACTCACCTGGTTTACTTCTCAAAACTTTCACTTTCAACATACTTATATTTTTTAATTTAAGGTAAGTCCTTTAGAAAAAGCATATAGTTGGGTCTTGCTTTTTTTAAGTCCATTCTGCCAACATTTGCTTTTTTAAAAAATTTTATTTATTCATTTTTTAAAAAATATTACAGTCAAAAAATATGAGGTCCCCATTCACCCCCACCACCCCCACTCCACCACTCCCCCCACAATAACACTCTCCCCCATCATCATGACACATCCACTGCATCTGGTGATAACATCTCTGGGCTTCGCTGCACCCCATGGCCTGTGGTCCACACTATAGCCCACATTCTCCCACGTTCCATCCAGTGGGCCATGGGAGGACATACAATGTCCGGCAATTGTCCCTGCAGCACCACTCAGGACAACTCCAAGTCCCGAAAATGCCTCCACATCTCATCTCTTCCTCCCATTACCCGCACCCAGCAGCCACCATGGCCACTTTTTCCACACCAATGCCACATTTTCTCGATTATTAACCACAATAGTTCATGAATAGAATATCATTAAGTCCACTCTAATCCTTACTGTATTCCTCCTTCCTGTGGACCTTGGATTGGTTGTATCCATTCCACATCTATGTCAAGAGGGGGCTTAGATTCCACATGGATACTGGCTGCAATCCTCCTGCTTTCAGTTGTAGGCACTCTAGGCTCCATGGTGTGGTGGTTGACATTCTTCAACTCCATGTTAGCTGAGTGGGGTAAGTCCAATAAATCAGAGTGTAGGAGCTGAAGTCTGTTGAGGCTCAGGGCCTGGCTATCATATTGTCAGTCCAGAGATTCAGATCCCCTAGATATATCTTAAACCCCAGCACCAACTACAATTCCAGTAAAGTAGCATGGAAGGCTTGTGAAAAGAGATCCCATCTGAGTCCAGTTCCATCACGCAGAAACACCAGCTCCAAAGAAGGGCCAACTGACATGGCAGTGAACTCCATCTGCCATGACCATAGAACCTGTGGGTCTCTTTTGCCCTCAAAAGAACCAATACCTGGGGTTGTACCTACTTTATCTGTCTCTGAGACTCTGCTCAGGTGTGCATAAGGGCAATCCTTCTGACAACCTCCAGACTCTTTTTTAGAGACTCATAGCCATATAAACTCATTTGTCCTTTCCATTTCCCCCTTACTTTTGGTCAAACAGCATTTTTAACTCCTGTTATTATATGTAGACAGAGATATTCTGCTGGTACGCGTTGAACCTTTAATTCAAGGTTATTTTCTAGTTACGTCATCAGCTGGTACTTGGTAGTGATCCCTCGGTGCCAGGGAGGCTCATCCCCAGGTGTCATATTCCCATGCTGGGGGAAGGCATTGCATTTACATGCTGAGTTTGGCTTTGAGACTGGCCACATTTGAGTAACACAGAGGCTGTCAGGAGGGAACTCTTAGGCACAGTGCTGCTCTAGGCCTTGTTCTTATCTCAGGTGTATAGGCTCACAAGCATAGTCATTAGTATCAGGGGGTCACTGTTAGACCCTCATTCCTTCCTGGTCCTTGCCGTTGTACCTGGAGGACTGCCACTGCTCCCCTAGGGACCACAACAGAGCCCCCTCCCCCGGCCAGGAACCCAGTACCCCCCCCCAGCTGTTGTTTTTAATTGTTTCCACTATGAGTATATCCAAACATTTCCATGCACCCTGGACACATGCCCTGTATAACTCCCTGTCAACCATATGTCCCCTGTCAACAACATCCCATACCAGTATTCCTCCGCTGCCATTGTTGAACCACTCTGTGATCCAAAACTTCCTGAAAAGTGAAGCCCAATATAATGTCAGGTTCCCTTAATAGTAAAATGGAATATAACGATGAGTTTAAAGGTTAGATATAGAATACATATTGATTTGGAAAAATTCTACATCCTATCTTTTTCTTTTCTTTTTTCCCTAATTATTGAGCTTCTCTTCACAAGAGCCTTAGATCACAGTAATTCATATATACAATATACAGTACTCCCACATATCCATTATAAAACCTTTTCCCTTCCACAGCAATAATCTTTTAACTTATTCATATCATATTTACTGAAACTGATGTCAGATATTGAGACAATAGCTTTCAAACAAGGTAACATTTGTATTTACATTGTGGTTTATACTTAAGGCTATACAGTTTTCTAAATTTTTTAGTTATCCTATGTTTTACATTATTAGTCTGTCGTCCCCTATATGTTTTTGGTGTAATATTACATGTTTTATATCCATCCTTGTGTACTCTTGTGAAACACTTCTTTTGCCCTCACATTTACTTTGGTTCCATCTATTCAATATCTATTTCCCCCTCCCCTTGGGCCCCACAGTGACAGTCAATCTTCATTTCTTGAGGAGCCATGTTCAGAGATACTTGCAACAGTGTTGAGGGCTTGACTTGCTCAACTGCCCTAATGCCCTGGGAGCCACCATTTCTCTTGAGAGATACAGTTCCCTCTATTTGATGGCATTAGTCCTCCCCAGGATGTGGGTCTACCTTCACTCTCATTATATGGGTCTTTACCCAATGGTATAACCCACTCTGGCAAAATGAGCATTCAGATATTCCCTAGGAGTCTGTCCTGCGTCAGATTATCCCCTTTGAGTATCTTAAACAGGTAACTTTCCTAATTATATTTTGAAAATGTTTTCTCAGCATTATACTCTCAACCAACACCTGACAATCTCCTATGTTCGTGTGTTGCCCCACCCTCCCCCCAATTTCTTGGGCAATATTACCCATCCGCCCATCCCTAGCCCCTCTCAAACCCCCAAAGCCCCACCCAAAGGTAACCCTATGCCCCCATTTTATCCCTTCCTTGTACACATACTTACCTCCAGCTTATCATAGATTTCATCCATGTAGATGTCAGTTTACATCCTTCCTCTACCCCCTGATTTCCTGTAAGCCTATCTTCCAGTCTCTAGCTCTCTGAGGTAGCTTGCTTAATTCATATCGTTGAGGTCATGTAGTATTTGTCCTTCAATGCCTGGGTTGCTTCACTCAACATAAGGTTCTCAAGATTCACCCATGTTATCACGTGTGTTTTTAGTGTATTTGTTCTTAAAGCCGAGTAGTATTCCATTGTATGTATATACCACATTTTATTGATCCACTCATCTGTTGATGGGCATTTGGGTCGATTCCAACTTTTGGCGATAGTGAACAATGCTGCTATAAGCATTGGTGTGCATATATTGGTTTGTGTCCCTGCCTTCAGTTCTGCTGGGTATATACCCAGCAATGGAATTGCTGGGTCATACGGCAAATCAATGGTTACTTTTTTGAGAAACTGCCAAACTGTCCTCCAGAATGGTTGGATCCTTCTGCATTCCCACCAGCAGTGGATGAGTGTTCCCATTTCTTCACATCCTCTCCAGCATTTGTATTCTTCTGTTTTTTTCATAGCTGCCAATCTTATGGGAGTAAGATGGTATCTCATTGTAGTTTTTATTTGCATTTCCCTGATAGCTAGAGATTTGGAGCATTTTTTCATGTGCTTTTTAGCCATTTGTATTTCTTCTTTGGAGAAGTGTCTGTTTAAATCTTTTTCCCATTTTTTAAATGGGTTGTTTATCTTTTTATTTTCAAGATATAGGAGTTCTTTATATATATAAGTTATAAGTCTCTTATCGGATATATGGTTGTCAAATATTTTCTCCCATTGTGTAGGCTCCCTTTTTACTTTCTTGACAAACTCCTTTGAGGTGCAGAAGGCTTTAATTTTGAGGAAGTCCCATTTATCTATTTGTTCTTTTGCTGCTTGTGCTTTTGGTGTGATGTTCATGAAGCCATTTCCTATTACAGGGTCTTGTAGATGTTTCCCTACACTGCTTTCCAAGGCCTTTATGGTCTTGGCTCTTATATTTAGGTCTTTGGTCCATCTTGAGTTCATCTTTGTATAAGGTGTGAGATGGTAATCTTCTTTCATCTTCTACATATGGTTATCCAGTTCTCCAGGCACCATTTGTTGAATAGGCCATTCTCTCCCAGTTGAGAGGGTTTGGTGGTTTTATCGAAAATTATATGGCTATATATATGAGGTTCAATATCAGAACTTTCAATTCGATTCCATTGGTCTGTGTGTCTCTCCTTATGCCAATACCATGCTGTTTTCACTACTGTAGCTTTGTAGTATGTTTTGAAGTCAGGTAGTGTGATTCCTCCAATTTCGTTTTTCTTTTTCAATATGTCTTTGGCTATTTAGGGCCTCTTTCCTTTCCAAATAAATTTCATAGTTAATTTTTCTAGTTCCTTAAAGAAGGCTGTGTTGATTTTTATTGGGATTGCATTGAATGTGTAGACCAGTTTTGGTAGGATAGACATCTTAATAATATTTAGTCTTCCTATCCATGAACAGGGACTATTCTTCCATTTATTAAGGTCTTCTTTGATTTCCTTGAACAGTCTTGTATAGTTCTTGGTGTATAAGGTTTTACATCTTTAGTTAAATTTATTCCTAAGTATTTTATTTTTTTATTTACTATTGTGAATGGTATTTGTTTCTTGATTTCCTCCTGATCTTGCTCATTATTGGTGTACAGAAATGCTACTGATTTTTGCGCATTGATCTTATAACCAGTGACTTTACTAAACTCATTTATGAGTTCTAGAAGCTTTGTTGTAGACCTCTCAGGGTTTTCTATGTATAGGATCATGTCATCTGCAAATAATGAAATTTTGACTTCTTCCTTTCCAATTTGAATGCCTTTTATATCTGGTTCTTGCCTCAGTGCTCGAGGAAGTACTTCTAAGACAATGTTAAATAGAAGGGGAGGACAATGTTAAATAGAAGGGGAGGCAGTGGGCCTCCTTGTCTTGTTCCTGACTTCAAAGGGAAGGATTTTAGGATTTCTCCATTGTTTTTGTTTGTTTGTTTGTTTGTTTTAAAGATTTATTTTTTATTATTTAGTTAATTCCCCTCCCCTCCCCCGGTTGTCTGTTTTCTGTGTCTTTTTGCTGCGTCTTGTTTCTTTGTCCGCTTCTGTTGTTGTCAGTGGCACAGGAAGTGTGGGTGGCGCCATTCCTGGGCAGGCTGCACTTTCTTTCGCGCTGGGCGGCTCTTCTTACAGGGGGCACTCCTTGCACGTGGGGCTCCCCTACGCTGGGGGCACCCCTGCATGGCAGGGCACTCCTTGCGCGCATCAGTACTGCTCATGGACCAGCTCCACATGGGTCAAGGAGGCCCGGGGTTTGAACCGCGGACCTCCCATGTGGTTGATGGACACCCTAACCACTGGGCCAAAGTCCGTTTCCCAGGATTTCTCCATTGTAAACGATGTTGGCTGTGGGTTTTTCATATATACTCTTTATCATGTTCAAAAAATTTCCTTGTATTGCGATCTTTTGGAGTGTTTTTATCAAGAAAGGGTGCTGTATTTTGTCAAATGCTTTTTCTGCATCTATAGATATAATCATGTGATTTTTTTTCCTTCAATCTGTTTATATGGTGTATTACATTGATTGATTTTCTTATGTTGAACCATCCTTGCATACCTGGAATGAATCCCACTTGGTTGTGGTGTATAATTCGTTTAATGTGTTGTTGAATACAATTAGCAAGTATTTTGTTAAGTATTTTTGCGTCTAGGTTCATTAGAGAAATTGGCCTGTAATTTTCCTTTCTTGTGGTGTCTTTGTTTGGCTTTGATACTAGGGTAATGTTGGCATCATAGAATGAGTTAGGCAATGTTCCTTCTGTTTCGATTTTTTGGAAGAGTTTCAGCAGGATTGGTGTTAGTTCTTTCCGGAATGTTTTGTAGAATTCACCTGTGAAGCCGTCTGGCCCTGGGCTCTTCTTAGTTGGGAGGTTTTTAATGACTGATTCTATCTCTTTACTTGTGATTGGTTTGTTGAGATCTTCAATTTCTTATTTTGTCAATATGGGCTGCTTATGTGTTTCTAGGAATTTGTCCATTTCCTCTGAATTGTCATTTTTGTTGGAATATAGTTTTTCAAAGTATCCTCTTATGATAGTCTTTATTTCTGTGGGGTCAGTGGTGATATCTCCTTTCTCATTTCTTATTTTGTGTATTTGCATCTTCTCTCTTTTTTTTGTTGTTAGTCTCGCTAAAAGGTTTGTCAATTCTATTGATCTTCTCAAAAAACCAGCTCTTGGTCTTGTTTATCTTTTCAAGTGCTTTCTTATTTTCTATTTCATTTAGTTCTGCTCTTATCTTTGTTATTTCCTTCCTTCTTCCTGTGGGATTACTTGTTGCCAACATTTGCTTTTTGACTTGAGAGTTTAATACATTTACATATAGTAACCACTGATAATGCAAGACTTTATTCTGTCATTTTGCTATTTGTCTTTGTAAATCTCACACCTTTCTTTGGCCCCCAGTTCTTTCATTAATGCCTACTTTCATATTTATTTTAAATTTTTGGTATTGTACCATATTGAGTCCTTTCTCATTTCGTTTTAAATATATTTTTCATATTTCTATTTGTGGTTACCATGGGATTAAATTTAACATCCTAAATATGTAATAATCACATTTGATTTGATAACAACTTAACTTCTTATACCCCTCTGTCCCTTCACCTTTTTTCTATATTTGTTACAAGTTATATCTTTGTACATTACATTCCAAAACCATGGATTTATCAATAATTTTTATGCATTTGTATTTTAGCACCTGTAAGAAGTAATAAGTAGACAAATATATCAAAAAATACAATACAGGGAGTGGATGTGGCCCAAGCAGTTGAGGACCTGCTTCCTACAGGGGAAGTCCCAGGTTTGGTTCCCAGTGCCTCCTAAAAACAAACAAACCAACCAACAAACAAAGAAAAACAAGCAAAACAAACATAAAAGCCAACTCAGGTGAGCCAATGTGGCTCAGTGGTTGAGCATTGGCTTCCCACATCAATCCCCAGTCTCAGTACTGCAAAAACAAAACAAAACAAAACAAAACAAATACAATACAATAGTACTGGCATGCATAATTACCCTTATGGTTACTTTTACCAGATAGCTTCAATTTTTTATGCTACTTTGAACCACTGTCTTGTGTCCTTTCCTTCCAGTCTGAAGAACTCCCTTTAGCATTGCTAAAGCACAGAACTAGAGGTAATGAACTCTCTCTGCTTTTGTTTATCTGGAAATGTCTTAATTTCTCCCTAATTCTTGAAAGAAAGTCTTGTCAGATGTAAAATGCTTGGTTACTAATTGTTTTCTTTCAGCACTGGAAATATTTTTTCCCATTGCCTTCTTACCTCCATTGTTTCTGATGAGAAATTGACTCTTAATCTTATTGGGACTTCCTTGTACATAATATGTTGATTTTCTCTTACAGCTTTCAGTACTCTCTCCTCATCCTTTGCATTTGACAGTTTGACCACCATGTATCTGGACATATTTCTCTTCAAATTTATCCTTTTGGTGTTTGTTGGGTTTAGAGGTACAAATTTACTTTTTTTTTGCCAAGTTTGGACATTTTCTGTCATTATTTCTTTGACTATTCCTTCTGCTCCTTTCTCTCCTTCTTCCTCTGGGACTCCCATAATACATATATTGGTACACTTGATGATGTCCCACAGGTATCTTGGAGCTAATTTTGTTTTTTCTAGTTCTTCTTTCTTTCTACTCCTCATCCTGAATCTTTTCAATTGTCTTGTCTTCAAGTTCACTGATTCTTTCTTCTCCCAACTCCAATTTGTTATTGAAGCCCTCCTAGGAATTTTTCATTTCAGTTATTGTGGTCTTCAACTCCAGTAGTTCTATTTGGTTCCTTTTTAAAATTTCTCTCTCTTTACTGAGATCCTCACATTGTTATTTATTGTTTTCCTGCTATCCTTTAGTTCCTCCTCTGTATTTTCCTTTATCGCTTTGAGCAAATATTAAAAATATTTGGCCAGAGTGTATGCAGTCTTGTCTTTGTTGATGCTTCCCAAATTTTTATCCTCTTCCTTTGGATGGCCCATAATTTCCTGTTTCTTTGTTTTTCTTATAATCATTTGTTGCACATTGCACATTTTAATATTTTTTAAAGTTAACTAAAATAAATAAATAAATAAATAAATAAATAAATAAATAAATAAATAACTGGGATTTAGTGCCTGTGCTGTTGACATTTTATCCAAGCAGTGATATGACAGATTTTCTTGAATGCCAGGAACTAACAAAACCAAACCTGGAGGGCAAATTCTTGGGGGACTTAGGGAAGAGTGAACCTGAGAGGAATTTCCTAGTTCAGCCTTTCCCAATGGGAAGGAGGCCAGGGACCCAAAAAGGGAGCACAGGCTGGCTCTACTGCCTTGGAGAAGAGGTGAGTTAAGGGCCAGCAAGGGTGCCAGGAGCTTCTCTTGTGGTTCTCCAAAGTTGTGTTTTTATGAGTCAGCATTTTCCCAGTACATGCAGCTCTTTAACTATTCTCCATAGTTTTGAGGAAGGGTACGGTCTTTAAGATTTCTCTGCCATTTTTGCCTGTGGAGGGTTGGAACAATGGTTATCCTCAGAGCTGGGCCCCCGGTCATCTGAAGTAGCTGTCAAAAGCAGTGGTGAGTGATCTGACTGCACATCCCTGGATCTTGGAGTACTAGGTCTTCATATCCCACCCTAGCACCAGCAAGCCCCACCAAAAGCCACAGTTGAAGACCTTGCTGCTCCCTCCTGTGATGCTGGGGCATGGGAGATGATAGCAGCTGCATAGAGAGTGAAATTCACTGGTATTTACTGCAATTTAACAGTCTCTTCCTCCTGCTTTTTTCCTGGATGCTGCACTGTAGTCTACTAGACACTGGAATTTCAATATAGTTGATTCACACAGTTCCTGTCTATTTAATAGATGTTTTGCTGGAGGGAATGATTCCTAGAACTCCCTATTCCACCATCTTCCCACAATCTTCTCCTCTATACTCATTTTAAAGTGTAAATCAAATCATGTCAGTCCCCTACTAAAATGATTTACTTTATGCTGCATCTAGGATAAAACTTAAAACCTAGGCAGCCAGCCCTGCAAGTTTGATTCCTTCCTTTTTCTCCAAATTCATCTTGCCTCTCCCTACTCTCCATTCACTTATTTCTTTACTCCAGCCTCCCATCAGTCCCTAGAGCAGGTGTTCTTAATGTTTTTTGTTCCATACACCCCTTTGCCAGTCAGGTGAAAAACATGGCCCCCTTCCCAGAATGTGGTGGCAGATAGTTTTATGACACTAGACTAGCATCAGGTCTAACAACTACTGTAATTTCAAAGTATGGATGAGCATAGTGATTTTTCCAGATATGCAACAACTATAAGGTGAAATGAAATGAATATTACTGTAATTTATTGCATACATTCATAAATGAAGGAAAGGCTAGATTTCAGTTAGAGGTCAGAGAAAATGAAGATAATAAGTTGATTTTTTCAACTCAAGGTCATGGACCTCCTGAAATCTTGACCCCTGGTTAAGAACCCCTGCTCTAGAATATTCAATGCTCTTTCCACTTCAGAACCTCTGTTTCGCTATTTTATCTGTCAGGTGTATTTTCTTCACACATCCTTCCATGGCTGACTCCTTTACATCTTTCAAATTTTATCCCCACACAAGGCTTCTGTGTGAATTAGAATAAGAATCCTTCAGGTCAGCACAGTGTGGGTTGAATTTCAACCCCTATCAGGCAGCCTTGTAAATGTCACTTCCTCAGAGAGGTTGTTCCCGACCGCCTTAACAGATTGGCAATCCCTGTTATTCTAGTCACAATACTCTGTTTACGTCCTTTACAATTTTTTTTACTCAATCTGCAAAATTTTTTTACTAATTATTATGTTATTTACTTGTTTATGGTTGTGTAAAAATTGTGGTCATCTTTGCAAACAATCTATCACAATAGGACTTGTTTTGAAATGCCCCCTTTTGTAATTCTAAAAGCAAATTTATAAGGTGACTAGTTGCCATCCAAAATATATTCACTAAGGAATATTATAAAAACTCTAATATTGGGAAGCGGACTTGGCCCAGTGGTTAGGGCATTCGTCTACCACATGAGAGGTCCGCAGTTCAAACCCCAGGCCTCCTTGACCCGTGTGGAGTTGGCCCATGCGCAGTGCTGATGTGCGCAAGGAGTGCCCTGCCAAGCAGGGGTGTCCCCCGCGTAGGGGAGCCCCACGTGCAAGGAGTGCACCCCGTAAGGAGAGCTGCCCAGAGCAAAAGAAAGTGCAGCCTGCCCTGGAATGGCACCGCACACATGGAAAGCTGACACAGCAAGATGACGCAACAAAAAGAAACACAGGGGAAACGGACTTGGCCCAGTGGTTAGGGCGTCCATCTACCACATGGGAGGTCCGCGGTTCAAACCCAGGGCCTCCTTGACCCGTGTGGAGCTGGCCCATGCGCAGTGCTGATGCGCACAAGGAGTGCCGTGCCACACAGGGGTGCCCCCGTGTAGGGGAGCCCCACGCGCAAGGAGTGCACCCCGTAAGGAGAGCCGCCCAGCGCGAAAGAAAGTGCAGGCTGCCCAGGAATGGCGCCACCCACACTTCCTGTGCCACTGACGACAACAGAAGTGGACAAAGAAACAAGACGCAGCAAAATAGACACAGAGAACAGACAACGGTGGGGGGGGGGGGGGGGCGGTAATTAAAAATAAATAAATAAATCTTTAAAAAAAAAAAAGAAACACAGATTCCTGTGCCGCTGACAACAACAGAAGCAGACAAAAAGAAGAACACGCAGCAAATGGACACAGAGAACAGACAACTGGGGCAGGGGGGGTGGGGGAAAGGGGAGAGAAATAAATAAGTCTTAAAAAAACAACAACTCTAATATCATGCACCTATATAGCACTCTGCAATTTATAAATTTGTAAAAGTCATTCATAAATATCTCATTTGATGATTCATTCAACCAATTAGTTTTGAGCATCTATTATCTGCAAGTCTCTGCTCTCAAAAAATATATAGTCTCTGGAGGGAAATAGATATTTAATAAATAATAGCAATAAATCAAGTAATAACAAAAACTTGAGATTACTGTTATGGTAGGGAAATATAAGAAACTAACATTAATTAAGCTATATTCTACGCCAATATGCATGAGATGATTAAGATTTTTACATTAAATCTGTAAGAGGCAAGAATGGTTATTAGTTATTATTTTCATCTTTACGTGAGAAATTTATCTGAGAATTTATTAGTGGTTATTCAGGTTGTAAGTGTTAGAAGTCAAAATAAAAAACAGGCCTATTTTTGAAACTTTGTTTTTTTCCAATATATTCTTCTGCTTTCCTAGAAACCAATATTGTTATGAGTATATGAAATAGGAAAACACCTATAAATTAGAATAAACAAACAAACAAAAACCTTAGATGATGGTATATATTTGGTGGGGATTTTTCTGAAGGGATTTCTGGGTGTGCTCACAGCTTTAGAGATTGATCGTGTAGTGTATAGCATACCTAATTTAGAACACCTATCCATACAATGAGGAATTCTGTTTACTTCCTAAATATCTCTGAACTCTAAAATCTAGACTTTTATCACCTGGGTTCACTAGGTGGAGAAAAAGCCATTTAAAAAACAATACCTGAAGGGGTGCTTTAACTCATGATTATCTAAGGACAACAAAAAGTTTAAATGAGAATGACAAGATCCAACTTTCACTATAGAATGAACTAAACTATTAAACAATAGCCAGTTTACTAAACAATGCGTTTAATCGGGAATGTACTATGTATGGGCCTCAAATTACTTTTGGAATAAGAAAGATATAAATTATAAATAAATATACGTACATATATCAACATATGTCAAAATAAATATATATATTCGTACACACACAAATTTTAATTGTCAGCTTGGCTTCAGTATTAAATTTCATTCCTTCTCACTAGGAAACTGATAGAGTTTTCAGTCTAGTATGGCTTAAGGAAAGTTTTGATCTATCTAACTCCTTCCTTCCTTCTTCCCTCCCTCCCTCTGTCCCTCCCTCCCTCCTTCTTTCCTTACTTCCTTTCTTTATCTTTCTGTTACTACATCTGCGACTCTATCTAGTCTCCATTCCATGCTGGTCATCTTCAGTCAATTTATTTTTATTATTAGAGTAACCTGTTTTTAACTTGTTACTGTACAGATCCATGCAAAGCTAAAACTTCAATAGGTTTTCCAACTCTGACCTCTAACATTTTCCTACAAGATTCTGGTTGAATGTCATTAGTAATTAAGAATATCCTCTCTTTTTTTCCCAGCACTGCTTTCAGCTCCAAATTCTAATTTTCTTAATGTACTGCCCAGCAGTGTTGGGAGGAATATAGGCCAGACTTTGCTCATTGTTTGCTCTGAATAGCTTTTAAGTGTGAAATGTGATATTGATCCTTTCAGATCTCAGGACAGGCAGTTGGGTGCCCTTGGGCTGGTGGCCTCCAGTTACCAGAGCTCCTTGTGTGCCCCAAATGAGCAGATTCTGTGCATGTGGAGCATTTGATGAGCAATATTGAGCAATTCCAGGCCCATTATTCAAGGTTAATGGCAATATGCTCAGCAGCTGGCTGCTGAAGTACACAACCAGATGGTAGAATACTTCCTTGGCTATGCTCAGTACATTGCATGGAGCTCCTGGATGGTGCAGTTCTGGGGGCTCTGAAACTCTGACTTCACATGCATCAGATATTTCTGACTGTTTGCAGTTGATGTGTCCCTTTAATGGCTTACAAAGTCGTTTTGGTCTGACTAACCCAATAGTGCACGTGTGGTTTACAAATTAAAGCTTCATCACTATTTAAAAATACTTGCTGGAAAAAAAGTTCGATTAAACTCAAAACCCATTTTCTTATCAAATTTCATTGTTGCATTTGTCAGTAAAAAAGGGAAGAGCTGTTATATCCTTTAAATATAATTTTAACCAAAATACACTGTTGAGTGGTTGTAAAAGAAATGATTTTTTTAAAATTACACCTATTGGTGCCAGTTTCCCATGAATGAGGAATGCATTCATTTTCTACGGTTGCTGTAGTACAAGCTGAGTGGCTTATAACAATACATACTTATTCTCTCACAGTTCTAGAGGTCAGACGTCTGAAAGGGTTTCTCTGGGGTGAAATTAACGTGTCAACAGGGCCATATTCTCTCTGAAGATTCTAGGTGAGAATCCAATTCCTTGCCTTTTCCAGCTTCTGGAAGATCTCCCCATTCCTTGGCCTCTCAACACATCACCTTTTCTCCCCCTTCTTCCATCATCTTACTCCCTTCAAATCTCCCTCTGCGTACCTTTTATAATAACAGTTGATGAATTATGAAAATTGGTATGTTCAAACCGGCTCTTTATAAGTGGTTGTGTTTATTTTACCGTAGGGTTTTCTGGAACTAGGTATTTTCTCTGACTGGGGAACACTTCCCCTATTGAGTACTATAAAATCAAAATCTGTTAGAAGTCCTAACAGTAGTCACAATTAGATTAGAAAGATACAGAAATGCAATGGTTGATGGGATTAAGTGAAAACTGGAATGTTTGAACAGACTTTATGTGAAGTGACAGTGTCTCCCTTACCTGATTGTATCATAGGGATGGATATCATGTTTGGGGACTGCTTCCCCAACCTCACATTATAATATGAAGGCTTGTAAGTCTGCTTTTCAGCAATATTAATTGGAAATACTAAATAGGAATCAATAAGATTGCCCAAACCCATACAGGGCATTAATTTCTAACAGTGTAGAATGGAAGCTGGAGTGCTAGTACAGACAAATGCTCTGTGTGGTAGCCCTGTGTGGAGCATAGATGGTGGTTTATGGCAAGAGCTTGTTGTGCTTCCATAGATAACTGCAAAGACTTTGGAGCAGAAAATTTGCATTTGAGAGACAATTACTGTCTGGGTATTGGACCTTGATTGAGGGTGAAATCTGAAATACACATAATACCTTGAATGATAGCAGATGCCCAGAAGAGTTCTATAATAAAATGGAAATGTTTTATACAGGACCTTGGTACTGGCAGAATGCCAGGAGGCACTCACGAGCAGGGAGCCTCTTTTCTCCTAGGACTGGATTTGGAACCACCTGAGGAACTTCTATTGCCACTTGGTCAGTGCCCTGTAAACACTTCTTGACTGACCAACTAAGAGCTGCTTGGCTTATGCATGGCAGTTTCAAGGTAAACGAAGAAAGTAAGAACTAATTGAATAGGTGGGTTGAATTACACGCTATGTGCCCATATGTTTGGGTTTTAACCAACTCATTGTTAGGAACCAATGGCTTGTTCATATGGTCAGGCAGAGGGGCAAGGGAAAACTGGTTAACAAAAGGGATGCCCGCATGGGACCCAACCCAATGGAAATGGAATCAGGGGGTTGCATTAAAGTAGGACGTGTTGATGCCCATCAGAGGAACCCCTTTCCAGGACCAGGACGGGATTGGACCTGAAAGTGAATAACCTGGTATGTTTGCTTGAGGTGGCCACCTGGGTTCATGAAATGAACTTTGGAGGGCTGCAGTAATGTACAGACTCTCTGAGTCTAGACATATTGCACTCTCTGAGGCACAAAATGCCAATAAGAGCTGTTTCTATGTACCAATCAGTGAGACAGAGATACAGATAGGTTAGAGGAAGATACCCTGGTGGGGAGAGCCTGCATATAGCTGGTGAGTTGGACTAATGCTGGTAGCCCTGGGGTGTTGCAAATGGATCCTGGCAAGAATAGACATTTACTCCAATCTGGCCTTTACTGACCTGATGGCATAGGCAAATGCTCAAAATATTGTAGAACAACTGGAGCAGAAAAAGATACTGTGCTAACGTAGACTGTTGAGTTACATTTCTTTGAACCAAGGAACCCACTCTCATCCTCAGAGTAGTGGTTTGATAAAGAATTGGAAAAGGAATTTAATACTCAGGGGCAGATAAAGGCAGGAAGGACTGGCTCTCACGTTTTCTTGAGTGTGTGTTCACACGCAACATGAGCAGGGCCAAGGGAGGGTCCTGACTAAATAGACTCTTCTGCTTTTCTGGTGGATCTGGGAAGTGGGGGTGAGGAGGATGCTGGTACAATTACATGATTCTTCCCACTGGGAAGGATGCTGGTATGACTATATATTTCTTCCCCATATCACCTCAACTTTCCTTTTTCTTACATGATGCCCTGGTTTCAGAACCAGAATTACAACTCAAAATGCTGAAAGCAGGGATCTTCCTAAGCAAGAATCTGTAACTAGACATTTAAATCTTCATGTTTAATTTCCCAGTTGTTTGATGGAGGGGGTTGTGCCTTCATCTTACCTGGCAAATATTGGGGTTGACAGTGAACTCTGCCATGTTGCCTTGTGGTTGAGATAGCCCACTAGTTCTGTAGCTAAGTAACCCTACCATTCATGAATGGGGTGGACTGGGTGGGAGGCACATGCCAGACCAGAACTGCTGCTGGCATTCTGGACCAGCACAGCTGTAGAACCTAAAGTCCTTTCCAAAGGTGAAAAATTTTTTGTAAAAATAAATGTCAAATGAAGAGGAGAGATAATTAATAGTTGAGGAGAGAGGAAGGAATAAATGGATTCTGAAATCCCATTATATATGAGTGTATGTGTGTGTATCTGTGTACATATATTTTTAGGAGGCACCAGGGATTGAACCCAGGACCTTGTACATGGGAAACAGGCACTCAACCAACTGAGCTGCAGCTGCTCCCTCCCATTTAAATTAATGCTTCACGAGTGGATCAGTGCAAGAGCCTGATACTGCCTCTTAGCTCCATTACACCCGATGCCAGAAAGGGTGAAGCCATGTATTGCTGAGACGGCTCCTGCACTTGGAAACTGACAAGATCAAATGGAGGGAAACGGACTTTGGCCCAGTGGTTAGGGCGTCCGTCTACCACATGGGAGGTCTGTGGTTCAAGCCCCGGGCCTCCTTGACCCGTGTGGAGCTGGCCCATGTGCAGTGCTGATGCGCGCAAGGAGTGCTGTGCCACACAGGGGTGTCCCCCGCGTAGGGGAGCCCCACGCCAAAGAGTGCACCCGTAAGGAGAGCCGCCCAGCGCGAAGGAGGGAGCAGCCTGCCGAGGAATGGCGCCGTCCTACACTTCCCGTGCCGCTGACGACAACAGAAGCGGACAAAGAAACAAGACGCAGCAAAAAGACACAGAAAACTGACAACCGGGGGAGGGGAGGGGAATTAAATAAATAAAAATAAATCTTTAAAAAAAAAAAAAAAAGATCAAATGGAAACTTGCAAACCTAAGTGATCTCGCCTTCAGAAATGCTTTGGTCATAAGCTATAATGATGGACCGGACTATTAATGACTGAATGAGTTAAAGAAACTATGGTCAAAGTCCAGGGGATAGCCTGTATTACAAGGAAAAATATGGCTGGTCTTTGTTCCCAGTTCCTAGAAGAGAACCTCTCTGTCTTTGGAATTTCCTGTGACAGGAGTGTCTTCTGTTATTTATGGTGGGTCCAGGACCACTCCTGGAGAGTTCATATGCTAACACAAGACAGGGTGGGGACACCGGCACCTGTAGTCTTAGGCCTGGGGTCTGGCCACACTAGAAAGGCCAACCGTGTGAATAGATGTTGAGGTTTTAAGCCATGTCTTATCAGCCTGTCTTTCTCGAACTCTTGAAGATGAGAGGGGCTGCAGATTGAGTTCTAACACATGGACTTTGATTCCACCAGCCATGCCTTCATAATGAGACCTCAGATAAATCTGGGACACTTGGAGCTCTAGAGAACTTCCATGCTGGAGAAAACACATCACTGTGCAAGGACCACTGTCCCCATGTGGAGGGGCCATGTGGCGCTTGCCTTTGAGAGCCCCCCAGGCCTTTCCCTTTGTATCTCTTCTTTTGGCTTATTTGTAACCTTTTACTAATCAAATTATAATTGTAAGTATAGTGCTTTCAGTGAATTCTGTGCATCATTCTAGTGAATTATTGAACCCAAGAGGGTGGAATTTGTAGTCAGTGAGTCAGAAGAGTAATTGGCCCTGAATGCCTGTCAATCTTGTAGAGGATTGCTCTTAACCTGTGAAGTATGGTCAGAATTGAACTTTGCAATTACTTTTATTTTTACAATTTTATATATATTAAAAAGCAATTAATTTTTCACCAAGTTCAATATAAATATCCACAAATTCCCTCTAGGATACCCTAGGATATCATACTAATACTATCATTTTCTCTCTGTGCCATGATGTGGGAAAGGTTGGAAAATATAGCTCGATGAAGTTTAGGAAACCGATAAAATGGGGAGAAGACTGGAGGCTTAATAAACTATATTCATATCTATTAGAACAGGAAGTCAAAATATATAATACCTAAAATCCAGAAACCAAAGAAATAGCCATATAAGTATTTAGAAATATGAAGGTAACTATCAGAGGAAAAGTGGTTTCTCCAGGGTGCAGAGTTGGAGTAAAGAGAGGAGTGGTGGGAGAGAACTGCTATTCATTATTGGGCATTGGTACTATTTGATTATTTTTAATAAGATGTGTACATCTTAAATTAAAAAAATGAAAATTCAGTTTCAAATGGTACTAGATTTTGACATTTATATTCCATATTTCCCCCTGTGGTCTTTTCTCTAAACATGACATAACTTCTTCATTTCATTGTAGAAAGGAAAAACATTGTTACTTTAAATTTTTCTAATAATATTACCCATTTAACAATACAGAATTACCTGTTTAGGCCTTGTCCAAAGAATAGTCCTGAGGATGCAATCTTTTTAATATTTAGTCAGGGTATTGGATGAGAAATGCTTAAAATAAATTCTCTGGGTCTAAGCTAGGGAACAGAAGTTCTTTATCCTTTTCTTCCTAGTAGTAACTCTGCCAGGAAATTTCATAAGCTAGACCAGAGGCAGAGATGTTGGGAAAACCATCAAAAGACGTTTGATGGGCTGCACAACAGGGAATCTTTAATAATGTTTGAAAAAGAAAGAAAAAGCAGAGTTAAAACAAATGCCTTTCTGTTTTACAGCTCTTTATAAGGATTCTGAAGTCAAGGAATAAGTAACTTCATCATCTAAGGTGTATACAGTGTAAAGCGTACACAAACATCACTATAGTAAAGCAGAAAAATATTTATTCTCTTATGAGTTTCGTAAGAGATGTGCTATTTCTTAGTGAGTTTTTCATATTTCCAAAGTGGGATGAAATAACCATCTATGCTTATTAAAAGAACTTGGAGGTTCTTTTTGGTTTTTCTTTGTGGTTATTCCTGGATCTATGCAACAAGGTAATGACTTCTCTGCCTCTACAATCGAGGGGGTCTGGAGATGCAATTTGGCATGACTGAGATAAAACAATTTCACAGACATCACCATTTTTAATTTTAATTTTGGCTATAGACACACACACAAACATAATTTTAAGTGCACAATTCAGTTGCATTAATTATATTTACTATGTTGTGCTACCGTCAACACCTTTCTGTCTTTATGGGTTTGTTATTCTAGGTATTTTATATAAGTGGAATAATACAGTTTTGTCCTTTTGTGACTGGCTTATTTCTCCTAGACATCACCATTATCCAACACTCCTCTGGGCCACATGCAGAACAGTGGAAAAAAGAGGCAGCATATCAAGGACTGGCCTGCTATGCAACTTTCAAAGGAGGGCGGGAGGGGGTGATTATTGGTAAATGTGGACAAAGTAATGCCCGTTGTGGTTAAGCTGCATTCTTGTGTGCCTGGTGGCTTCCACTACTACTTAAAAATGGGTTTTTCAACACTTTAGGTAACTGTAATGTGAGATCTGTAAAGTGAGAACCCTATTTTTGAAAGCATGTTGGTCATTTGAGGTACTGCTACTGTTTTGAGTTATATAATCTTCAAATAAAAATGTAAAAATCATACTATGAGCAAACGGAGGGATATGTCATAATTTAAATTCACAACTTGTTTCAGCAAACTTCCTGGTTTATTAACAACAGGGTGTGACAGCGGGAAAAAAAAATGAAGTCTTTCTCAAGTATTTGGAAACCCCATTCATTTTTTAGACTATGTATTCACTTGTTGTCTGTCTCACTGATATTACTTGATATATTTTTCTAGTTAACCCTGTTTGGTTACCTTTTTTCTCCCAAACAAATCAATTTTACTGATACATATTAATAAAGCATACAATTCATCCGAAGTGTACCATCAATGGTATTTGGATAAACACATAGTTGTGCACTCATCACCTCAATCATCACTAGAGCATTTTCATTATTTAAGTAATTATAAACTGCAAACAAAGAAGAAAATTCTTCACCTCTCAATTTCTCTATACTTCCCCTGCTGTACAGAGCTGTTATTTCTGGCTATTCTTGCACAAGAATAGTGCAATAAATACATATATTTATTTATTAAGCAATTTTATTGAAATATATTCATATACCATATGATCTATCCAAAGTATATAATTAATGGCTTTTAGTATAATCACAATGTTGTGCATTTATCATCATAAAAAATTTTACAATAATTTCACTACTCCAAAAAGGAAACTCCACACCCCTTACCAGTCCTTCCCCAGCCCTACATAACCACTACCCTAACTTCATCTTTATAAATTGATTTATATTTACATTTTCTATAAATGGAATCATACAGTATATAGTATTTTGTGTCTGGTTTCTTTCACTTAGCATAATTTCTTTGATATGAGCATCTTGTAGTAATAACATATATTTGTTCAATTTCAAAGAAAAACAACCTTATATATGCGATTTTACCCTTATTAATATTTCATGTGTGGTTTTGTTATGCTATACAGTTCTGTTACATTTTTTAGCTTTCCTTTTAGTAATATAGATGATCTTAGACTTTCCCTTTAAACCCCTTTCATACCCACATAATAGTACTGCTAGTTACAAACACTATGTTGGGCTTTCACCTTTTCTATTCATTTTCAAAGATTAACACACATCCTTTTTTACCAATTCTGCACAAGTTACCCCTCAGCTTTCCATTCTCTAACCTCATTCTATTTTCTAGTGACCCATATTCAAGTTATTAACTCTATGAGTTTACACAGTATATTTAGTTCATAGAGGTACAATCATACAGTGTTTGTCTTTTTGTATTGGCTTAGCTTCACACAACATAATGTCCTCCAGATTCATCCATGTTGTCTTATGTTTTATGACTTCATTTGTTCTTAGCACGGCAAAATATTCCATTGTGTGCATGCCCCACAGTTTGTCTATCCATTCATCTGTTGATGGATACCTGGGCAATTGTGTATAATGCCACTATGAACATTAGTATGCAGAAGTCTGTTCATGCCACTGCTCTCGGTTCTTCTGGGTATAAACTTAGTAGCAGTATTGCTGGGTTATGTGGTAAATCTATATTCAACTTCTTTAGTAACTGCCACTGTTTCGTTGCCTTTAGACTCAAGTGAAATGCCCTCTTATTGGATCTACATAGTAACTGGCAACTACTACCTGAGTCACAGCAGGCCCCTTTTTCTCTGTTATGTGGGTGACCTAAGAATGGGATGGGTATGGGAGCCAATATTAAGTATGCACAACTGTCCAGTGTATAATTTTTGGCTTGGTCCATTGGCTATGTACTTTGGGCATGACCTAGAAATTTTCATGTCTATGGCATGTTCCCCCAAACACTGCTTTCTTTTCTTGTGTATAGTGGGTGGGAAAGGATAAGAAAAAAAAGACCACACACATATTTGATTTGTACACTTATTTCATACTACAGCAATTTCTAAACCACCTCTTATTGGATAATGCCCACAATGGGGAGTTAGTAAAGCTTATAGATATTAGTCTGATACTTAGGCCCTTGTGCACATTATAGGCAGAAATATCTGAAACTTAAAAATTCTTTACCTATAAGTATACATTTCTTATTTATGGATCTCAAATTGTAGTGAGCAGGATACAACACAGTGAGTTAAAAAGATTTAGTAGTACTAAACTGGTCATTCAGCATATACTTATTGAGTGTTTGCTATGTATCAGACACTGTGTCAGCCACAGTATCTTAAAAGGGCACCAAAAGACGATGCTTAGAAATAGGGCAGCAGCACTTGTTCCCTTGTCATTGAAAGTTCCAGTCTGAAGAAAAGGAAAAAGGAATGGTGAGGTTATATATCCCAGAACATGGGACTGAGTAAACCAAACTGAATTTCCTTATGTTGTTAAGGGAAAGTGGAAAAAAGGATGGAAAAAAAAAATGACATCACTTTCACATTTTTTTGGAGAAAATTTTAGACAGAATTTATATCATCCTTGTATGGGAGCATATGGTACTGGAGAAAATTTGGCTTCCAGGCTTCTTTTTAGTTTGCATTCCATCTCATTCCAACTCCTTATCCCTGCACGCAGATTCCTTCCCAGCCCCCCATCTCCACCATCATCTACACCCCAATCCATGCTCCAAATTCCTGCAAGGCAAGGGTTTAATCTGTAAGTCTATCCATGTTGCAGATTTCTAAGGCCACAGATATTAGCATCGTTCACCTTGAAGGGTTATTCCAGAGTAGTATATTATGAAGACAAAAAAAGAGTTAAACACAGTCAGAGAAAGTGTTTTTCAGAGGTTAAAATGTGTAAATATTTAGAGAAATGGCCAATTGTCTTCTTAGCAGAGTTGACACTGCCCAAAGACCCATGAAGAACCTCATCTCTTTCATTTTTTCTCATTTCTTTCACCACATGATCTACCAAATGAGTTTGTTTATATGGATCTGAGGGAATGGGAAGCTCTTTTATAAAATGTTTGGGGGTTCAGAATTTAAACTTCAGCTGCTGTATAAAGAAATTCCATTTTACAAGGCACTATTTGAAAATATTATTTGGGAAAATGGCTTCTAGGATGCTACTACTCTAAGAGCTAGCCTCCCGACAGGTTAAAGTTAACGTTTTGGAGCTTGCTTGAGGCAGCAAATGTACAGCATCCTTTAGTACCACATCTTAATATTTAATCACGTAAAAGTACAGTGCCATTCTTAGGTAGTAACAAATGATCTTGCTGCAATTAAAAGCTGTTTCCTCCCCTTTAATCTTCTCTGAAGAGAGAAAATGACTGCTTCACCTTCCTATAATAAACCTTGTATAATTAAAGACCGTTGCCCTTTCTCTTTTGCAGGCTAAGCAACCCAAGGGGGCCCAAATCTTTTGGTGGCTTTTTATTTTGGTGATTTTGAGAAATGCCTTTGGTATTAAAATGTAGACATCTGAATTTTAGACACTTCTTTGGTTTTATTTGGGGGAAATTAGTTTTAGAGCTGAGAAGTATTTGGAGGGGGGTGTTAATTCTTTTTCATTTTACATAAGATGGATGAAAGGTTGTCATTCTCTAGTATAACAAATTAATCACTGGCCTTTTCTGTGTTGCACTAAAACAAATTAAAGTTCCTTTGCTTAGAGAATGAAAGCCATTTTTAAAAAAATCTCTCTACACCTTGGTCGATTAGTGGTGCCCAAAGCCCCAAACTCTTCAGGAATTACCTGGTTTACTGGAGGAACTTTGAGAGTGCTGACAATTCATCCGACCTGGCACAGGTTGTTTGAGTCATGAAATGCAAATGTAAAGTCTGAGATACACCCACGGAGGGACTGGATGGGCATGCTGAGGCTTACAGGTAGATGGGGTTGGCAATACTGAGGCAGGTTAGTATACGGAAAAAGGGAAGACGAGTCACAGCTGGGACACAGCAGAGACACTGCCATGGTATCGCACAGGGAAACTCCCTGAGGGAAGGCTGCTACTAAAAACAAAGCTAGAAAGAGGAGACCCTGGCCTGGAGACCTAATTTGGAAGCCCAGGATAACTCTAAACAGGCCTTCCCATTGCTCCCGATAACTCCAAACAAAAGGCCTCATCATTGGTCCCCTAGGAGCAAACAGGTGAGGATGGAAAAGCAACCAATCAGAAGAGCAAACAGCTGGGGCCCCTCCCCAACACTTGGAAAGGGGAGGAGGAAAAATGGGCTTTAACAAAGGCAAACCGCCCACCCAGGTGCTTCTCTGCCTGGGGAGTCCTCTGTATCCACATCTGGGTATGTGCTTTTCATTTTCCTCTCATTTCTCAATAAATTCTTTTTACTGGCCTAACTAAACTGGCATGTTATTCTTTTAAGTGATTAGAGGAATCCAGCACCTTCCGACTTCAATACCACGTGTGATTTGACGCCCTCCCAGCCCAGGTGGTGCTGAATTTTCGTCTTCTAACATTCTCTTTCCTTGAGGACTTCAATAATATATCAAGCGGTAAGCATCCCTTGAGGAGGAATTTAAGTCATTCCCTGACTGATCAGAAAAGCAAAGGGCTACCACAGCTGAAGGCTCTGCAGGAACAGGAACCCAGGTAAGAGCTGATGGTGTTGGTTCTGATGGGGGAGACTGCATTCGTACTTTCTGAATACCCCCTAAATCCCTTGTTAGTGGGCTCAGACATCCCCCTCACTTCTCACCGTCACCCTCCCCAGACCAGATGAGGTGAGCGAAGTTAATGTTTGAGAAGGGCCAGGGCAGTGCCCGGTAGCGGCTGGGAAACGCCGGCTCCATCCGCCCAGGATTCTTCAATCCCTGGTAAGCGGGAACATTTTTAGGGACTGCAAAAATAACCACTCCTGCTTCGGGGCTTCTCCCTTGCCCGAAGTCTCTGTGGAAGGCTGGGAGTCTTATTGGTGAGACATCCCTCGCCGCGCGGCCGTCCCGGCTCAGGTATCCACGCGCGGGATCCCCCGGCTCAGCGCCCAAGTTCGCCAGGCTTCCTCGAGCCGCCCACGTCCCGCCCACTGCCACTTCCGCGAGTCCCATTGGCCAGGCTCTGTCACTGCTTCGTCTCCTGGCTGGTGGCTGCGGCTGTCGGTCAGCGCGGCGGGGACATTTCCGCATTGGGGGTGGGGGTGGGGACTGCTCCAAATGGAGGGGGAGGGGAGGCGTTTAGGCAAAAGTGGGGGTTTTGGGTGTCGGGACAGCCCGCTGGATGGGCGGAGGGAGTTAGCAGCCGCCGCGACCGCTGGCGAGGGTCTCCGGTGTGCTTGTGTAAGGGGAGGGGGAGAGGGACCGGTACCTCAGAGGTGACAAATTCTCCCACCCTGCGAGCCTTCTACCCGGGGCGCCATAAACGCCCCTAATTTCGCGGCTGTTGAAGGAAGAAGAAGGTGGGTCTCGTGGACGTTTTGGGGAAGGGGGGGAACGGGCTGCCCGCGACCCCCTGGCCGGGCGTGTTTCCTTCTCTGAGAGTGTAGAGTCCTCCTGCTTGACGCGGAATCTGACCCCGGAGGCCGAATTTGGGGTTCGGAAGTGTGCAGAGGAGGAGGGACACGGTGTGTGTAGGGAGAGCAGGCCCTCCGGGGCGTCTGCCCCTCCGACACCCGGGCGCGCCCACAGGTTCACCCTCGCAGGTGGCCCCTTGGTGTCCGCTATAGGGGAGGGGCGGCGTAGCTATCGGCCCCTCCCGGGAAAAAACCCGCTAGCGGCTTGCGCGGCCGGCGGGCATTCGCCGAGCCGGAGGCCCCGCGCGGCCCGCGGGCGGGTGTTATTCGCAGCGCCTCCCAGTCCCGGGATCTTGACGGGCTGGTCCAAACGCCTTGGAGATGGCGGCGCTGCTGGGGTTGGCGGGCTCGCCGGCCTCGCCGACCTCCGCGGGGGGTGGGGGCGGGGCGGGGTGGGGAGCGCGCTGCTGACCGGGGTTTCCCGGGGAACCTGCGGCTGGCTGGAGGCTGGACGGCGGCGCCGGGGAGGGGGCGGCGGTCCGCGCCGGCTCAGCCCAGCCTCGGAGGGCGTGGGGACCAGGGGGCGGTGAAATAGTCGTTGTAGAGCCGCCTCTTTCATTGATGAAATTTAAGTTCGTGTGGTTTTACCTTTTCTGGGAGCCTCCAACTAGCCCTCGTTTGTGTTAAGAGCGCAGTGCAGCCAGGAGTTCCTAGCAGACTCAGTCTAAGTTTCCGTCCTTTGAAAGTGGGGGAAGAGCGGTTTTTTTTTCTTCTTTTCTTCTTCTTTTTTTTGAACCCGTTTAAATCACTTTGAATAAATCCTCCCTTAAAGTGGCTAAACATAAGAGGAGAAAGAACACGTCGTTTGAAAGAGCTGGGGAGAGAGACTTGCCCTATAGCGTGACTTCTCTAAAAATTAAAAAATATATATTGATAAGCCAGAGTATTTTTTTTATTAAAGCCTTAAAATGTCGAGATTTGTACAAGGTAAGACATGCGTCTTCTTATCTCCGGGATTGATTCAACCGAATTCAGCTGGCGGACGAGAGGTTGGTGTGGTTTTGGAAGTGTAAATGTTCATTTAAGATACCGTTTGCAAAACCCTTTTTCTTCAGTTGTCATCTGAGCTGCAGTTGGGTTGGAGTTTCCTATAATTTATACCCCTGTGCTTTTTTGGCTTTAGTTCTGCCTCCCTGAAATCAGGTTAGTAGCACTCTGGCTCCTCGGGATAGTGGCTGTGGATGATAAAAACGGATTTTGACTGCCGATTAACCCCTGTTTTCTTTTCCTGGACGGCGTCAAGGTACCTGTCTGGGTGGGGACGGGGAGGGGAGCCGGACTGGCTGGAAAAAGGCTTGTGTTGGTGAAGCTTTAGTGTTCCTAGCTCCTACTCCTGCTTGTGTGTACGTGATTTGAATCTCGGATTCATTTATTGCGAAACCGGGAGTAGCCCGTAGAAGCTGGAGGTCATTTCAGCAGGAGAAATGACTTTGCTGCATTGCTGTTTTTATTATTTTCTTCTTTGAAATCTGGAAAGGTTATTAAGGTGGCTTAGAAATTTGAAAAATTGCCCTTTAAATTCCACATGTGTATTTAAAAAAAGCGTTTGGGAATGCATCTCAACTGAGCTAAGCAGTAACGTTGCGTTGCATGTATGTGTGAGTGTGTGTATGTGTTTGCGTGTGTGTGTTGGTGTACTCATGGAAATTGGCGCAGCCTTAAACCTGTCACCAGACTGTAACATAGGATTTGCCTTACTTTGGTATGCAAGAAAACACTTTTCCTTGCAGACTCCGGCGTGTGAGGGCTTCAGCCATCTTGCCGAACATACAGCTAGTAAAGTTCACGATCACTGAGTGTGACTCAATACACGGAGAGGTTCTTTTTAAAAAAAGTAGTGTAGGTAATGCCTATCATACAGGCCAGTTATGTCATTTGACCCTGGAAATAAAAATGTACTAGTAAGTTTAATAACACTTTATTAATTTTTCCTTAAGTTTTGTGTAACTAAATACTATTTGACTGTCTGTATTACAGATGGGTCACTTATGCCTACCTTAGCACTAAACTCAAAAATGTCACTTGTCACTAGACTTTGAAATTCATGTTATAACTTCCATGTGGCAAGAGATGCTTATGTTCTGATTGATTAATGTTCTGATTCAATAACACAAAGCCAGTGAGTTTCTTACTGGCTTTGTAATAAAAACAACAAAGTTCAGTTATTATAAACCAGTATTTTGCAAAAGTGAACTAGGGAAAAGTGGACATGTCATTTCTTTTAAGGTTAAGAATATTAAACTTGAGATGTTAGTTATGCTTTGGAGTAACTTGCCCAGTTGGTGATGGATTTCACAGCCTTTGTGGCTAATCGCTAACTGTCCCCATTAGATTCTAAATCAAGTGGCAGTACCTAGGAGAGTTATTGATGTTTGGTCATTGCTTTCCATTGTTGTTCAGTATTTTAAAAAATAAGATTTTTATTTTGGAATAATTTTAGATTTATAGAAAAGTTGCAAAGAGTTTCCCCTAATGTTAACATCTTATATAACCACGGCACGTTTATTTAAAAAAGAAATTAACATTGGTGTATATTACTATCAACTAAACTACAAACTACAGACTATTCAGATTACTATTCCAGGATCCAGTCCAAGATACCGCTTGGCATTGTGTGTGAACTTAAATGTGAATAGTTTTCTTTTTAAACTGGTGGCTTTGCACAAAAAGATGACTCAACCTGCCCCCCCCCCAGTTTTACATGATTGTGCTCCTATTTATCATTGTTAAAATTCTGTACATCAGGTGTAAGCCAAATAGGTTTAACTAACTCTGTTGCTTTTATAAATGGTATACCTAATTGGTTAATGATTCAGCCGTTTGCACAGGTCAGTTTTCAAGTTTATGGACTGGAATTTCTGCTTTCAAATTTTTTTTTAAAGCAAATCAAATTATTTGGTCTTTGCTGCCATATTTACTGATATTTCCGCTATTGGCACTTAGGTCTCCAATCAGAGAGGAAGGATTTAATGAACTGTTTGGCCCCATTTGTTTTCAGAATTGTCTCATTTAAATTTCACGAAAGCTGTGTAAGAAGTAGATTGTTATCAAGACTTTAAAACCAAAGAAAGTTGCGTATCTTGTCCAAAGTTCACAGCTGAGGATTGAACTTTACCTTTGGGTGTATCTGTCTAAAGGTCTTGTCCTTTCCAATACATTTGTTGCTTCTTACCTTAAAAACATTATAAATGGCCTGTTTCTCCAACTGCACTCTATTCCCTGGTGAACTGCAGTGTCTTTTAAGTGTTTCTAAAGGAAAGAGGCAAGACTTATATTATTCGTTTTCACTTTAGGTATAGTGTTATGGTCCTGGCATTTGGGTGTTAAGTGTTTTAAGAGTGACTGGCAGGTGGGGAGGGAAGGAGTGAGCGTGAAGAGTGACACGAAAACACAGTTGGTGACAGTTTTTGTTTCACTTCAGTCAAGAACAACAAAAACTTGAGTGCTTGCTATGTGCTGTGCAATGAACTGATAGTCCCTGATTGGGATTTCTGGTGGAGACTTGAAGTGTGGAAGAGCTGGGTAATATACCTGTGTGTTGTATGTACTATTCCCTTATGAATGTAATGGAAAGTGGGGGTGCCACACTTGGCTTGGATCTGTTCCCCCAAATCTAGGCAATGTACTTTACAGGAAGGTGGGCATCTCCATCCTCAAGCACTTTGACCATAAACTATCAGATAAAATGTTCAATTAATAAAAATATGTGACATCTACAGGCAGGGGGATCTCATATATCCCTTGGCCAAAAGAAGGTTCAATTTCCTTTGGACATCTCCCATGTCTGCATTCTTGGCCTTTAAGTTTCTTCTCATTGGGATACCCTTCTTCGCTGCTGTCCCTGAATCCCTAGCTGCTGTGTCCTGCCCTCAGGTCTTCTCTCTTCCATTGAAATTACTTCTCCAGATGCTAGTTTTCTCTGCCACAGGGGTTGTTGCAGGCTGCGCTCTCAGTTATTTAAATAAATGTGTTACCCTAGTTTTCCTAGCTGAGTGCGTTAGGGGCCACCTGACAGAGTTGGAGCAGCTGTGTGTTTTTTTTTACCAAGTTTGTCAGGGGTCCCGTTTGGGATTTCACATCTAAAAAGTACTGAGAGCTATGAGGTAATCTCCCTAAATGTTTTCAAACTTGTAAATGGACGGGGGACTGGGCTGTTGTTGTCTAGCCAGCCAAGGCCATGTTAATGTGCTTATACATATTAGTATAATAGAGCAACTTTTTTTGTTGTTGTTTTGGAACTGTTATAAATAATTATCTACCTAAATTATGCAAAAATGACCCTTCTTAAATTGATGTACTTTCATATATTACAGAGCAAAGAATTAAAAAAAAATTTGAGGCGTTTCAGTTTTCCCATTTGTTGGAATTCTCTTTGTGACTTTTATGGTGATTTCTGTTTGGGAGAGGGCAGCTAGCCAGGAAAGATTAGCTGGGCTAATTATAACTGGAAGGGGGCTGGTCTCAGAAGAATGCAGTGATGAGTAGTATTCTGGGGCCTCGTTGTTGAGGTCAGGCCTTAGTCTGGTTCTTCTCAAATTCTAAGACCAAATTTATCCTCTTGCCAATTATTTGGATGACTAGGACGCTTTTAGCCCATGGGGATTCTGGCATGAATTTGAGGCAGAACTAGAAGCAGCAAAACAAAGGCCAAGGATAACCCCCTTTTAAAAAACAAAACAAGCAAAAACAACAAATGACTTGGAATTCATTATGTTGTTAGAAAGAGGGGGATTTTGTTAGATTCAGAGTCAGTTATTAAAGTAATATTAAAAGAAATTCAAAATGAAGAGCTGATAAGGACTTTATTGGCTGTTTTCCATCTAGTATTTTCTAAAATCTTTGGTCAGATTGCTCTTGTTCTTGTTAACTGGGCCTTTCTTCTAATAAAATGGATGGTTTCATGTGTGAAAGGCTACTGAGGACTAAAGGAAACTTTACAAGGAACATTAGAAAAATAAGAAATATTAACTGGTATGCTTCTTGGAAGTGCCATTTTAATATTCTGAAGATAAATTGAAAAATAACTTCAAAAGGATGTTAATTTTGGACTGTAGGTATTTTCTTGTAATATCACTTCAGAGACCATTCTTTCTCTCCTCGTGTATTACTTTTTCTTCATAGATGGATTTTAGCCACTTTAATTAAAATAATGAGATACTTAATTTGTGTGAGAAACATTAGTTGGCCTAATAATGAAAATGTTCTAGGTAAACAATATACTATAGTTTTCCAGTTTCTGAAAAGTTGTACTTGTTACTTTTTGTTGAATTGTAGGTATTTGAGTTCTCCAAAAGTTAAATATACCTGTTATTGAAAAGTTAATATAAACAAATGCTTGAAAGTCAAAATAACTCAGGGTTATGTGTGAAAATGAATATTGATGGTTGACTATATCAACTTTCTGTAATACTGGAGTTAAAGCATTGGAGAAAATACTGGAACTAGTAGAATAAAATTGTGGGGAAATCCTCTATAGCTTTGGGATTTAGTGAAAGAGGAAATGTAATTCACTTACCACCCTTTTCATTACTTGGGATCTCTTTTTAATCTGGAGTTTTTCTAAAGACTGATGCTCTTTAGGCACAGTCTACACTTTCTTTTCTGAAATATCATATTTTGGTCTTGGGGTAATAGTGTTTGAATTCTGGATATGTTGGTCTTGGTAACTTTTTGGATTGTCCCAAGGCACAGTGGTTATTAATTGAAACCATATTTCTTAGATTTCTAAAATTCTGCTACAAGAAAAGGATCTTTTATTAACAACTTATTTGATTATTTGAAAGTTGGCTTATTAAGCTATCAAAAGAAAATTAGGGAAACACATGTGGCTCAGGTGACTGGGCTTCCACCTACCACATGGGAGGTCACTGATTTGGGTGCGGGTGCCTCCTAACGAAGGTGAGCTGGCGCAACAGGCAGGCACGGCAAGCTGACCCACCATGAGACACAAGAAGAGGGACTGTGGTGAGAGACACAACAAAGCAGGGAAGAGAGGTTCCCAGTGCTTCCTAAAGAAGGCAGTGAGCTGATGCAAAAGGCACGGTGAGCTGACACAGTGGGGTGATGTGACAGGAGACATGGTGGGGAGAAACAATGGGAGCCACAACAAAGGGGGGAGCGGAGGTGGCTCAAGTGATTGGGTGCCTCCCTCCCACATTGGGGGTCCTGGGTTTGACTCCTGGTGCCTCCTAAAAAAAAAAAAAAAAAAGAAACAAGGACGATGAACAGACATAGCAAGTGTAAACGAGGGGGGTGGAAAGAAATAAAATATATCTTTAAAAAAATTAAACTTTGTGTGTCTTTGATTGGGGAATTGTCCATGAGAAAGGGGTTAATACTCCATTTGAAAGCTGTTTCCTAGTTCCCTTGACTGATAGTACAGGCTTCTCCTTTAGTTTATTGCAAACTAATTGTCTAAGGCTCAAATTTTGCCTCTGCTAACATTTCATCTTCGTTTTCTCAGCCACTGTCAAATGATACGGGTTATGCTCCCAAATCTTTTTTTTTTTTTTAAGGAGGTATTGGGAATTGAACCCAGGACCTTGTACAAGTGAAATATGCACTCAGCCACTGTGCTACACTCCCTCCAAGAATTACTTTTGATAATCATGGAGAAATTAGCTATGCGTAGTTAACCTACCTGAAAAAAGAGTTCACTTTCCTAAACCTTTTTAATAGTTTTTTTCCTAAATAAAGAGTTCCTGTTTCTCTGTGATTTATTTCACTTGTATCTTTAAAAAAAATACTAATTGTACTCATATAAACATGAAATATTATCTGTAATCCATCTTTTACTTGTTAGTCATCAAATTGGGACCATTCGCTTTGACAGTAGTTTCACTCCTTGGCCACCAAGAGCTGCAGACAAGGTGATTGGAGTTTGTGTTCTCCTCTAATTGCTGCCCTTGCAAATGCTGGTGTGAAGTTTCGTTTGTGTTAATGCCACTCTGTCTAGAATTTTAAAAGTTCCAAAGAGTGCAGGAAAATGGAATAACATAGTTCTGTGTAATGCTTCAGGTTCATTTGTGCCAATGGTCAGATGGTTACCCTTTTTAATAAAGTATTTATAATGAATAAAAACTTTATTTGATTTTCCTTTGCTCAGAAAACAACAATATATAAGGGAATGTGAAAGAGCATAAGATGCAGTAAGAGAGTGCTTAAATCCTAATATGGAGTTCTAACCTTATATAATAGGTTTTGGCTGGTTTTCATTCAGATTTGGTAGCATATCTCTGGAGGTGGTAAGCCATGTGAATGCACTGTAACTGAAGGAAGGAGAGACGTTCCTCAGGTAGATAGGAGCAGGGCACCAGGCAGCAGTGGGCTGGGAATCCAGCTCTGGTACCACCACTGTGACCTTGGGCAAGATGGCATCTCTGGGCCCTTGTTTCTTTATTTCTGAAATAAGGCAATGCAACTTACCTTTAAAGCCCTTCTAAGGATAAAAGCTTTTATCTCAGTGCACATATATAAATTAAGGGGAAAGCCTGCCAGATCATTTTTTGGTTCTTGGTGATAAGTTTACGTTGTATACCATTCTTGACCTCACGACAAAGGGGTGTGATAGGACCCCTTGGCATGACTTCTTTCTTATCATGCATTAAACTTAAAGCAAAGTAATATTTATCTACATGACAAATCTCTTTTAAATGTTCTGTTTTCTACAAGTGATGTTTTCTTTTTTCTTTTTAAAGAGCTACTGTATTATAAGAGCAAGGTTAATCTTTATTACTAAGAAGAAGTCTAGCTTACGTATAAATTCTTTTTTTTTTTAAGTTAGCAAAAATCTTGATGAGCAAGAAGCTCTGCAAATTCAGTTCCAGAATAATTCTCAAAAACCTCTCTTTATTTTTCTTATCAAAAAGCATTTAAGCATTCATATGTTTGTAAAGCTGAATCATTTAAAAACCTAAGTGAATTTTAATAAATGATCACATGACAGAATATATGCTATAATTTTTCTTAAAGTAAACTAAATCTAAATATATATACCGCTCAGTTATGTTTAATCTCTGAAGTTAGTGAAAACATGAAGTTGACATTTATGTAGGATAATAAAAATTAAAAGGAAATTTAGAGGTCATTTTAGTTAGATTGCCTACCTGTTTGGAATTTCTTGACTACATCCTGATATTTGACTGATAAATCAACCTCTGCTTGGGAAACCTCAGGGACTGGGGTGATAAGTATTCAAGGCAGTCCATACTTTTTAGTAACTGTGTCCCACGACCCAGAAATCATGGCTCTTGGACACTCTCCATCTCACCTTTTCAGGCACTACCTTTGGATTCTGCCTTATCTATACCCAGCACAACACTGGATCATAATAAGTTCTCATTTATTTAGTAAATATTACTTGACATCTACTGTGTCTCAGACTGTAGCTGGTGGGAATTCACCTATGAATAAGATAGACATCATTCTCATAGAATTTATAATCTGTTGGGTAAGGTAGACAACGAATAAATCTTAGAATATGATATTGTAAAGAAGAGGTACAGGGATTTACCATGTGAGCATGTAATCGGCTGCCTTGCTTAATTGAGAAAGATTCTAGGAGGAGATTACATTTAAACCAAGCTCAGATAAATGTATAAGACTCGATGCACCACATTTTTCTGTGAGTATTTGTGTCTTGATCTCTTCTTTAATTACACAATTGCGGCCTGTTCAGTGCCAGGTGCTGAGCTAGGTGCTGAGAAAACAAAGCTGAATAACATGTGGCTTGTGCCCTTAAAGAGAATATGTTCTAGGGTTGCAGACAGCCGTCTAAACGAAGAATTCATTTTGCGGGTATTTGCTAGCATGCAGGTGAGGAATGACTGAAACCTTCACTTTGAAGAGTTGTGCTTGAAAGGGAGTCCTTTTCTGAATGTTCAGGAGCCACCACCTTGAAGACTAGGAATGCCACCACCAAAGTAGCAGGGGCTAGTTTGAGTCAACGTCAGAGTTGAGAAGCCTTTGGAGGCAGAAGGGTCAGGGAAGCTCCCTTGAGGTTAGGATAATTCTCAGGATTTTGGAATTGACACTTGTCCATTCAATTTCCTATTTTTTCCCCCTCTTCTTTCCATCCCATTTCTCTGAAAGTGGTGAATGGCACTTCAGATGAGTATTTTCGAACAATCTTAGAATGGTTTTAATTTCATGGAGCAGAAAAATGCCAATTCAATTGGCTTAAAAATGAGGGAGTTTTAGCACATAAATCTTGAAGGATGTTCCAGGGTTAGGTGTAAGTTCAGAGATATTGAATCCGGTTCTTTCCTTCCTTCTGGTGTGTTATTTTCAGTATATTTGCCTCATTCTTGGGTCAGCTCCTTCGTGGTCACTAAATGGCAAAAGAAAATGGGCATGGGAAGTGGATGTGGCTCAAGTGATAAGGTCTCCACCTACCATATGGGAGGACCCGGGTTCGATCCCTGCGGTCTCCTGGTGAAAAGGAAGAGAAAGCATGCCTGTTTGGCAAGCCAGTGTGGCGAGCCGAGTGCGTACGTGCTGAGCCAAGTACCCATGTGAGTGCCCACTTGGTGAGCTGAGTGCCCACATAAGTGCCAGTGTGGCGAGCCAGTGCCCACGTGGCAAGCCAGTGCCTGTGTGGCAAGTCGAGTGCCCGCATGGTAAGCCAGTGCCTGTGCAAGTGAGTCTTGGCTGCATGCAAGATGATGGCCACAACAAAAAAAGAGACAAAGGGGAGAGAGTCAAGGTGAAGTGCAGAGACCATGAACTGATATGGCGTAATGGACAGGGAACCTCTCTCCACATCAGAGGTCCCCAGGATCGAATCCCAGTGAATCCTAGAGGAGAAAGACAAGAAGAGAAGATAAAAGAGAAATAGATACAGAAGATCACACAGCATATGGACACAGCAATAACAGCAGGGTGGGGGAGGGGGAGAAGGAAAAAAAGGAAAATGGGCATAGGAGGTGGGGCACACAGGGTTTCTTCTCATGCCTCTTTTTCAGTGAAGAAAGCCGTGTTTCGTAGTCCTTCTGTGCCCTCGTGGCATGATCATATTATGTTTCCTGCTTAAATGAAACACCGGGAAGGTTTTAGGCCTGTTGGATAGGCAGAGGATAAATAGGGTTCAGCCGGGACGAAGAATGTGGCAGCTGCAGACATATTTTAAGGTAAATGGAGTATAATCTACACCAGTGCTATACAAGCAATGCGGCAGCTTGGCCTTAGAAATCCATGTTTTTCTCACCCCAGACCTACTGAGTCAGAATCTCTTGGAACATGCCCAGGAATCTGTGTTTTAACAAGCGTTCCAAGTGATTTTTAGGCATTTAAAAGTTTTATTTATTTATTTAAAGATTTTTCTTTATTTCTTGCTCCTTCCTCCGCCCCCTCATTGTCTGCTCTCTGTGTCCATTCGCTGTGTGTTCCTCTGTGACCACTTCTATCCTTATCAGTGGCACCAGGAATCTGTTTTTCTTTTTGGTGCGTCATCTTGCTTTGTCAGCTCTCTGTGTGTGGCGCCATTCCAGGGCAGGCTGCACTTTCTTTCGCTCTGGGCAGCTCTCCTTACGGGCGCACTCCTTGCACATGGGGCTCCTGTACGCTGGAGACACCCCTGCATGGCAGGGCACTCCTTGCAAGCATCAGCGCTGCACATGGGCCAGCTCCACACAGGTCAAGGAGGCCCGGGGTTTGAACTGCAGGCCTTCCATGTGTTAGGCGGAAGCCCTATCCGTTGGGCCAAGTCTGCTTCCCCATTTTAAAGTTTTAGAATGTCATAAATGGAGTAGGGAATTGCTATTTTTAGGCATTCTACTTTAGCGCTTTCATTACTTTTGGTTACTCAAAAAGGTATTTCAAGTTGGCTTGGAAGATCTGCTTGGCTATAAAATTTGTATTTATTTCAGTAGGCAGTGAGTTTCCCATCAAATGAAAAAGGGAAGCGGTCTAATTGGGGTTCCAGTTTAGGGGGGGGTCAGTCCTTTCTGCTGTGCACCACCAGATTAGAGTGGCAGAGAGGCAGAATAATTAGAAAACTGTTGTTGTCATGACCAGGAGAATGAAAATGGAAGGGGAATTCAGGTAGCAGCAGAATATAAAGCATTGGATTGAACTAGCAATTCAAGGAAGAAGTTTTGGTATTAGGTTGGCTGTGATGTGAAGGGGGAAAGGAGGGAGAAGCCAGCTGTGCTGTGGGGTTTCTCCCTTGGTGACAAGGAGAATGATAAATACAGTGAGGAGCAAGATTAGGGAGGGGAGGAGATGAATTTGGTTTGGGCAATGAGTTCTGTTTTATTCAGGTGTAAAAGGTATAGATAAGGCAGTAGGGTATGTAAGCCTGGAATCGGATGGGGAAAGGACAGGAGGGGAGGCACATAGTTGAGAGTTATAATTAAGGAGATTGGTAAAATAACTGAGAACAAAAAATAGTCTGAGGACAGACTTTTAGGAAACCTAGGCAGTAGGAGAAGGGAAGAGCTAGTTGTAGAAATTTAAGTGCCCTCAGAGGGGTAGGAAAAGATATAAGACAATATTGTCTAATGGAATCCAAAGAGCTTCTCTAGGGGAAATATTCACAAATAATTGAGTTTAAAGGACTACAGTGAGAGCCCAGACAAGGCTGGTTAACTTGAATTGCTGTAAATCCAGTAGTATAGGTCCTTAACTTTATGTGGTTATTTCAAGTTGCTGTTATATTAGAGTTTTATGGTGATTTGGATCACAAGGCATTTTCTGGATTGAAATTAAATGGGCTCTCTAATTCTCTGACTTTGGGTGCCTCTCAGTTTGACAAGGAAAGTTGGGGTCTGGTCAGATCTCATATGAGTTGGGCGAGGTGGTTTGGGAGGGCTCCTCACCTTCTTTACTCCTCTCATGTTCTCCCTGTGGCCTCTGCATAGCCTGTGCAATTTGAAACTAGCTTTATCATTTAAAATGTGGAGTCATTTTGTTTAGGGGAGGGTAAAATGTGTACCTTTTAATTGCTGAAATGAGTGAAAGGGAATACCCGATTTAAGAAACAAAGTGATCCACTTGTCAGATTGAATGTCTCCTACCTCTAGATTCTATTGCTTTTCTTTTTTCTTTTTTTCTTTTTGGCTCCAGTTGGATTGGGGAAAGTCTGTGACGTTGAAATTTTAGTTCTTGTGAACAAGGACGGATTAGGAAACCAGAATTTCTAAAAGAGTTACTTCTTATTCTATCCCAGCTAGACTAAACCAGCCAAAACAATTCTAGTAAGCCCAGTTTATATGTGGTGGAGAGTTTCCTGTCCTTTAGGTATAAAACGAGGTTCTGCTAGAAATGCTTTTAGAGGAGAGTGGTATTTAGGGGTTTTATGGCATGGATTAAAAAACCGGATTAGGAGGAAAAACGTGAGCAGGATCTTTCTGCTTCACTTTGTTGGTTTGGTGCTCAGAGCACGTGGCCTTTCTTCTTCTGGTTGTTAGCCTTATTAGCCTGCTCTGGGACATTGCATAAGTAATTTAATGGTTTTCAACCTCAGTTTCTTCATCTGTAAAATTAGGAGGCTAGATTAAATGGTCCTTTCCAGCTCTAAAAAGGTTTTGATTTATGACTTATGTGTTTGATCCTAACCCATTTTCTCTGTCTAAAGTGGAGGAGGATCAATTCTATATTGCTAGGAAGTAGGGAGGGACAATATATTTTAGGAGGTTAGAGATCCTGTATTATTCAAGGAATTCTTGACTTGACCTTCCCTTAGAAAAGCAGCTATCACTGTGAGAAGTGTAACATGAGAATGTTAAGTCTAAGAAAGCTTCTGATGTACTTCTCATCTTACCAGAATTCCAGATCGCTCTTTAAAAAGTCAGATGGGCAAGGAGATCACTACAAAAGGGAAGTGGTTTCTAGCTCTGTGCCTCCTCCTGGTCTGTGCCCAGGTGCTTAAGATAGCCAGTGTTTAAGCACCTTCCTTATTCCTTGTTCTTTGAACCATCTTTATTTTTTTTAAAAGAAGTCCTTCCTTAATCTTTAATCATCAAAACCAGAACCTCAGAAAAGCACTTTGCTAGGGGAAGGAGAAGGAAATAGCAATGGAATGGGGTAGGGGGGAGAGGGAGGATGGTCTTGCTATCTTGTTATATGCAAGCTGATGATATTTGTAAATGGGATGGAAGGAATACACATTGTTCCTCGTGGGTTTGGTACTGTGTCACACTAATGGGAGGACTAAAGGCTAGGAATGCTTGTATAGTATTATTACAACTTGAGTTTGAGTGTGTCTGGATTTTAAATTTAATCTTCAGAAGAATGGACCTGCTGTAGTTGGCAAAGATAACATGTTAAAAATCTTTCAGCCAGTCTGTTTTAGCTTGGCTTGGTAGGGAAGATAGTGATAGGCGTTCTGGATGTTTTAACCTTAAATTATGTAAATTGATCACTGTTGTTCTGTAGAGGTATTCTCTAAAGTTTTTTTTTTTTTTGTTAGACCCCATTTAGGCAGATCTCAAACAGATACAATAGTTATTTTTATCTTTGGCAGTCCCAGTTAGTTTTGATCTCATTTTGGTATTTGTCCAGAATATATCTAAGTTAAAATGTTTCCATCACTTTAGTTTTCAGGAATGTGACTGTGTAAGTGCTGACCTTCAGGGACCTAATGGTTTGAACAAAGCAGCCAGTCTAGAGGTTTTGAACCTAACAAAGAAGCTTCTTTTAAAAATCATTGTTATAGTTAATTCTTGATCTATTTTGTTTTGCTTGTTTTTTAGGAAGTACTTAGGATCGAACCTAGGACCTTGTACATGGGAAGCAGGTGCTCAACCACTTGAGCTATATTTGCTCCCCTTGATCTATTTTAATTCATCTGTGACACAGAGACTCAAACAATTCATGTGTTCTTTAATTTAGAGGTTTATATTTGCCTTCTAGATTATTTCCTAAATGTTAACAGAGGAATTGGCTTAGAGATTAAAGGAGCGATATCAGGAATACATGGGGTGGGGTGGGGAACTTAACCTATGACAAATTTTAAATTTCAGCACAGTTTGCCAGCTGATTGACATGTGTGGATAACATCATACTAACTCTAGTTTAAAATGTTCTGCAGAAGCATTTAATTACCTGTCACAGCTTATGCAAATTTGCACATCCATTATCATGGGTTATTTATAGATCATAATTAAATTACTTATTAATCAAGGCATAACTTTGGGTTGTACACACACATGATGTGTGTGTTTCTTAGCTTACAGAGAAATACTCATGAGCCATAGTCTTGGGTTATTTTGGTAATTCCACCAGAGTCCGTAAACTATGCCTGTAATAAGGGCACAGTTAGAAAATGGCTGTTTTAGGGTTGAGTCATTGTGCTCTTACCAAGTTTCTTTTTTTGCCCTCTTGGAATTTTTTTTTCCTGAAAACTAGTTTTATTTTAAAATTAAATGAAAAGCACTCATCTAATTCCATTGATGTAGACTTTAGCACCATACTTGCTAAATATTTGCAATTAATGTCATAACACAGTTATGTTTTGGTTTTCAGTCTGTACTTGAGTGGTGTTTATTTAGTGGACCTTGGTAAAGCCCTTTATATATACTGTTTGCTTTTTTTTTTTTTTTAAGATTTATTTTTTATTTCTTTCTCTCCCTTTCACCACCCTCCCCCCTGCCCATTTGTCTGCTCTCTCTGTCCATTCGCTGTGTGTTCTTCTGTGTCTGCTTATATTCTTGTCAGTGGCACTAGGAATCTGTGTCTCTTTTTGTTGCGTCATCTTGCTGCGTCAGCTCTCTGTGTGTTCAGTGCCACTCCTGGGCGGGCTGCACTTTTTGTGCTGGGCGGCTTTCCTTATGGGGCGTACTCCTTGCATGTGGGGCCCCTCTACGTGGGGGACACCCCTGCGTGGTATGGCACTCCTTGCATGCATCAGCACTGCGCATGGGCCAGCTCATCACACAGGTCGGGGGGCCCTGGGTTTGAACCCTGGACCTCCCATGTGGTAGGCGGACGCTCTATCCTTTGAGCCAAATCCTATTCCCAGTTTATATATTGTTCATTGTTCACAGTACACATTTAATGATGGTCCAGTAATCCCAAAAAGAAAAAAAAAACTATCTTAAAGGCTAATAAATTAAATAAAACAAAATCCATTCAACTCCCCCTTCAAAGAGTTAGCAATTGTAAGTTGTATTTGTATTGAACCCTAATGTTTTAAAATAGTTCTGGTTCTCCAACCATCCCACCCCACCCCAGGTGTGCAGCAATAGTAACCCATCATTTTATTCTAGCAGCCGTACTCCCTCCCTCCAAATCAATCCAGTGATCTTTAGCTTTTTTTTACATATAAATGGGGAAATTGTTCTTAATAAGCTTTTTAAAAAGGCAGATTCTTCTATAACAAGAATGATATTTAAATCAATCAATAAAAGCATTTGACAAGACATTAAATTACCATAGGTACCAGTTGTTTCAAGTTGGGATCGCAATCCCAAAATCTTACATTCATATTAATAGTATTACTGAGGTAGTTAAAATACTGAAAATGGACTCCAGTTTTCTGGGTTCTGAATGTGAAAGATGGATTCTCTTTTGAACTTGCCCAGAATTACCGAAATCCAGTTAGCAGCCTTCTCTAAAAAGAAAGTGATGATCCTTTCAGAAAACAGTTTTCTGCTTGAAAAATGCCATGGCTAAGTGTTTTTTTAATCTGTTTTTTGTTTTGTTTTATTTCGTCTACAGTCTAATAAATCCTCATCTTACCCTATGTACTTTCTTTCTTTTTTTTTTTAAATATTAATTTTATTTAATCCCCCCCCCCCACTCCCCCGGTTGTCTGTTCTCTGTGTCTATTTGCTGCATCTTGTTTCTTTGTCTGCTTCTTTTGTCATCAGCAGCACAGGAAGTGTGGGCGGCACCATTCCTGGGCAGGCTGCACTTTCCTTCATGCTGGGCGGCTCTCCTTACGGGCGCACTCCTTGCGAGTGGGGCTCCCCTACGCGGGGGACACCCCTACGTGGCACGGCGCGCATCAGCACTGCGCATGGGCCAGCTCCACACGGGTCAAGGAGGCCCGGGGTTTGAACCGCGGACCTCCCATGTGGTAGATGGATGCCCTAACCACTGGGCCAAGTCCGTTTCCCCCTATGTACTTTCAATGCAAAGGTTACCTTCCTTTTAAGGAAAGGATTTTTCACTGAGAGTTCATGCTTGCAGAAGCCACCTACCTGCACTTATCCCCTGGAGCCATCCGGATCCATCTGTTACTGTGTTGAGCCCCTTCCCTAACTACCGAAAGCCACTGGCTTGATTGCTGAGACTCCTGCTGCATACCACATCTTTATGTTTGTCTTCATTGCGTATTATGGCAGTCACATACCTGCCATGCAGATTCCCTTCCCTGCTGGCTTAATTTTTTTTTTTTTTAAGATTTATTTATTTTTATTTATCCTCTCCTCCCCCAAATGGTTTCTCTTGTTTGTCTATTCATTGTTTGCTTGCCTTCTTCAGGAGGCACTGGGAACCGATCCTGGGACCTCCCTTGTGGTAGGTGGGTACCCAACTGGTTGAGCCACATCCTCTTCCCTACCTTGGATTTTAATATAAAATGTTTATGTAAACTTGTTAAATATCTCATTTGTTAAAATTTTTAGATATTTGGGGCTTGGGGAGGCTATGTACATTAAATAATTTGCCTCAGAAATTATATAATTTACTTAATTTCTGTTCTGAAAAGTATCTTAGAAACATTGATAATATATATAAGTGTTTTCTTTTCCTGCCCAGATAACAAATGAAAGAATTTATGCTGAGTGAGAATGTTTAAGGGGCCAAGTTTTTAACCTTATTTTAAAATGAGTCTCCTAAATTAACCAGCATTGTAGAAATCACTAAATTAAAGACCAAATGACCATTAAATTTATGATCATAAAAATAAGATTTATTTAAGAGTACTGAGGTAAAAGGAGGAGGTAAACAACAATTGAATTGTCCCTTAAATTTAAACAAGTAGGCAGAATATTACTGTCTAGATAAATGTGTAATAGAATTTGTGTTGGCATTTTTTTTCTACCAAAATACATGGGCCTGGAATGTTTTCTTTTTTTGGTATTTTTCTATTTTTGTTTGTTTTCATCTAGCAGACATTTCTTTCACTTCTAGTGAGGTCCATCTGTCACACACATACTCATCTATGCCAAAAGCCTTGATAGTCTTGTCTTACACTTTTAAGCAGTGAGAAGTCTCTATTGAAATCTGGAACCAGAAAGGGAAGGCAGCCTTGTGCTCTTCTCCATTTAAAGTGAAAATTTTTGATACACCAATTTCCATTGCCTCTCAGGGATTCTTCTTTAGAGGGGCATATTAAACTGGAGTGGCTCTGAAATGGAAAGGCTTCCTTAAGTTTTTCATTTTGCCTGGAGAGGAGGAAGGAGGAGTCTTTTACTTCTGTGAAATTGCCAGTCTCCTTCAGTTCTTTCAGTTCTCTTATGAGGCATTAGTTTTATGGAACATTCCCTTATTAATGCCATTCCAAATTGTTTTCATTTTTTCCAATTTTGATGACTAGTAAGAGAAATTAATATATGTGCAAATGAAGATTAGTCCTTTTACTTCTGCCTGCCACATCTTCCCCAAAGGTGTTTCGTGTCCCAGATGCACTAGTGAAGCATTTGGATATACCAGTTATATTTGAGCCCATATGATTATATAGAACTCACTAATTGACACTGCTGCAATACGGTGAAATGGCAGTGGGACCATAGGATTGAGCCCTTTTTGTTGCAGGAATTTCAAAAATAGTTTACCAGCTGTTTGAATGGCTGTCTAATAATTTAGTTGGTGGTTTTTTGCTTTTGTTTTAAGATCTTAGCAAAGCAATGTCGCAAGATGGTGCCTCTCAGTTCCAAGAAGTCATTCGACAAGAGCTAGAATTATCTGTGAAGAAGGAGCTGGAAAAAATACTCAGCACAGCACCATCGTCTGAGTTTGAGGTATGGACCCGTAACAGTGTTTTTTTGTTTGTCCACTTATAGTGCAGAGTTGCTGGAGATGATGATCGTCCAACCTGCCATAAGCACAAGATGTAATGATAACACCAACAATATCAGGATTGCTTAACAATGAAGAATTTTCAGTATTTGCCCATGTTAAACCATTATCTTTTATTTTTATTCTAGGAATTTCCCAAAGTCATTGAAAAGATCAGGAAAAAAATACTTTGTTCTGTGTTTTAATATCATTGGGTAGAGAAATGGATACCAGCTGGAACTGTGAGAACCTAGTTTATCAAACAAATTCCCTGCATGCTTTCTCCAAAGAGCCAATTCTGATAGAACCATTCTACTTTGACAGTGGGAATAGGGGTAACCAGAAGAGGAAGGCGTTTTCCTTAGTTTTCTACTTATAAGTCAATATCCTTTTCATTTTCAAATTTCAGTTTGTACTTAATGTTTTGAGGTTAGACGTGTGCTATTCCTTTTTGTTCTTTTGGTGAAGATTGATTTCCACTTCAAAAAAGTAAAATATTGGTGATTAAATGTACAGAACCAGTTAGAGTTCTCATGGACCATGTTTAGATTATATGATACTGGTAAAGAATTACTTGCCTTTATTTCTTTAAGTGTAATTTCCATTAGCTTTCCTTCTTTAGCTTTAAATTGGGGTGTACAAAAGTCTGTGCTCCATTTTCTAATAGAATAAGAATATCATGTAAGATATTGAAAATATATAGTTTGTGTCTTTATTAAATATTAACCATTCTTCTGGTTGTAACAATGACTTCTATTTTTATAGCACACTAAAAAAGACCTTGATGGATTTCGGAAGCTATTTCATAGATTTTTGCAAGAAAAGGGACCTTCTGTGGATTGGGGAAAAATTCAGAGGCCTCCAGAAGATTCGGTAAGTTTTAGATAAAATGTAAGAAGATGTAAGGTAATTTCAGATGTTAGTTAAGCTTTGGGGGTGGGGACTGGTAAGAGCCATCACTTCAAACACAGACAGTGATTGCTTTGAATTTTCTTTTCACTCTTTCTGAAACAACAGCAATAGTTTTCTACTGCTTTCCCTTCATTTAGACCTGTCTTTCCAGTCCTGCAGAGAACTCACACAAGTTTATCTTTTGACTGCACTATCTTATACCTTCCCTTCCCTGAATATGAGGTAACCCTTTTGCAAAGGATCCACTGCACAGCAAGAACTTCATTTATTCGCGTTCTCTCCTTCTTGCTCCCAAACCATTTGATTTCTCTCTGACTATAGGGTCATGGGCAGACATTTAGTCAGATGTTAAAGATATCTCCATGTTGTCAGCCCATCTTTATAGTCTTTATTTCCCCTGACTCCCATATGTGAATCAACCTGGCACTCTGTTTATTTATTTTCTATAAGTATTTCATTTACCCCTGGGGAAAAAAACAGCAGCAAGTTCTGTGTTGGCTTCAGTAAGACCAAATAGTTAATCTTTAACATCTGACACTCCCTTTATAAACAGTATTTTCCTGCTTCTGGATTTCTGTTTATGCTTTTTTCTTGGAGTGCTGTGGTCCCTTTGCCTATCAAAATCCTGCTCATTCTTCAAGGCCCAGTCCAAATGCCTCCACATCTGTCACTGGATTCTAGCAGAAAGCTGCACTGAAAAATGTAGTATATCAGTATTAGAATTGGGTTTGACTTTTAGCTCTGCTGCTTATGAGCTTTGTGTAAAATGAGAATAATACCAAGCACTATATGTCCCTCACAGCATTATGAGTCTTTATGAAGATAATATATGTGGAAACACGTTAGATTGTATAGCACTTTGCAGATGGTCATGGTTATTTCTACCCTGACATGGCACTAAAGTAGTAGGTGTGTTGGCATGTGTGTTGTCTTCAGTACTAGACCATATGTTCCTTTAGGCCAGGAAACACATATAGGACATCATTTCCTGACCAAATATTTGTTGAATGGATGATCAAATGAAATGATTGCCTAGAAAGTGGGTTTTTAGCATATTGAGCTTTCTTCCTTTTCCTCTCAGCTCTTTTGGCCTTGAACTGTTTGTGGCACTTTTCACTACAGGTAGAAAAGACTTTATTGTTGAAATAGCATAATTGTATGTAGATAGTCTGTCTCTTATGTGTCTGTCAATCTTAGATAATCCAATATTGGCTTAAAAATAGGGCTGTTTAGAGCAGGAGTTCGGCAAACTGCTGCCTGAAGGCTGGCCTGCTGGCTGTGCTCGTAAAGGTTTATTGGAACACAGTTATACTCATTTGGTTATGTACCATCTATGGTGCTTAAGCCAATGGAATTTTAAAATATTTTTTCATAATGAGAATATCTTAGATATAGTTCTCAGTTAGGAGTACTTTTATTCCCATATGTGGAAAATGTCTTTCAGTTCTTTAACTTTTAAAAATTATAAATTACATGCTTATCGTAAAAAAGTTAAAAATAAACAAGTGAAAAAATTAAATAAAAATCCCACTTAACAATTCACCTTCAGGAATCTCTCTTTTTTTTTTATACATTTTTTAAAAATTTCTCCCCTCCCCAAACCCCCCCGCCCCGTTGTCTGCTCTCTTGTGTCCATTTGCTGCGTGTTCTTCTTTGTCCACTTCTGTTGTTGCCAGTGGCACAGGAATCTGTTTTTCTTTTTGTTGCGTTATCTTGTATGTCAGCTCTCCATGTGTGCGGCGCCATTCTTGGGCAGGCTGAACATTCTTTGGCGCTGGGCGGCTCTCCTTACGGGGCGCCCTCCTTGCGCGTGGGCCAGCTCCACACGGGGTTTGAACCGCGGACCTCCCATGTGGTAGATGGACGCCCTATCCACTGGGCCAAGTCCGCTTCCCGAAGAATCTCTTATTTTTAATGTTGAAGTTGAAATTCCTCTTACCTGTAATGCTTGCCGATTAAAATGTTTTGTTTTTGTTTTGTTTTGTTTAGGATTTTTTTCTTTTAGTCTTTGATTTCCTTGGCACTAGTAAATGAGTTGTGGTTTATTGTTTTCCTTTTAAGTGGTATAATTAATAGAATTAATATTTCCTCTTGGAAAAGAGTTAATAATAAAAGAATTCTTCTAGATATGTATGTTTAAAGAAGGAACTAGAAGTAAATAGGGAATAGGGCCAGATTTTAAAAAATGATTGGGAGTGGGCCTAAATTGAGAATATAATAAAATACTTAGGCACTGTATATTTCCCTCTTTAAAATTCTATACTTTTTTGCTTAAGAATTATTCCTAATTTAGAAGTAACCTCACTTATCTAATTAGTGATTCATCTCTGTATAAAAAAGTATGGTTTTCTTACAGGTTAATTCTTGCCTGCTGATTTGGGAATTTTTTTCCTTTTTTTTTGCTATTCAAACCCAGTCTTTTGAGAATAGAGCCTACCTTGAAGGAAGGTACAAAGATTTGTTTCTTTCAATATATTTTAAGGTTCAGGCTTCTGCTTTGCCAGTGGAACAATCTGCCTTGGTGTATTTTGAGAGAAGACAAAGATAAAAGACAGGAATTCTTGAAGTGGGTCTTGGAGGGTGGGGAAGGAAGGTGGGGTAGAGGGACCAGAATCACTTCAGGGGCTTTTTCCTGTTCATTATTACCTTCCCCCCACCCCCGTCTTCTCTAGTGAGCCATAGTTATGATGAGAATGCAGAATTGATTGTAGAAAAAAATAAAATAGAATTCTGAATGTAATATGATTTTGTGAATTCTTTTCTTTTTCTGTTTATGAAAGTATTAAGTCTTCATTAAAAGTTATAAGCCTTCATTTTGAAGCCTAGGTTTTGAACCTCTTTTAAAAATATTCTAATCATCTATGCCCTTAATATTAAAGGTTTTAGAATACAGAAGCGAAAAAAGAGTTCTTTCTTCAACAGTGTCATGCACTTCTTGACATATACTCTGTACCTTACCAGCTTTTGCAACTAATTCTGAGAATACAAATCAAGGGTAAATGTTCCCCCTTTTTCCCCTCCCCTCCACTTTTACATAGCATACACACACATGCACATGCATATAAGTACACAGGCTGTTTCTCTTAGGTTTTAGAGATTATATGGAGAGATCAAATTTCATTTCAAATATTTTTTTCAGGGAATATAGATTTTTATTTTTTAAATGCAAGTAGTATTTCATCCTTCTAATCAAAAGGAAATTGTTGTGAGAGAACAGCCATTTTGAGGACATTTCTCATGTCAGACTTGCGTATAAGCATTGTCATAATAGATGATCTATGTTTTTGTAGGAGTTCACAAATTATCATAGTCAGCCTTCTTTTGTAAATAGTTTTATTGGAACACAGCAGTACTCATTCATGTATGTAATGGTCTGTGGCTGCTACTGTACTATGACAGTAGAGGCAAATAGTTGTGACAGCCTGTAAGGCCTAAAATAGTTTACTATCTGCCTCTTTAGAGCCAGCTCTGTTTTAGTATGTTTTTTTTCCGAAGATCTTTCCTTAGCCCCCAGAAAATTGACCTGAAATATCTTTTTCAATTTGGATTATCACTTTTTAGATAAAAATATTTTTTTCATAAACATTACATTGAAGGACATACTTATATATAGGCATTGAAATTTCTTGTATCAAGTTTTACTCACTAATGCCTACGATGTTGAATACTCCACTTCATTTTTGTAAGGGAGCATGTAGGTTTTTTGTCTGTATGCTTTTTTTGAAAAGCCCATTTGAGTACATATTGAATTTTGGCCAAGAAGAAGAAGAACCTAGTTTATGGAATCACGACATGGCTAGTGCTGTGCCCCAACTTTGTGAATGTTATTAAATGAATATTATAATCAGGGTTATTTTGCTATTTAGCTACAGAAGTTAAAGAGGCTTTTTTCTTTTTTTAAATTAAAAATTTTCTTAAAAATGAATTGGGGCTGGGCCCAGGGGTGAGTGCCTGTAATCCCAGCTCCCAGGAGGCTGAGGCTGCAGGATCATGGGTGCTCGGTGGCTTTGGGACTATGATGCTGCAAGGAGCAGGTATCTGCACCAGGCGCAGCACCACGATGGGGTCCTCATGGGAGCCTGGGGGCACCAGGTTGACTGAGGAGGGGGGCCCTGGCCCAGGTCGGACACGGAGCAGTTCAACCTCCCCTATTTCCCTGCCCCTTGCCCCCCTCCCCCCACCCCCGCCGGGTGAAGATGGTGGGACCTGTTTTGCCAACTGATAAGATACCCAGCCTCTTAAAAATAAAAAAGAAGGGAAAAAAAAGAAAAAAAAAGAATTGGGAAGCAGGTGTAACTCAACTGGTTGAGCACCTTCTTCTCATGTAGGAGGTCCTAGGTTCAATCCCCCCGTACCTCCTAAAAAAAAAAAAAAAAGGTTTTAAAGTTAATGTGTATCTGACTAGAACAAGGAAGGACCAGCCCACCATGTGCAACTTCATACAATCATTTCATTGTTTTGGAGCACTATGAAAGGGTTTTGTTCCTGTCCAGCTTCATGTTTGAGTTTAGATGTTGGGGATGGAGAAGGTTGGGAAAGAGATAAAAGAAGCAAGAAGATACAGAGCTTGCTCAAGAAGGTACTTCTCAACCCTAACTTAAAACCTGTTATAAACATTCTCATTTATGTGAAAAATGTTCTCAAAAAAGTTTTTAATTTAGATAGGAAACACAGGTTCCTGCTTGCTTTAATAGATTGGCAGTGCTCTTGTTTGAAAGTCCTCAAAGAGGTAAGGATGTATTTGTAAACAGGGTAGAATTATGTAGGGTCAGTTTATTTTTTTCAGTTGAAACTGTGTTTGTTTAAATGACAAGTCATTCTGAGAAAGTTATAGTATACTTGAGCAGAATAAGAATACAGTTTTTTGTTTTTTTGCAAGGAGAAGCATAGTACATGGTTTTTTCTTAAATTCTATTTATTTCTCTCCCTCCCCCCCCCCCCCCCATTGTCTGCTCTGTGTCCATTCACTGTGTGTTCTTCTGTGTCCATTTGTATTCTCGGTGTCACTGGGAATCTGTCTCTTTTTGTTTCCTCATCTTGCTGTGTCAGCTCTGTGTGTGTGTGGTACCACTCCTGGGCAGGCTGAGCTTTTTTTGCACAGGGGTGGCTCTCCTTGCAGGGTGCACTCCTTGTGTGTGGGGCTCCCCTACGTGGGGGACACTCCTGCGTGGCAGGGCACTCCTTGCGTACTGCAGCACTGTGCATGGGCCAGCTCACCACATGGGCCAGGAGGCCACCCTGGGTTCAAACCCTGGATCTCCTGTATAGTAGGTGGACGCTCTATCAGTTGAACCACATCTGCATCCCTGTAGTACATTGTTGATATAAAGTTTGCATGTTTCTTTGAAAAGACTTACTGGAGGATGCTTTGGTCAAGATCTTATATGATACTACACCTCAGGGTTGCTTTGAGCACGGTGATTTCCCACCTCCAGCCAGCTAATGGTAAACCCTTTAGAGACGTGTGAGTGTGTAAAGGTAAAATGAGATCCTGAATATAAAAATATACCACAAATAGGAAGGAGTGGCTTTAAGGAAATGGCCCTGACATGACTGGATATCAGAATCTCATTTTTTTTTCTTGATATAGAGTGTTTAAATGATAATATAAGGAAATACTAATTCAAGCAGATATCATCAATGTTCTAATTTCCTGCCTTTTGATACCTTGATGAATTGAAGCATTTTTGTTTTCCTTCAGGACTCCCTTCATGTGTCTTTATTTACAGGACCTTTATTTTTGAAAGGGGGCATGACTAAGGAGGCTGATGATGGACCTGAGACTCTTAATTCCATTCTTAATTCCATTTATTGTTTCACTTTAGAAATAGTCACGGTAAATACATGGCCACCCTAATGGCAGCTCTGCAAATGACTTTGAGAGACTTCAGGTGATGTTTTTGGACTAGGATCTCTAACTGCTGCCCCTGTGTGACATTGCAATTTTATAGAATTAAGCTCCTTGGGAAAGTTATAGCATGGCTATAGGTGGCAAGACCATTCTGAACATTGCTGCCCTCCAGAGAGTCTGATTGGACCTTGGCTCGTGTTCTGCAGGGCCAGTGACATCTAACACAGACAATTTTACTATTACACTCCCCAAGCACATCTTTGATATAGGCATCTTATGTCTTACAATGGGATGAGAAAAACAGATCTTTTAGGCTCTCCTATACCACATCTTCATCTATACCACATCTTCACCTCTGGTACAAATGTGAGGGAATTCCCCTGATGTTTATTTTAAAAAGGGCAACTCTGAATCTCGAAGATAGGTATTGGGAGAATTTCTCTGTAAAACAGAATGGGTAGCCCATTTCACCTCTTATCCCTTCTGCCCTGAAATTCCTTGGGGATCTCTAATTCCTTTTCTCTATTCTAGATCAGATTTGGACAGCTGATCTGCTTTTCCCATTGTATAGCCAAGATGAGACCAGGTACACCAGGTAGCTTAATTCTGCAGGAATTGTAGGCACTTCATAGGTTTCTGGAAGTTATAGGTAAAACTGTGTATAAATGTACTTTTTTTCAGGGTAGAGGCCCTGCTTTCATCAATTTTCAAAGGGTTTAATGACCTGTAAACATTAAGAACTACTGTCTTAGAATCTCATCCAAGAGAGATTTTTTTAGGAACTTCCTTCTGTCAGGCACTAGGCTGGATGCGAAGGCTATGAAAATGTTCCCTCTTCAGAATTTTGGCCCTTTGCATGGGGAAGTAACTAATGAATCCAGAAACAGCTGACCACAGGGTGGTGTGATAAGCATCTAGTTGGTATGGAGGTTCAGGGAAGACTAAGGTAACTCCTGGGGTGACTTTGAGGCAACATTTCTCTAAGAATGAGAAAACAGTCAAAGAGAAACAAGCTTTGAGAATAGTAGGAATCTTGAAATAATAAGCTTTTATAGCATGTAGCTTGCTCTCCAGGGGTGGAGCATATGCTAGACATGTCTCCTTCCCCATGTTGACAGCCAGGAGAAAGGCTCTGAGCCAGCCAGATGCTGAGTCTCTTTGCTTGCCATTGTTGCTCCTGCTCACTGGCTGAGAACCTCTCCTTTTCTGGGTGGGTTACATTGGGGAGGTGTCAGAAAGTACAATTCCCATCAAGGAGAGACACTAATGGTGAATTGAAATAAGTTTAAAACATTGCTTCATTAAATGTCTCAAAACAGTTTGTTTAGATTTCCAACATCATAACCCATAACCCTATAGTTAAAATATGCTTATTTTTGGTTTTATTATTTATTTAGTTATAATAAACCTTAAAAGGTTAATCAACCTTTTAGCAGTTAATAGCTTTTGTTTTTTAAATGCCAGGTTTGTTGAGGTATAATTTGCATCAGTAAAATTTACTTTTTAGTGTGCATTTTATGAGTTTTGGCAAATGCTTATAATCGTTTAACTATTACTACCACAATCAAGACAGAATTTTTCCGTTACCCCCAAAAGTTCCCTTGTGCCCCTTTAAAATATTGCTTATTCTTAAACGCTTATAGGCTTCCAGTTCCTGCTTAACCTTTTCAGTTAAACACAAGCTAAGCAAATATGTATCTTATAAAATACTACCTTTTGCCTAATACACACTTCTCCTAAGAGGTCAGCCTCCACCTTGAGTTTTACCTTATCTGGCCTTTCTCTCTCTTTCTCTCTCTTTTTTTTTTTCCCCCACGTACCTGGGGCTGGGGATTGGACCTGGGACCATATGTGGGAAGCTGGCACTCAGCCACTTGAGCTACATCAGCTTCCCTGAGTTGGTCATTTCATTTGTTTTGCTTGTTGTTTTGTTTCTGTTTTTTCAGGAGGCACTGGGATCCAAACCCGGGATCTCTCATGTGGGAGGTGGATGCTCAATTGCTTGAGCCACATCCATTCCCTGGCCTTTCTCTTAGTCTTTTCACCTAACCACACCTTAAAAAGTTCAGAGTTTTTTTTTTACAGCCCTACCTCCCCCCCCCCCCCCCATCTCTTTAGGGCTGTCCCAACAATAGGAATTATATAGCTAAACAAAGTACTTAACACTGATTTATTCACTGGGCTGTTTGGTATCTCCAAGTTTAAAGCTATAATAGGATATTCAATGCATGAACAGAATGGTTTTGGAAGCTTCAGTTTAATTTTTAGGCAACTAGGATTATCACAGTTACCTTGAAGTGTCTCTTATTCACAGTTCAGCTAACAGGAGAGTTCACTTGTACACAGGAGATACAAGGTGATTTTAGGAGAGGCAGTCCTCGTTTTATTGTGACATAAGAAGGTTGGCTTTTGGACCTCTTATCTCTTCTATTTAAAAGAGTTTTTTTTCCAACTCCCTGGGTATTTACCTTTATCCTTTCTAGTCCATACTGAAGTGGAATATTCTTTGAAAACTGATAAGGGTTAAGGCTAAATTCCTCACAAGGTTGACTAATTTTGTGACTTAAGATGACTTCTGTAAAAGGGTAATGCACGTGTACCTGTTTATGGTGTTTGGATTTTGTTGTTGTTGTTTTCTGTGTATTACTTTAATCTTTTGTTGTTTAAAACAATACTCAGAAGCCTTTGAGCTTCCTTAGAATTTCTATGAAATATTCTAGATTATAGGTTTAGGGAGCAGTTAGCACCCTTTCATCATAGTTACCTTCTGCTTTATAAGGTCATTTGCCATCTTGTAACCACCACCACCTGCTCTCCCTGCCCCATCCCACCCCTTTTTTTTTTTTTTTTTCACCGGTGAAGAAACAAGGAAGTGCCAGAGGGATACCTATGACTGGGCTAAATATGGGAAAAGTTGGAACTTGGCCATTAAACAAAGATTTTTATTTATAGATGAGCTTGTTTAAGTCAAGTGTCTTCATTAATAGTCCTAAAACCCTTGGGAGATTGGAAAGTATTTAATTATTTCAGAAAAGCATGAAACGAACACCAGTCCAAAAATTTTTTTGATTAAAGCTTTAAATATTTGTTTTTTTTAATTTGTAAAAAACCTATACATGTAGAACTCTGTTATTTATATAGTTAATGATTATTACCAGCATTTGGGTCCTTAAATGCCAGGCATTTTACTGAATGCTTCCTGGTCATAATCTCATTTAAAACCCCCAATAGACCTGGAAGATAGGCACTGTTATCCTCCTTTCAAGAAAGGGAAAATTGAAGTTCACATTTGGTAAAGAGGAGAAGCCAGGCTATGAACTAGGCAGCCAGGCTCCAAGGACCCAGTAACCTTATAACAATGGAGAAGCTCTTCAAGAAGTTCAACTCTATCTTTACCTCCAGTGCACAGGAGGTGGTGTACTTTATGAGCCTAACAACCACAGTAATAATGGCTGTAGCAGCAAATATTGATTCAACACTAATTGCCAGAATTGTTCTAGTCTCTTTCCATGTATTCCCTCATATGACCCTCAAAAACAGCTCCTAAGAAGCTGCTTTTAACTCTGTTTCACAGTGGAAGACTGAGACCTAGAGGGATCAAGTTAACCCACAAGTTTACTTAGCTAGTAAGTGACAGAGCCAGAATTTAGACCCCAAATCTGTCTAAACCTAGACTCTTAACCACTATGGTATGTTGTAGCACAATCATCAGTTGCCATCAGTGTTGAAAGGAACTGAAAAGTCTTTAAAGCATGACTTTCCCATTATTTCTACATCCTTTCTTGAGTAGAATGCTTAAGTAGAATGATGGCTTCAGTCCTTCCCTTTGAATCTAAAATACCCTCATTTCTCTTTGATACTTTTCCAGCAACACATTTATTGAATACTTATTGAATAGCTACTGCATGGCAGACATTCATTTAGGCATTTGAATATAAGTGAACAAGATACACAAGGGCCCAGCATTTGTGGAGCTTCATTCTAGTGAGAGAGAAAACATAAATGGGTAAATAAAAAGATACTTTTAAAGACTGATTGCACGTTACTGCTTCCCTGGACCAGGCTTACTCTCAGTAGCCACATCTGCTTGGCTGAGGTTTTTTCCTGGCTTATCTGTAGTCACCATTTGAGGTTATGAAGGTCTCTCTTATTCATTACTTTTATTCCACAAATTTATCACTTACATGGACTCTAGATGTTTTAATGTTGTAAATAAAAAGTCACTGCTATTAAAGAGCTTAGTTTTTGCACCATGCTTGTCAACCTTTCCATGTAAATGACATACATAGAAAATGGGGTAATTATAAGAGACTTCTTAGAGGGGTGGGAGGTAGAGTAGGGTGGGGGTAAGGGAGGAGGGTTGTTACTGCCCCAGGCTCTCTCTGGCTGCCTGGAGGGCTAAGGGAGTCAATAACAAATCCATGCAATAGCAAACCAGTTTTGAAGCTTTGGTTTAGTAGGGAGATGTTTTATACAAAGTGGTTCAGGAGACACTTTCATTAACCAGTTTCCACCAACCAACAAGAGATTAGTAGCTGTTCTCTTTGAATGTTTGGTTGGGTCTGCTCTGTGGTATGGGTAAGTTCTTCTCACACTGTTAGAGAGGTTTGCCTATTAGAAGTCAATTGTATTTGTTCCCAAACCTGTTGATCCAGTTAGATTTGTTGCAATGACATAGTATGATTAAATTTTACATAAACTCATGAAATGGGTAAAAACTAAGTTACTTCTATGTAAACTGAATTGAATGCTTTGGGAAAACTGAATAAAGATGAATAGCAAAAGAAAAATGTTGAATTAGATATGGATGAGGCAACTATTAAATATTGGGAAAATTATGTAAATTTAAATTGGTTTACATAGGAAAATATGACACAGAGTTCTGATCCACAGCCATACATTATCCGAAGGAAAGGCCTTCACTGAATAAATGCAAGCTTATTTGTAGAAAGTTAAAAATTTTTAAATTTATTTCTCTCCCCTCCCATTCCCCCCGTTGTCTGCTGTCTGTGTCCATTTGCTGTGTGTTCTGTGTCTGCTTATATTCTCATTAGGTGGCTCTGGAAACCGATCCTGGGACCTTCCGGAGTGGGAGAGGTGATTACTCTCTTGTGCCAACTCAACCTCCTGTTCTGATGCATCTCTTATTTTCTCTCCTCTGTGTCTCTTGTTGGATCATTTTGCTGTGCCAGCTCTCTGTGTCAGCTGGCACTCCTGCGCGAGGCAGCTTTCCCCATGCTGGGTGGCATTCCCACGTGGCTGGCACTCTGTGTGGGCCAGCTGGCCCTCACCCGGAGGCCCCAGGTATTGAACCTGGACCTCCTGTATGGTAGATGGGAGCCCAATTGGTTGAGCCACATCCGTTTCCCAGTTGAAATATTTTATGTATCTCAAAAGTTTTTATGATTCTATGCTCAAAATTATCATTTTAAAAATGAACTGACTGTCTGTCTGGGATGTTTTTAGGTAATTGTGTTTCTGGTGTACGTTTTAGATAAGTTTAGCAGAAGAAGGAGTTCCTGGGAATCAGGGAAATCCTAAATAAGTCAGGAATGAAGATGTGATGTTAGAACCAAGACTTGATATGAGTAAGAGTTTGCCCAAAAAGTCAGGGGTGGGCATTCTAGGTTAGGAGAACACAATGTGCAGAGGCTCAAAGGCAATAAGAGGGCAAGAGATAGTCTAGGAAATACAGTTTTTGTAGTTTTTATAGTACTGCTGGGGAATAAGAATGGAGGTGGTGGGAGATGAGGCTAAGACTAGGTCAGTAGGGACAATGTCTACAAACCCATTATCTATTAGGAGGTCAACTTGGCTGAACTAAGAAGATGATGGAAAACAAAGGAGATGGGAAGTCCTTAACTTTTTTTATAGCAGGGTAGTTGGAATATATTTTTAGAAGGCAAGCAAGGATTGGCTTTGCTTTGAAGTTCTCAAATCTTAAACCCCAAGCCACATAGGAAATCTAGATTTCTTATATTTCTTGGTCATTGTTGGATAAACAGGCACAGTAAAAACAGTAGAATTGTATTAAGATTACAGATGATTTTTCTCTTTTAAATTCATATTTATGTGTTTTATTCTTTGCCTTTGGTTATAAATGTTTTTATATATTTGTTATCAGTATGCTTACTTTGATATATCTTTCACTTATGATCCCAAATACTTTTTCATGTTTATATTTTTTAGTAAAATATTCCATCAAGTAGCTGAACCATAATTTACATCCTTATAATTCTCTTGTATCTAATATGTAGGTAGTTTTTCATTTTCATTGTCATGAAGCTTATCTACCCCTAACAGTTTTCCTTATTGCAGAGATAAAAATTAAGGTAATTCTTTAACCTTCAGGATTGCAGTTGGTCTGTACTCTGTCAAGTCAGGGAGAATAAACATAACACCTTCTGTTATAAAAATGCTTACCTGTGCTATTCCGTTGGATGAGGTTTTATTGAAGTGTATCTAGATCCACACAGGGTAAAATTGTCTTTAATCGGCAACTCCATCCACACTCACAGGTTTTATATCCACTGAAGCCAAGATAAATAGAAGGGGTAGGCCTTGTCTCCGGGCTGTCAGAGCTTGGGTGCTAGTTTTCACATTGCCTGGTATTCAAAAGATTGTTTTTACTGTTGGTATTGAGCTTAGTGAGCTGCCGATGCTTTACCGAGTGTCGCTGGCTTTGGATTGTCAAAGCTTGGGTGACATTGTGGGCAGGTTGATGGACGATTGTTAGAGGATTAGTTCTTCAATCATCTGTCATTGAGCGTGGCACTGCTCTGGAAATCAAGTGTTTTTACTTAATTTTTTTGGTGGGAAATAAGAATCCAACTCCATCGCTTAAAGAAATATTTTAGTAGGGATGGGAGTGAGTGATGGTTATGGGTTTGTACAAGTGTATGTGTGTGCTACTTCTGGTGAGTCTCCTATTGTTGGGCATGTAGGTTGATTCTGATTTTTTGCTATTCAAAAAGCTCTATGATCAATATACATGAGTCTGTGCATCCCTGAATTATTTTTTAAGAATAAATTCTCAGAGATGGTGTTTTGTTCAGAGGATATGAACTTTTTAAAGGCTCTTGTTAAATATTTAAAATTGCTTTTCAGACATATTACACTAGTTTATGTTCATATTCATATTAATTTATTGGTTTAGCAGCTATTTTTTTAGCACCAGTGGTACATCAGCAGGACTGTACTGACAAAACTTCCAATCTATCAGAAGAGCGAAATTAAAAAATATAATTTCATGTGGTGATAAGTGACATGAAAAAGGGTTAAGGGGATAGGGAATAAGAAGGTGGGGATAATATTTTAGATAGGGTAGGCAGAGGAGGCCTCTGTGAGTAGACATTTGACATTTGAGTAGAGCCCTGCTTTATTTTGTTGTTGGTTTCACTGCATTTTAAAGCACTGACTATAACTGCTTAAAAACATATTTGCCTAGTTTAAATGGAAAATATTTTTAAATTTTCATTTTAAGTTTTATTTACTTGATTCTTGGTAAGGTTCAATGTTTCCCACTGGCTATTTGTATTAATTGCTGTTTGAAATATTGAATAAAGAACTACCCTTTTAATTGTAGTAATTGGTTATTGGTCTTTGAATTGCTGTCATCCTTGCATTTATGTAACAAAAAGGAACAGTATCCATGTTTGCCTTCCCAGAGAGGGCAGTGTCAAGACTTAGGATGAAAATAAGTGACTTTTATATTTTGGCTCCCAGTAATAATTCCTGTTGAGATTTTTACTAACGCTGACTTTAGTAACTGGTAGAGCAGATTGTGTTGAAGAATATTGAGCATGAAGTATTGGCTTAATGCTCATTAGGATAATTGTTTAGAGAATGATGTTGCTGCCAGGATTTTGACTTGTTCTCTGAAAGGAACTGTTCATTTACCCTCTTATAAATTTTTGCCTTTGGGCATGTGAAGGTTAGGTGTATGAATAAGACAGCTGTTCACACACCTAAATGGAAAAATTGCCCTTGTGTTTTCCTACCCATAGGTTACTAATATTTACTTTAGTGTAGTATTACTTAAAAACCCAAAGACATAGGAATGAATATTAATAGCTGGCAAACTAGAAATACATGTACTCAATTTTATAGTTTGATTTATGTTCTTAAAACTTCAAGTGTGACAAGACAAAAGAAATTTCTAAGGAAACATGCTTTACCAGTTTCAGCTTATAATATTATATGGTCACTTTTATTTGCCTGCTTATCACAGAGGAACTGTTTATGATTACTTAACTACTGTAATGGCCTAAAAAATTTTCTTATGCAGAGAAAAGCCTTAGATTTAGGTCTTCTTCCTTTTATCTCGTATGTAAGGTGTGCTGGCCCAGTACTTTTATGTCTTGCTCTCTCTGGCTGTCTTGAGTTTTCAGACAGTATGGAGCCTTTTTAGGAGAAGCAGTACAGTTTGAGAAGGTAGAAATATTATAGAAACTTGGATTTTTTTCACCTCAGAAGACTGTCTTAAACCAGGGATTGATGACCCCTTTCTGTAAAGGGCCAGATAGTAAATGTTTTGGTCTTTGCAGGCTGTTGGGTCTCTGTTGTAGCTAACCCACTCAGCTGCGGTGGCATGACAGCAGCCTTAGGCAATATAGAAATGAAGGAGAGTGGCTGTGTTCCAATAAAACTTGATGAAAACAGGCTGCAGTCCTCATTTTTCTGTGGACTATGGTTTGACCCCTGTCTAAAGCTATCTTTCAAGCTACATGTGATTGGAGAGATTTTGGGTGAATCCTCATGCCTAGGATATCATCGAGCTGGTTTGTGACTTAGAGCAGAGAGAGAGAGATCCAATACCATATTTTATCAAATTTGTGCAGTTGATGATAAGTTGCATTTTTTATGTACCATTTAGAAAAAATGCAATCAATTGTCAGATCCCATTAATTGGGTGATGCATCCTGGTTTAAAAAATGTTGAAATGTGTGTGTGGTGTGGGAGATGTGTGTGTCTGAATCACTGATGTGACAACACTAACATGTGAATGCTAACTCTGGCTCAGTCACTGTGCTCAGCACTTTACACATATTATCTCATTTATCCTCATAACAAACAAATGAAGTGATTGAATACACTGAGGCTTAGAACAGTAAAATAATTTGCCATAGGTCACACAGCTAAAAAGTAGTCGAGCCCAGGATTTAAACCCAGGCAGCCCGGGTTTTAAAGCCTTTGCTTCCATCTGCTGTACCACCTGTCCTTATTCCATTTTGGAGCAGTCTTTTTGTTGGTTGATATCATTTCACACTAGACTTGATGTAGCTTATTACAATGCTTTGAATCAGGTCATGGAGGAAACAGCAGCTACATCATTTCCCTTAGCACGTCCTTGTAATTTCAGACCTTTCTCAATGCAGCCAGTTACTGTTTTCATCTGTTATGTGCACACTGGTGCCCTCAGAGAAATTATTATTTATGAACCCCTTCTGAAAATGTTTTCAAAATGATGAAATTTCTAAGGCAAACAAAAGTCATAAGCTAGAAGAGAAGTCTTGGTGCTCTGTGCAGAGTAGAGTGCCTGTGACGGCAGCCGGCACTCTGGTCCTGCTGCTGCAGAGAAGAGCGAGCTCCACACATGGCTGTGATTCATCCTCTGCTGCCTCTGTGGGCCTTGGATCTGAGCTGGCATATCCCACCTGAATGGTGCAGACTTCAGCAAAGATAACCTTATTGACTTTAAAAAAAAATCAATTAATTTTAAAGAAACTTTTAGATTACAAAAATGTTACATAAAAAATATAGGGGATTCCCATTTGCCTCACTCCCTCCTCCTCCCACACTTTGCCACATTAACAACATCCTTCGTTAGTGTGGTACATTTGTTAAAATTGATGAACACATATTGAAGCAGTGCGACTAAGTATGGACTATAGTTTACATTATAGTCTATACTCTGTTGTGTAAGTAATGACAGAATATATAATGGCCTGAATCCGTCACTGAACATCATGCAGGACAGTTCCAATGTCCCAAAAATGCTCCCTTATTACACCTATTTTTTGTTTACCCTCCTCTCAGAGCTTCTGGTGGCCACTGCCTTTATATCAGTGATAAAAGTTCTTCCATTGCTAGAATAACAATTAGTCTGTAGTAGAATAATAGTAAGTCTACTGTAGTCCCTCATTCATTCCCCAATCCTGAGGATTTTGGGATAGTGATGCCCATTCTGCCTCTAATTGAAAGGGGTCTAGATCCCAAGGGAAAGATAGATAGAACTATCTTGCTTACAGTTGCAGATTATCTCTGTTACTTGGGATGGATGTTGCCCATCATCATCACCTTGTTGTCCTGGGTGAGTCCAACGAACTGGAGAGTAGTTGTTATAACTCTGCTGAGATTCAGGGCCCAGTTGGCACATGGATGGACAAAAGATTTAAGTCTCTTGGACATACATCTATCAAGTATAGTACTGATTGTAGGTTCAAATAGAAGGGGTAGAAAACCTTGTGTAGGGAAACCACAAATGAGTCCAACTCTGTCACACTGGGGATCATAAATTCCATGGTAAGACCCACTGGCAGGGAGCCAAACTCCTGAGCTGGCTGCCCTGCCTATAGTGTCTGGATGTCTCTTCAACCCTTAGGAGCTCCACTATTTGAGGCACTATTTACTGTAATAGTCAGTGAGATCCTGCGGAGGTGTGCGTAAGTGTAACCTCTGGAATGACCTCCTGGCTCACTTTGAAATCTCTTAGCCATAAGATGTCTTTCGTATTTACCATTTCCCCCTTATGGCCAAGGTCTTTTTCCAGGTGTATTGCTAGTTGGCTCTTGGTAATAATCCCTCGGAGCCAGGGAGGCTCATCTCCAGAGTCATGCCCCATGCCAGGGTGGGAGGGTAGATAGTATGTTTATATGCTGAGTTTGGCTTAGAGAGAGACCATATTTGAGCAACGAGGAGGCCCTCAGGAGGTAACTCTTAAGCAACCTATAATACTAGGCTAAGATTCAATTTCAAAAGAAAAGATTCGTAAGTACAATCATCAATATCAAGGGCCTGGTGCAATGGTCTATCCTCCTCCACTAAGCACCTTCCCTGTACTCGGGGATTCTTGCTATCCCATTAGAGAATGTGGCAGAACTCCCCAGGATGGGAATTGGTATTCTTTCAGTTACTGTGTGCCCCATGAACACTTGAACACATTCATATGCCTTAAAGGCATGCCACAGGTGAGCTTCCTCCTGTGCATCCCCCATCACTGACACCCCACCAGTGATCCTCCCGTCACAGTTATAAACCTTCTGTGATCCAAAACCTTTCCAAAGATGAAGCCAAGAAAATAACCAAATAAAAATAAGAAAATGAAATAATGACAGTTTTAAAAATAACATAAAATACAAAAAAGTTCAAATCTTTTTAAATAATAAAGAAAATTTTTTGGACAAGTCTTTCATCAATGTAAGATCTGTTGTCTTGTATGTACAATGACATTTTCTTCCATATGTTCCCCCCAGTCTTTTTTTTTTTATCTTCAAAGAAGCATTACGTTACAAAAAAGTCATGTAGAGAGTATAGGGGATTCCCGTATAACCAGCACCCTCCCCCTTTTCCCCTTTCCTCTATTAATAATTGCCTGATCATGCAGTATGCATATAGGCCATTTTAAATTTCATCAAAATTTATAAAAGTTTGTGGTCCAAAATGTAAATCATAATGTAAACCATTGACCATGGTGCGTAACAATGCTTCAATACTTGTAGATCAAATTGTAACAAATGTACCATCCTTATTGACTCTTGAAGACAGGCAGTGCACGGGCCACAAGATTCAGCTCTTAGAAGCTGGGAGAATTCTCGTGTTCCCAGCGCAAGCCTGCCTTCAGCTGACATAGTAACCTATGGGGACTTGCCTTTGAGAGGCCTGGGGTTTTCGGCACTTGTGCCCCTCAAAGAAAGAATGGACACTGGATCGGCAGTTAAAGGACGGTGTGCATGTAACCCTCTCACCAGGCATACTGTCAGCTGCTTATTCAAGCCATACAAGCCTTCTCATTGCAGTTCAGTTTTGAGAGAGTTACAGTTTAGTTTTTGCTTTATCGGCACATTAATTTTCACTGGGAAATAAAAGACATCTCTTAGATGTTTTTATATTCTGTGAATGAAATTTCTAATATAGTGAAGTAAGTTCTATGTAAAGAGTAATCTTTTTTTTTGAGGGGGCTGCACTTTTTTGTAAGAGGATCCATTAACTTCTGACTTTCACAAATGTCTGATGTCTCCTAGAGGCTGAGGATCACTCGGCTGAGGTGTGGTGAGGAGGAAGCGGAGAAGGTGAAGTGAGAGTGCTTGACTGGGGGGACGCACGTAGGCCAACAGGCAGGAAAGAAACAACATATGTCTGGAGACTCCAATGCTCTGTTCCTAGAGGCACAGCGTGTCAGGGAGATAGGAAAGGAAAGAAAAGGTAAAAGGGGCCAAACACCAAGGACCTCGTAAGCCATGTACCAGTGAGGATTGGGCTCTGTCACATGTGATAGAAAAACCAAGAATAACCAGATAGATCTGGAGGGAGGCTAGTGTGGCAGCGTGGTGACCACCAGGAGCCTGGGCTGCTTCCTTGCTGCCCTGCCATCCTTAGTAGAGCTTCTCATGTTCCCAGTTGGCAATGGCCGCCTCTATTTCTTCATACCAAGCAGCTGGAAGGTGTAAGAAGGGAGCCCACTGCCTTTCACAGAGACATCCTAGGAATCCTTCAACTCATTTCCAGTTACTTACCTTGGCACAAATAGCTGTGTGGGAGGCTGAGGATGGTAGTCTTTTACTCTGATGGTGCTGTGCCCAGCCAAAAGTTAGGGTTCTCATGTGGAAGGGAAAAAATGAAGTTAGGGTAGGCAACTAATAATTTCTGCCATGCCATGTTGACACTTGATGACTGATGTACTAAGGAGAGAAAACATGCTCACATTCTCTTTTTACAAAGATCACTGTCTCTGGGGTGGAGAGTGGATCGGGCGGAAGTAGGGAGACCCCAGAGACCACGGCAGTAACACAGCTGAGAGGCAACCAGGGCCCTGAGCATGGTGGTATAGATGGTTGCCTGAACCTGACAGAACTTGGTCATCCATCAGATGTGCGCAGACTCCTGTGTTAGCATATCAGTGTGCCTTGGTGCCTTGGAGGTAGGGAATACTTGAGGAGTGATTGGAGCAGACTGTCTGGGAAGAGGAGTCTACTTAGAATGGGTTTTAAAGGAGCAAGCAGAGAGGGAAGGGAAATAGAGGGGGCTGTTTCAGAAGTCAAGGAGTAGAGCAGTTAAAGAATTAGGGAGATAATGCAACAAAGAGACACAACAAATACTTGAAGCGGCTCAAGCGATGAGCACCTCTCTCCCACATGGGAGGTCCCAGCTTTGGTTCCCAGTGCCTCCTGAAAAGGAAAAGAGCAGAAATAGAGAGCACACAACAAATGGACACAGAGAGCAGACAGCAAGTGCAAACAATGGGGGGCAGAGGGGGAGAGGAGAGAAATAAAATAAAACTTAAAAAAAAAAACAGGTCAGTGAATGATGAGGGAGGAAACCAGATTGCAGTGGGTAAGGGAGTGAATGGGAGGAGAAGTAGTAGGGGTGAGGGCACCAACACTTTCCAGAAGTTGTGGCTCTGAGAAGATGGAGATAAAGGGAGATAGGTGTTGGAAGGGACGAGTGTGTGTATATGTGGCTGTTTTGTTTTTGAGATGGGATATATTTGAGTATGTTCGTGTTAATGGAAAGTAGAGAGGGAGAGGCTGAAGCTAAGAGGAGAGATGGGATGACGATAAAATGGGCACTGGCAGAAAGGTTGCCTTACTTAGGGTGGGAGATGGCTCTTCCTTCTACCCAGGAGGAAGGGGAAGAAACAAGGATGTGGAAAGAGGGAAGTCCTCGGGGTTGCTGTCAGTAAATGGAGGGCGTTCCCATATACGCTGGCTTTTATTCTTTCTGTGGATTAGGAATTGGTGAGCTTCTTGGTGAACCATGTGAAATACTGAATGTATATATTATGTTTTGCCAGCTTTTCTTTAGTGGAGGAAAAATAACCAAACTCTGGCCTAGGTATGATTTTTCTGTCATCAAGTTTTTGTTATGAAGTCTTAGGTTTTGATCATAACCTTTAGAAATGTGAAATTAAAGAGGCAATGTGTGAAAGTGCCTAGCACAGAACTTGACCAACAGACGCTGTACAGTGAGGATTTTGCACAGCTCATTTTCTTTCTGGCAAACTTGTTTTTATTGAAAAGAAATTCTCTCAGATTGCAATAATCATACCCTTGTGAACCATAACAGGGCAGGTACTGTTACTTGCTTTGGGTATTTGGCACCGTCTCCAGGAATAGCACAAATATGCCACCAAGAACTGGGATACACTATTGCTAATGGGAACAGTGTGTCCATGATTGTGTGATGAATTCGGCTTTTCTTCGAACTGGAAACTTAAGTTGTGAACAGACTTGGCAAGGTACAGATCATTTGGTAGACAGTTTTGAAAAGATCTTTTAAAAATCTTTAAGTTTCTGCAGAAAAATTAGATTGACATCCTTGAGGGTAGAATGTTGTTTAAATCACATTCTTTGGTAGATTGCCAACTACTTTCTTTTAGTTCATTCCCCAGAGGAGGTTGAGTATTTGACCAGTTCTTTTCTTCCAGTGAGAAAAGAATGAGTGGCCTGGCTTCCCCTGGACATTTTCCTGGGAGCCCCCTGGGGTTTGCTCCCCTCACCTGTGTGGGTTGTACTACTGCATATTTAGTGGCAGTAGAGGTCTTAGAACATTGACTTGTATTCATGTCTGTGAGAAGGAGAGTGATTAGTGTTGAGGGCACAAAGACACCACTAGGGACTGACTAAAGTGATTCAGTCAGGAACGCTGAGGCCATATAGCCAGTGCGTGGCACACCCTGTCGTCAGCCTGAGTGGATGTCTTTGTGCATTCTCCTGGGGGAGCTGAGAAGGGGAAAGTGGAGGGCAGGTCTAAAAATGTCTCTGGGACTAGGTGCATCCTGTGTAACTTGAGCTTTGTTAAGCAACTTTCTAACACAGATCCCCTTCACTTGTTGAACTGAAACTTCATGGGATTGTTCCGAGTAGCCCGGTGAGGTCCCCTGGTGGAGGCTGGGGACAATGGCACCAATAGAGAGAACGTCCCTTGGCATATATAGGGTGATTTATGTGATGGAAAGCAATGCTTACCAGTTACTCTAACCTGTAAGGAACTTTAGACAAAAAGTGTCCTGCAGTCAAATGATTGGTAACTTTCTTTTGGGTGCCTGTTTGTGGGTAGTGTTGGCTCAAAAAGGAAATGATATTCTTCCTAAAGATATCTAACTAATGTGCTCAGTTTTCATGTTTATTGTCAGTCTGTTTCCCAATTTATTTAACTAGGTGAAATTCCTGAAATCATTAATTGTTGTACATGAATGAATATTTTTCAAAATCATTATTTTTATTCTTGTGTAATAAGCATGCGTACTTCAACTGATAGCATAATAATATGTTACATCTAGAATGTTTAACTATTTGAAACAGAATATTCAAATATCGATAAATCCCAAAGATATGCCTTGTTTGAATAGCTGATGTTGTTATAATAAGATGTAATTGGGGGAAATGGATGTGGCTCAACTGATAAGAGTGTCCATGTACCATATGGAGGGTCCAGGGTTCGATCCCCATGGCCCCCTGACCTGTGTGGTAACCTGGCCCTTGTGCAAGGAGTGCTGTGCCACGCAGGGGTGCCCATGCATCGGGGTGCCCCATGTGCAAGGAGTGTGCCCTGCCAGGCAAGCTGCCCTGCGTGAAAAAAAAAGCGCAGCCTGCCCAGGAGTGGCGCTGCACACACAGAGAGCTGATGCAGCAAGATGACGCCAAAAAAAGAGGCGCAGTTTCCCAGTGCTGCCAGATAATGCAAGCAGACGCAGAAGAACACAGAGTGAATGGACACAGAGAGAGGACAAGGGGGGGGGGGAGGGGAGAGAAATTTAAAAAAAAAAGATATTATCATGGGTTCAGGGACTCTTGAAATGGTGTTGAAGTGTAGCGGTTGGCATTTGACCTTCCAGAGGCTTTGGCTGAAGCCGAATACAGAATATTTGGTAAAATTCTCAGACCAAAATTGAACATTGTTGTGTCCCTAATAAAAGCCTATTCCTATCCACTGTTACATGAATGGAATATTGATTAGTGAAGATAAAGAAGAATCATGTTTTAGCTCATTTTTATATGTCTTTTGGTTGAGTGTTACGTGATGTTAATGTCATTAAAATGAGAAAAGATGATATTGAACAAAAAAGATGCCAGCAGAGTTTTATTAAGATGAACTGGAACAGAATTCTGGTTCCTGGTTGATGTTATAATAGACCATTCAGAGTGGACTGCCTAGTATGGCGGACACCAGCCATACATGTTGACTTACATTAAAATTAATTAATTAGAATTAGATACAATGATAAAATCAGTTTCTCAGTCACATTAACCACATTTCAAGTGCTCAGTAGCCACATGTGGCTCCCATTTCACGCCATTTCAAATCATAGAACATTTCCATAATTGCAGAAATGTCTGGATCTGTGCTTAGAAAGTGAAAATGAAAACAGTGCTATCCTGTTGATCTTTTGGCTATATATTTAAGTTTACAGACATCTCTCTCCACCTTGTTGACATTTTTGTAAAGGTTTTGCCTTGTAACGATAGGACTCCCATCCCTCAGAGGCGCTGGTGTGTTCAGGATACAGGTGTTGGCCAGTGTCTGAGCCCCCAGTCCTGCCATTCTGCATTGTCCCATGTGGGTTACCTGCACACTGTCCTCACCTGGACCGAGCCTTCCAGGGAAGCAACCAATGTGGGCTGTTTTTTCCTGCTTTTTGGCATTATTTGACTCTCAGAAGGGCTGGTAAGTGAGAAAAAGACAGGAGGTGGGGAAGGCCCGTGGGCACCATGGCCCTCCAGAGAGGTCCTACCTAAACACTAAGATGCAAAATTGCAATATCCCAAATGGCCCGTAAATGCATAGAAAATATATTGTAATCTTTTTAAAAGCTTTGATTCTTGCTATAAGAGGTTTAGGCTTGCTTGTACTTCTGCTTTGAACAAAAGAATTTGGGCCTCCACTCTGTCATCATTCCTTTCTCATGAGGGAGATGTTGAGGATTAAGGTTCTCTGCTCACAGAAATACATGAGGGTGCTGGAGAGGAGATTGAGGGGGGATTCTCTCTAGGCCCAGCTCTTGCCCTCTCCCTCCAATCCAGGGCGTTTGTTGTAATGAGAACCCTTAATTTTCCAAAATAGGCTTTTATACAAAGATGAACTTAATGACTCTCTGATGTTAAATTCTTAAGGAAGTAATTTTGTCCTTGAACATACCTAGAAGTGTGTGTAAAAACCTATGTCACCTTCCTCTGATGGGCAAACTTAGGACCTAATGGCGGAAAATGGCAAGAAACAAGTGTGGTTTGGGTTTTGTCTCCTTTGAAATAAGGAATAATGTGTGATCAAATACTTTTATATACTTCTCCAGAATGGAGTAGAGTCATATTTATAAAGTTGATGTTTTCTATATCCTGTTTGATATATTGATGCAAATTGGGTATTCTGAGTTCTTGCTGATAGTTCCAGACACCTGGATGCTCTCACCAGCCAAATATTCGTACACTGTAACTTTCTCCTTTCTTTTATTCTACTGAAATGTAAATGAACCACCAAACTACTTCTGCATGCAAGAAAAGTGACTTAAATACTCAATTTTGAACTAGTGACCTTAAAGGAAATTCAGTTGAAACTTTCTAAAGAAATCAAAACTCTAAGGAAGTGTGGAAATAATCCTGGAATTTATCTGCCTCGAGGTCTCATAAAGCTGTTTGGACTACTTTTACCATTTTTCTTCCTTTCAGATTCAACCCTATGAAAAAATAAAGGCCAGAGGCTTACCTGATAACATATCCTCTGTGCTGAACAAGCTGGTGGTGGTGAAACTCAATGGCGGTTTGGGAACCAGCATGGGCTGCAAAGGCCCCAAAAGTCTGATTGGTGTGAGGAACGAGAATACCTTTTTGGATTTGACAGTTCAGCAAATTGAAGTGAGTAACATTTACCTTTCTCAGGAGATGCTAACATAAGAGGTATTAAAACCATTCCTTTACATTATAAAATGTAGCAGATAAGAATTTGAGCTAGTCAAGGAGCCTGCTATCTTTAGTCTCTCTGTTAGTGTTAAAAAAAAAAAAGCTTTAGGACTTTTTTTTTCCAGTTAGGTACCAGGGGCTGGGGATTGAACCCAGGATCTTGTATGTGGGAAGCCAGTGCTCAGTCACTGAGCCACATTGGCTTCCCTGAGTTTTTTTTTTTTCCTCCCCTTGTTTTGCTTGTTGTTTGTTTTTGTTTCTTGCAGGAAGCACTGGCAACCAAACATGGGCCCTCCTGTGTGGGAGGCGGGTACTCAACCACTTGAGCCACATCCACTCCTTTTAGTACAGCAAATCCTTAGGCTGATGTCTAAGCTTTAGATCCTAAATTGCATCTTCAGTTGCAGCATCTCTGAATCTGTTAGAGTCCCCTGTGACCTCTCCCACCCTCTCTGCCTTTCTTTGTGGTGGCAGCCTTGGTCAGGCTGGGGTGATCTGGCTTCCTCATTCCCTTTTGGGAGCTGGGGTGGAGTTCATGTACCTGGTTGGATGTGCAGGTGTTAAGAATTTTTCTTGGCTTCTCTCTGATGATAAAGTCATTCATCAGAGGCACTAGCTCTTCTGGACAGTAGCCTTATCTTCTTCATCCCTTTATCCATAGTGCCTCATATGGTGCCCACAGCCACAATAACACCTGCAGTGGCACCAGCATTTACTGTGCACCAAGTATTATTCTAAGTAGGCTCATTACATGAATTGACTCATTTGTTCTTCTCCACAACTCAGTAAAGTAGTATCATCTCCACTTTACACAAGGAAACCAAGGCACAGAGGAGGTGAGTCACTCGCTAGTTAGTGAGCATGGAGCCTGAATTTTAACATGGGCCCTCTGACTTCTAAGACCCTGTTCTTCCCACCCCCATGTGGCCTCTTAGTTCCTCTTGGAGATTAAAAAGATTTCATTTGGAGTCTGATTCAGAATTCTTGACCATAATCCTGAGAATAGGGAGCCACGTCTTTGTAATGTGTCCACAGTGCTCTGATCACAGAGTAAATGTTCAGTCAGCATGTGTCCACATGGAAGACACGTGGTCCCACGCAGTGCACACAGCCAGGGCCGGGCTCCCCCGCGGCCCGCCACCCCATGGGCTTCACTGTAGACGTCCATAACATGCAGGCAGTAGTTGCCCTTTCAAAGGATTGTTGTTGTTGTTGTTGTTTTGTTTTTTTGAGGTACCGGGACTGAGGATTTTGAACCTGGGACAGTGTATGTGGGAGGTTGGCATTCAACCACTGATCTACATCGACTCCCGAGTTGGCTCTGTTGTCTGTCTGCTCGTCATCTTTTTTGCTCATTGTCTGCTCGTTGTTTGTTTTTGTTTTCTTTAGGAGGTACTGGGAACTGAACCCAGGACCTCCCATGTGGTAGGTGGCACTTAACTGCTTGAGTCACATCTGTCCCCAAAAGGTTTTGACTTGATGAGCAAGTACATGGTGAATTGCTTAGTAAAATCTCTGACTTAATCTAAACAGTTTTTTATTATGTTAAATATATATATCTGGCTGTTAAATAGACATTTTTTGATTAACCATTAAGAGTTGATTTTAGGAGAGTGGATATAGCTCAAGTGGTTGAGCACCTCCTTCCCAAGTGTGAGGTCCTAGGTTCAAACCCCAGTACCTTCTTAAAAAAAGAACAGTTAATTTTACTGTTTTTAAGCAAAAGAAAAGTAAATCTGGGTAACCTGTTGTTTTCCTTCCTAGCATTTGAACAAATCCTACAATACAGATGTTCCTCTGGTTCTGATGAACTCTTTTAACACAGATGAAGATACAAAAAAAATACTACAGAAGTATAGTCATTGTCGTGTGAAAATCTACACTTTCAATCAAAGCAGGTACAAGGAATAAATAATGAACTCTGAGGATAATACTTCTGGAAAGAAAAGAGGACTCTGTCTTGTTAATAACAGAGCAGCCTCAAGATTTGGCTGTGCCAAAGACTAACATGTGCAAGTGTTTGCTACCTTTGAAGGCAGAACATCTGTTAACAGACATATGGCTATTTTAATCACTCTTTGGTTCCATAACTTCCAGCTATTAGAAAAAGTATATGTTTGAGTCTGTATGTTGAACTCTGTTCCAAGTCCAGAATATTTGAGGATAGCTTGGGTCTTTGCTTTCTGAGGGCATATTTGGTCCCCAGGTGGGTCTGTGAAAATCTCTCTATTGCACAATATTAATAACTTTCTTCCCTATGGGAAGGAATTTCCTTAATATCCTCAGTAGGCTTGAGGATAATTGAATAAATGTTAGAGAAAATCTTCTACTTGGGGAGAGGATTGAGTAAAAAAGAATTCAACTGAGATGTGATGAAGCCCAAGCAACGAGGGAAACAAAGCTTCCATTTAAGGAGGGACACAGGTCTCCGTGAGCTTATACTAGAGGGATATTAGAAAATTGTGCCATTAGTTGCTCGTTTTCCCATGAATACTTTGTCACAGATACTTTGCGTCCACTTTCAAGGTGCTCTTTAGTCTGTTAGTTTCCCTCCTCCTCCATCCCCAACACTGACCTGTGTTTTCACTAGTGGTGGAAAGCAAATGTCTCTGGACACTAACCTGCTGCTAATTATCTGGGAAAGAAAGAGAATCTGTGTGTAAGAATGGGCAGCTTTTCCCAAATAGGTTCTCAAGGAAAAGAAAAACTCCACAACCAAATAAGTTTGAGAAATTATTTAAATATGTTCCTCCTCTGGGAGACTCATAAATCATATTAATATGTTAAAGATATTAGATATTTTCTCATCTGTGTGACCTTTGAAAGCTTTTATGCAGCAGCTTTTACTATCGAGAACAGATTTTAGAAAATACAGATATGAGAGTTTTTAAAAATGGAATTACCTGTAATTGCTTATTGATACTCAGAAAAGGAAGGGCATTTTAGTTCATTTTAATGCATTGTTTTACTTAAAGATCTGGGAATGCTCCACAGAGTTGATATTGAAAAATAACTTTTTTTTTTTCTTAAGGTACCCAAGGATTAATAAAGAATCTTTACTGCCTGTGGCAAAGGATGTGTCTTACTCAGGGGAAAATACTGAAGCTTGGTACCCCCCAGGTCATGGGGATATTTACGCCAGTTTCTACAACTCTGGTTTGCTTGATGCCCTTATAGGAGAAGGCAAAGAGTATATTTTTGTGTCTAACATAGATAATCTGGGTGCCACAGTGGATCTTTACATTCTTAACCATCTAATGAACCCACCCAATGGAAAACGCTGTGAATTTGTCATGGAAGTCACAAATAAAACACGGGCAGATGTAAAGGTAAATACTAAGAGGAAGCAGTTTGGGGATTCAGATCTTCACATTTCATAGCTTATATAGTTCTGACTTTCTTTTCATTTCAAAGTCTGTTTTTAAACAGAACATATTTTCCACTTGACAACACTGTAGTAAGATAAAGTGAAATGGTATCTGGTGGTATACCTTGAGTTCTATTTGCCTAACAGTGTGTATCATAAATCCAGAGTTAAGAGTATTAAAAGCATCTTTATTTTTTGAATAATCTGTATCAGTAGCTTTAACTGAAAACACTTCAGTAAGTTTGCTTAAATTTTTAATATTTTTCTAATTTGGTGTTTAGGTGTTACGTATTTATTGCCCCTTAATGAAAATTTATTATTTCTACTTATGTATTTATATGTCTTTGGTTTTGTCACTGTATTATCGCTGTAGTTGCAAAAATGAAAAATGCAGTTTTCATACAAAGCACAGATTTAATTTTTACCTTGCATGTTTGATGGCACTTGACTCTTGATGAAATGGCCCACTTCATCTCACAGGGCTTAAGTAACTGGCAGTGTGTGAATTCTAAGACCCTGGCCTGATTTTCTACCTCTTGGAAATTTCCCTCTCTGCCCACACTGCCATGGCCTAGTAGCTCCAAGAACATGTCAAGGCCAAGGGCACTTGGGCCACCTTTTGCCCTCTTATGCCTCAGCCTTCCCTTTTCTCAACCCTTCTCCCAGAGCCAGGCAGAGCAAGGCTTGTGGTGGAAGGACTAGCTGTTTGGTGGTGGGTGGTTTGGAGATAAGAATTCCTGTAACAGACCTCGGAGAGTGAGGACAACCCTGTTGTACTCCCAGGGCTTTTATTAGGGACAAGCCATGTAAAACACCAGACAATGTGAATTGTTTTCTTTGGTTCTGCCTTCAAACATGCTGCCTTTGTATCACAGATAGAGTCATTGCCGATGCTTTTTATAAAGTCCGTAGGCTCTGAACAGTGTGGTGGGTTGCAACTAGGAGAGATGTGGAAGTGCTTATTACTTTCTGCCTTTCTAGGGTGGAACACTCACTCAGTATGAAGGCAAACTGAGACTGGTGGAAATTGCTCAAGTGCCAAAAGCACACGTTGATGAGTTCAAGTCTGTATCAAAATTCAAAATATTTAACACAAACAATTTATGGATCTCTCTTGCAGCAGTTAAAAGACTGCAGGAGCAGAATGCTATTGACATGGAAATCATTGTGAATCCAAAGGTAAGTCATGGTCACAGCCCATTGAGCTCTCCAATTCCTAAGATCACACCAGGCTACACAGACCCCCTACCTTCTGCCTCTGTCTGGTCCGCCTGCTCCATTATCATTCCTTTTTGCCTAGTCAGTCTCTCCACTTCCTGGCTTTGTCTGCCACAGTCTGTGCTCATCAAACTAAGGTGTCCCTTATTTGGTATTGGGCTGGGGTAGTGGAAAGAGCACTGGGCCAAGAAGTTGAGGGCCTGCCTTAGTCTGAGTTGTTGCTCTGATGCTCACAGGCCATTTGGCCATAGGCACATTGCTTGGGTGTTCTGAACCTTCAGTTCCTTGTCAGTAGAATGGAAATACCACTGAACAGAAGAGTGAGTTAAAGACTGAAAAGACCATTCTTGTTTGCGTCATTGAATCTCTGAAACCATCCCCCAAATATTAACTAGCCCACATGGAACTAAATTATAGCTTCCTAAAACTTGTGTTTCTTCCCCACCCCTCTTTCTTACAGACTTTGGATGGAGGCCTGAATGTCATTCAGTTGGAAACTGCAGTAGGCGCTGCCATTAAAAGTTTTGAGAATTCTCTTGGTATCAATGTTCCTAGGAGCCGTTTTCTGCCTGTCAAAACCACATCAGATCTCTTGCTTGTGATGTCAAACCTCTATAGCCTTAATGCAGGATCCTTGACAATGAGTGAAAAGCGGGAATTTCCTACAGTACCCTTGGTTAAATTAGGCAGTTCTTTTACAAAGGTACGCATTTCTTAAATGTTTAATTATAAAGACACAACAGACATGTGAATTTTGGAGCCTTATTACGGACTACACTGCTGATCTCTCGTATTCCTTCATCTTTGGTGTCTTTTTAAAGGGACTTGATTGTGGAAGATAAAGGCATACTTCACTTTTGCAACCTGATTGCTATAGGGAATAGGAAAGGATGTTTTAAAACTTGGAACATTTTTTTATCCTCTGTCTTTGCCAAGATCGATTTTGCCCTCACTGGTTAATTCTGGTTTAACAAATATTTACTGAGCCCCTGTGTGCTGGGCAGTGTTACAGGTGCTAGGGATCTAACAGTGAACAAAACAGATTAAAATCTTCATGGAATTAGGAAATAAAGCAAGTATGCCAGGTGGTAGAAAATGCTGTGGAGAAAAATTAAATAGGGATGGGGACTAGGAAGTGTAGAGGTGGGTGATGGTGTGATTTGACATTGGGTGGCCAGAGATGGCCTCACCGAGCAGTTGAGTATCCCAGGCAGGGGGAATAAACACCATGAAGCAAAAGTGTTGTAGGCAGGAGGAACAAATAGCTAGTAGAGTAAAACTCCACCCTAGTGTGGCAAGTGGACTCTAAAAAATTTGATCACTAAAAACGTAAGGCTGAAGTGACAAGGGTGAGCCTTTGTGGCTAGTCTGTCTGGTCCTGGCAGGCCATCTGAGTCCTGGCTGTGCTTAGTGCACCTGGTGTAGTTGTGTGTACTGGCTTATATATTGGTGGGGGATAATACTGGGTTCTATGGGTGGCTGGGCCTTCCAGAATAGCATTAGGGATTTTAGGAGTCTCTGTTTTTTAGTGGTTCTTTCACCAGCCTAGATGGGCTGGGAAAATACTGGTGATGCAAGGACCTACTGTCCTTCCTATGTCCTCAGACAGAATTGCTGACCATTTTCCCACCCAAGCCTCACCCTCCCTACCACTTCCCATCCTGTAGGAGAAAAGAGCTTTAGCTGCTCCAATTTGGTAAGAGGGGCTGAGTGGGCCAATGGCTAGTTGATCTGACAACATGTCTTAGGGACATCAAGGAGCACAAGTGGATGGTTAATTGGTCAGAGGAAACAGGCCAGATTATGTGGCACTTTGTAATATTGGAATAGTTGCCTTTTTCTCCCTAGTAGATGAGAAGCCATTGGAGAGTTGTGACCTGAAGGGTGAAGTGATTGCTGTGGTGGCTGTTGAGCAAAGATGGAAATCAGGCTGATGGAGAAATACTGGTGAGGGGAAGTGGTGGCTTAGACCAGGGTGGTAGTGGAGATAGTGACAACGTTTCATTTGTAGATGTTTTGAAAATTATACTTACAGAATTTGTTGTTGGAATAGATGGGAGGGTGAGAGAGGGAGAGAGGAAGAGTAAGGATGACTCCAAGGTTTTTGGCCTGAGCAACTGGAAGCATGGAATTGGAATTTACTTGGATGGCAAAGGCCTGGGGGGAATAGGTTTGGGGAGAGTGAGATGGAGTTTAATTTTGCAGATAAGTTTAGAGTATCACACTTTCAGGTGGAGAAATTTAAATAGGTAGTTGGTTATATGAGTTATATAAATTTGGGAGTTATCAGTTTAATAGCTGGTATTTCAAGCCATGTGAGAAGAACATGACAGGATGGGTAGATGGTAAAAAAGGTTTAAGAACCAAGAGCTCTGAGGCATTCCCAGGTTTACGGGATGGGGGTGAAGTAGAAGCAGTGGCAAAGGTGATTGCAGATGAGGACTTGAGAAATTGGGTGAAAAACTGAGTGGGTATATATGTCCTGAAAGCCACTGAAGAAAATGTTTCAAGAAAGAGGGAATGATCGTCTGTGTCAAATGCTATTGCTGATTAAAGTCAGATGAGGCCTGATTATTCAGAATTGGATATAAATATAGAGGTTTTGGCTAAAGTGGATTAACTTTGTCAATGTAATTAATGCCACTGAACTGTATGCTTAAAAGTAGTTAAAATGGGAAATTTTGCTGTATATATCTTACCACAGTTAAAAAAAAAAAACGGGAGAAGAGGAATTTGGAGATAGAAGTATAGACAACTCATTCAAGAGTTTTGCTATAAAGAAAAGCAGAGAAAGGCTGGAACAGGATCCTTGAATAGGTCAGGGAGAAGTATCTAAAACACAAGTGGAGAGGCTGGCCTTTGTTGGGGGCAGGGATAAAAACAGGTCAACCTCAGAATTAAGAGGGAAGACAGAGAAATGGGCTCTATGGGGGGGGAGGGGGGGCAAGTGGGTAGTGGTGGTAGAAACCAGTAGAAGTTTTCTGATTATTCTCTTTTTCTCAGTGAAATAGGAAATAGGGCCCATATAGGACAATTGCTAGTGCTTTATAAATCTAAGGAAATAAGACACAAAGATAAAGTGATAATTTCAAATAATTTGTGCTATTTTTCTTCCTGAAACGTGTTCTACCTCTGACATCCTACTTCTGAATCCTGGTCATTGCCATAATGCCAGTCCAGTATCAGTTAAGCTACCCTGTTTTTCTGTGGACCCATTTTAAAAAACAATGTATATGCTTCTATTCTGCTTTAAGGTTCAGGATTACTTACGGAGATTTGAAAGTATACCAGATATGCTTGAATTGGATCACCTCACTGTTTCAGGAGATGTGACATTTGGCAAGAATGTTTCATTAAAGGTGTGTTGTTTAGATGGAAATAAATTCTTTATAGTTTTGCAAAACAGATTTCATATTCTAGTTCTAAATTTAAGAAACACTTCTTACTCTATACCAGATATATATGACACACATTTTTAAATGAGTAGATTGTGACATGAAGTAGGTTACTACGGTATTTAGTATTAATACTGTCTTCTATAGATAATACAACCTAATTAAAGTACAATCATAATACTATATAGGAATTGTGTGAAAAAAGGCATTCACATGGAAAGCAAACACTGATTGATAATTGAACTGGTACTATTTTATTGAACTGTGATTATCTTTAAAATAGGATTATTAAATTAGCATTAGCTCACTAAGTATTTGAATCTGAAAGTAGAAAAAATGACAGCTTTATCTATACTGAATATAGTCTATTCCTGTTAATCTGTAATTATTTCCAGACTAGCATAAGAAATAGGAACAAACATGGGTAGAAGTATTAGAGCTGTGAACCCAAAATAAAACAGCTTCCTTCTAATCAAGTAATAAAAGAGAAATGGCAAACGTACATTTCATGTGTTCTTCCCATACTTTTAAAACTTCTTGAAAAAATTAAGATGTATTTATTGAACTTTATTGCTGACACTACTTAATCTAAATAGTCTAGATTAAGACATGAAAAATCTTTCAGTGAACTCTTCTTTTAAAAACCCATTTGGAAATGTAAACCCAGCATCTTTCCGTTTCCATATGAAAACTGGATAATGCTGGTTGGCCTTGCAGGCAGGACTTCAGAAGAACCAGGCCTACTGTGGCTCTAGAGGGTCCACTTCCCACTCTTGCTACCATTACCTCTGACAAGGAGGCAAGGACTCTAGAACTACTGAAGATAACTACAGCGGGACATATTATGATTCTGCTTAACATGTTGTTTTTCATGTTTAATATTGTTTATAAATAGGTACTCCATTCTAAAAGGAGTTTTACATGAACTTGGTAATTTTAAGACAATCAGTCGCATTGACGTTGCAAGTATACTCTTTTTCTCTCACTTAGGGAACAGTTATCATCATCGCAAATCATGGTGACAGAATTGACATCCCACCTGGAGCAGTATTAGAGAACAAGATTGTATCTGGAAACCTTCGCATCTTGGACCACTGAAATGAAAAATACTGTGTACACTTTATACTAATTATGGGCTCAGTAGTTTCTTACAATGAAATGCTCTCTAGGATTCTAAAATAGGCAGGTACTTTACTATGTTACTGTATCTTGCAGTATTAATTTTTAAAGTAGAGTTTTCTGCAGTATGCTTTTAGTCTAAGAAAAGCACTGATGGAAGCAATACTTTTCTTCTTTAAGAGAATCCTGAAAGTCAGTTGATCTTAATGTGCAATATTGTTTAATCTTCAAACCGGGGCAGCTCTGCTGGAAGACCTTTTTTAACAGAGGCCTCAATGATGGTCACATTGAATTGCTTGTGATTTAAAAAATAAAGCTGTGAAGCAATACATGTACACAGTTTATGCTTTCAAGGATAACTTTATGAAATGGTGAAATAAAATGGTTTGCTCTTACTGAACAGTTATGAGTTGAAGATTTGCTCCTGGACTATTTGCCAGTACCTAGTATGCCCAGCCAATTCTATAGGAATTAAACTTGAAGGTATTTAGTACCTCTCATCTTTTTCTAAAGCTGGGATGCCTGCCTTGCTTTCCAGAGACTTTCCATTTATTGAAACAGAGGGGTATTTCTTTTCCTAGCTGAAAGGGGTGGGGTGAGCAGAGGCTGGGCATTACTGTCACATGCTTGTTCTCTAGTCTAGTGGGGGAAGGTGGTAAATATAACTATTAAGAAGTTCCTTCCCGCTGAAGCTTCCTTTCTTGAATCTTGCTTATTGTCACTGAAAAATGTCTGTGAATAACCTGTCAAATCAGGTCTGTTGGAAGTTCAATTGTGCCTTTTCTCCAAAATCAGTCACAGTTTCCAATTGCTGCAAACTTGTTTTTAGTAGGCTGCTTATTTATTTTGAAGTACACTGTATACTTTTAAAAGAAGTTGCCTTTAAAGTCTGGTAATATCTTATAGCTTTATTTTAGACAGACAGTTTAAGAACCAATGACATACCTCTATAATGATAAAGGAAAGAAAACAAACTTTCCTTTTAGGAAACCAAAGAGCACAAAAGGAAAGAAAACAGACTTTCCTTTTAGGAAACCGAAAAGCACAAAATAAACTACTTCACTGTACATAATCACCACAAGGATAGGCACTCTGACAGGATAGGCAAGATTCTCAGTGTGAGGTGAGGCACAGGCACTTTCATTTGTAGAGTGCTGCTCATTCTAATTTTGCACATAGGGATTATAAAAAGTCTTTAAACAACTTAACTCATCACCTTTTATTTCTGGCTCCCAACACAGCAGTCTATAATTTAAAAGTTCTATTTCTCCCTGGTCTTTATACATATACACATCAAAAGTAATTTAAAAACAAGAACACAAGGGGGCCATTCTTTATCTAAATGTTAAAATGAGAACTCATAAGATGGGAGATTATATGAACACATGTTCTTACCTCTGCTAGAAATAAAAAGGCAGGGAAAAAAACCCTTCATATTTCTATTAAAATACAGCTATTATACTGCATCCTTTTATATGCTACTTTATAGTATTTAGTAGTTGCACAAATGGCCAATATCTTTATTACTTTGATCAGTTTTTCAAGTATTTAGACTGTTCTAGGCGGCTTTACCCAGCTGATAGATGGTGGTAGTAGAAACATTCTATATGTAACACACAAAGCCTGAAACTTGACATTGGTCATTAAAACAAAAATTGAATTCCTAAATCCAAGCAATCAAAAGATGTTTATTTTATATAGAAAGATCTGTAAAAAAATAATTTTTTCAAACAGCTTTACTTTCATAGAGAAAACTTTCTACAGAGGTTGACTAAGATTTTTAATATTTTAAATTGTACCATCATTAAATAAGGTGGGACACCATATGAATTTCATTGCACTGGAAGAAATGCAAAGCATTTTTTTTTTTTTAATATAAAGTATACAGAGCATTCTAGTCAACTACAGCTGTGTTACAGCTATGTGTTCTTTTGGATTTGGTCCAAAGAAACCTGAGTCTGTTTCCAGAGAGAATGAAAAATGTTATAGACACCTGATCAGTTACTCCTCACTGAAGGATGCACAAAAATGGCATTCCTTGTAGATCCCACTGAATCCAGTTTCCCAACATTGATACTTTCTTTTCCCTTTCCCCTATCCCAGTTCTCTTTGGGTTCCAGGTTCAGTTTTAAAATCACAGGCATCCAGATTTTCTTCATAAATATATCTCCCATGGTCAGATGAATTACTTAGTTTTCCAGTATGTCATCACCTCTTCTGTTCCCAGATTTCAGCCATATTTAGGTCCAAATCTTTAAGGCCTTTTAAGGCTTGAAGATTTCCAGTGTAAAAAGCTACATCTGCTGTGACCAACCTAAACATTGGAGAGAAAGTTATTTTTAAATCTCACACTTTGAATTTGATAATTAAAATAGCAATGCTCACAGAATGAGAGTCTTATCCCAAGCTGCTAGAGTATTACTTAAAATTCCAATATCCTAGGAGCCACATGTCAATATATTTCTCTTAACAGGATGCCTGCTATCATATAGTTAGGGCATTTAACACACTATTTCAACAATAAATGTATGGAAAAGGAATAAATGGATGGTATTGGGTGTTAGGGCCAGTTTATAACAAGTTCTTCCCAATAAGATAATTTTAAAAATCAGGTTTATTTTAAAACAGTACAAATTAAAGTACAGAGGCAGGTTTAACTAAAACGTTTTAAATAGGTTGTTGCTAGACGTATACATGTATGTGATTAAAATAGTGAAATCAAGGCAAAGAAATACAAGGTTTCCTGAGCCCCATCCTACAAAGTTAAATGAAGGTTGGGACTTATACTCCCTAACCCCCACACATAAAATACCTCAAAAACAGGATACATAAGGATTTTTATGCATGATTACTTCCCAGTGTGGCATGCTTAGGTTCTTAGGACAAATGGGGGATATGTCTCATGTACTTCATTTGAAAAAAGCATTTTTGCACTTTATAAGTGGACAATTAAAATGTCAAGTTATTGGGAAGCGGATTTGGCTCAAATGATAGGGCATCCGCCTACCACATGGGAGGTCCAGTGTTCAAACTCAGGGCCTCCTGACCTGTGTGGTGAGCTGGCCCATGCGCAGTGCTGATGCACGCAAGGAGTGCCGTGCTACGCAGGGGTATCCCCTGTGTAGGGGAGCCCCACGCACAAGGAGTACACCCCGTAAGGAGAGCCACTCAGCGTGAAAAAGTGCAGCCTGCCCAGGACTGGCTCCGCACACACGAAGAGCTGACGCAACAAAGAGAGACTCAGATTCCCAGTGCTGAAAGAATACAAGTGGACATAGAACACACAGCAAATGGACAGAGAAAGCAGACAACTGGGGGAGGGGGCGGGGAAGGGGAGAGAAAAAAAAAAGTCAAGTTATGTGTAGCAACTGAAGTAATGAGTTGAACCTTTTAATAGCTTATCAATACACAGACTTCTAATCGCAAAAAAAGGAGTAATGTTCCATATAAAATGTTCTTCAACTTTCAACTAGATCTTGGCCAATACAACTTATCTGTAGTCACATCACGTTACTTCATGTGTCTATGCCTAGCAAAAGGCATGCAATAAATGCTGGTAAAATAAATGAAGCTCCTATTATATAGTACAGTCTGAATTTCAAATAAATGTTGCATGATATATTTCCAATCACAAGTTAATATTCTAACAACAGTTTTCTAATGATTATCCTTTCAAAATCATAATGTCAGATGCTCTAAAAAAGAAACTCAAGTCTGGACCAGGAGTGTTCTCTTGATGGCCTGGTGGATGAGTTGCTGAAGCCTGACTAGAAGCAGCCTCCCATTGACATTAAGCATGCAGTGGTATACATTGGGCTCCAAGGCTTTGTGACACGGCAGGGGTGTCAACCCAGTCTCTGCTCCCTATGCCCACCGAGCAGCCCAAGGTAAACCTCAGACCACCTCAAACTCAACATAAAGGACCCTGCTTACCATTATATGCGAGTTTGTTTCTTAAGCTTTCTAATCCTTACGTCTTTCTATGGATTTCATCCTTCTCTTTTTTTCAACTTTTCTATTTTATACTTTTTACTATTTCATCTCTTTCTTTAAAAATGGTATTCAGTAATGGGAATAAAAGCACAGTCTCTGGAGTACTACTGCACAGGTCTGAATCCTGTTCTTCCACTTGCTGTGTAACCTCAGTGTTCACCTGTTTCATTTTCCTCATTGTAAAATGGCAATAATGGTAACTATTAAGGTTAGAAATCAAATGCTTACAAAGGGCTTGGCCTGGTACCTTGCACAAAGCACACCGTGATCTTTGCTCTTTAAGGAGAGGCTGTTGGTTCACCTGTCCAGTCCTTGGAGCAATTCCTCCACTAACACTGAAGTGACTTCCAAGGAAGGCATCACTTTAGAAATCATTGGGCTGGCTCTTTTAAAAAATAAAAAACCTTACAGATTCCAACTTTTTAAACTTTGACCATAGTGATGATTTAGCTGAATGAACTGCTATGAAAACAGTGTCCCTAAACCACTCAGTCCAGATTCTTTAGGAAGAGATCTATGATCTGAAATTCATGATTACAAAATCTATACAATGCCCTACCAGGCAATCTGTAAGTGGCTTTTACAGCAGCAGAAGAAATAAAGTGCTTTCGTTTATAATAATAATTTTATTCTCACAATTACCCTGGGAGATATGTACTAGTATATTGTTACCTCATGTTAGAAATGGAGAAATTAGGCTTAAAGTGACTAAGGCAAATATGGCTGCTTGTGGAGCCTGGAGCATGTGTGCGTGCACTGGCAGGCTCATTCTGCTCTCAGCAGTTCTGAGTAGTTTTTTTAAATCTTCAACAGGATGAATAGGTTCAGTTAAAGCAGGAAAATGCAGAAAGTCAGTTTTGCCCAATGTTTACAAAGTACCAAAGTAGGCAACATGTCTTAGTCCTATCTTTCCATGAATATTTCTCAATTGGTTCAGAGGCAAAGGGAAAAAAGGATAAGTGATGGAGCACCTCTGATTTCTCACAGAGTAAGACTATATATTCTTCCTGCTTACTTTAGTTTTATAAGTTGACAACCTGGTATCTTAATATTTTATATGATTTTTTCTGAAGGTGAATGTAGTTTTTCAGATGTCTGATCTCAGTGTGACTTAAACATGTATTTCATGCACCCCTCAGGTAAAGAGAAACACCAATGCTTCAGACATTAAAAAAAAAATCTATTTGACAGATGTGGCCCATGGGAATTTAGTGGTTTGTAAAAGAGAAGATGAAATCCAGCTTAGCTTCAATATTTTAAAGAACACAAGTTCTGGATAGCTGGACTTCATGGGGGCAAAGGTATTATAAATGCCCTTTAATATCTACACTTAAGTTTAACTGATACATACCCTTTCATGGTTAACATTTCACCCTTTACCACATGGCGAAGTTGAGTAAGGACTAAATTTTTCATTAAAAACTTACTAATTCAGGGTATTTTAAAATCCATAAAAAGATCCCAAAATTTCATGCTGCTTTTGTGATAAGACAGTAAGCACACTGCTTGAAGCTGACTGCAAAGGCTCAGAAAAAACTAAGGTAAGGTACCCATATTAAAAATTAAACATGTTTAATAACATGTTTACAAACAGCCTAGACAAGCATATAGAAAATATATGCTTTACAAAAAAGTGGCAAAATTCTGTCTGATAAAAAAGAAAAGCAGGTATTTGCAAGATGAGATTAGAACAAGAGAATATTAAAAATCCAAAATAAAAAAGAAAGATAAAAATACCCTAGAGATTTAGAGATGGGCAAAGAATATAAACAGGAAAAATCTCAACTGAGGACATATGAAAATAAACATAAAAAAATGGTCATCAGAAAAATGTGAATCAAAACAAGCTCCATTGCCCCCCCATCAGAATGGCAGTAACTAAGAAATTTATCAATAGCAAATGTTGGCGAGATGTGGGAAACAAACTCTTACAAAATACTGGTGGGCGTATAAACGTGGTACAACCGTTTTGGAGAACATTCTGGCAATACCTAGTAGAGTGAAAAAAATATATATGCTCTGATCCATTTGGGAAATGGAGGCAGCCTCTCTGGGAAAATACAGGCCATGCCGTGGAGGCCAGTGATTATCCTACTTTGGCAGTAGGATAACCACCCCAGGAGCTATTCTGTGGCTGGAATTTGAAGCTCAATTTCCTAATCGGGAAGAAGAGACAATTGGCCACTGATTTCGGCTACTGATTAGTAAATTTGGCTGGCTAATGTATAACCCTAAGAACAGGTAAAGTTTGAACCTGTCCAAGTTGGAAAGAGGCCGGTGGCCACCATTTTGATGCCGTCCCTAGCCTGAGGGGAAGCTGGGCTGACTGAAAATCACAGTGATGGTAGGAACCAGTTACTCTTACCCAGATCAGCCTGTAGCCCTAGCCTAGGCTTCAGCCCCACCTCTTGCAGGGAGGTGGAGGGCCCACCAGCCTATCCAGGTAACTGCAGGTACCTTTGGATGGCACAGACTGAATAATCAGAAGTCTACCAGGGCAACTGCGGTCATCCTGGACCCGCACTGCATAGACTGCTGCCCACACCTGCAGCTCCATCCCCACCCCAGGCAGGGGAGAAAAGGGTGTGAAGCTTCATCAATCTCTCTGGGGAAGTATAATCTAGGCTGGCACAATTTGGATTATTCCACACAGCTGTGACTCTGTCCCTACCCCTGGGGCGAAGAAGAAAGTTGGGAGAAGCTTCATCGGTCCCTTGGGCAATGAGGGCAGCTTGAGCCTCCACAGCTTATAGTACCAACTACATCCTTGGCTCCTACTGCACAACCAGCAAGGGAGAAAGGGCAGGAAGCCCTAAACTAAAGAGGAAAAATACACGCAGGAGAAATACTCAAGTAATCCAGATGCCAAGGCACCCATAAAAAAGAACAATCCACACCAAGAAACAGGAAGCTATGGCCCAGTTAAAGGAACAAGGTAAGCCTCCAAACAACATAAAGGAGTTGAGACAATGAATCATAGATGTTCAAACAAATGTTAATAAATTCAATGAGATGGCTAAAGAGATTAGGGATATTAAGAAGATATTGGATAAGCACAAAGGAGAATTTGAAAACATACATAGAAAAATAGCAGATCTTATGGGAATGAAAGGTGCAATAAATGAAATTTTAAAAAAACATTGGAATGATATAATGGCAGATTTGAGGAGGCAGAAGAAAGGATTGGTGAGCTTGAAGAAATGGTCTCTGGGGAAGTGGACTTGGCCCAGTGATTAGGGCCTCCGTCTACCACATGGGAGGTCTGCGGTTCAAACCCTGGGCCTCCTTGACCCGTGTGGAGCTGGCCCATGCGCAGTGCTGATGCGCGCAAGGAGTGCCCTGCCATGCAGGGGTGTCCCCCACGTAGGGGAGCCCCATGCACAAGGAGTGCATCCCGTAAGGAGAGCCACCCAGCACAAAAGAAAGCGCAGCCTGCCCAGGAATGGCACCGCCCACATGGAGAGCTGACACAACAAGATGACGCAACAAAAAGAAACACAGATTCCCGTGCTGCTGACAACAACAGAAGCAGCCAAAGAAAAACACGCAGCAAAGAGACACAGAGAACAAACAATCGGGGGGGGGGGGGGAATAAAATAAATAAATCTTTAAAAAAAAAAAAAGAAATGGTCTCTGAAAGTGAACAGAGAAAAGAACAGATGTAGAAAAAATTGAGGAAGGTCTCAGGGAACTAAATGACAGCAAAAGACATGCAAACATACATGTCATGGGTATCCCAGAAGGAGAAGAGAAGGGAAAATGGGGAGAAGGAGTACTTGAAGAAATAATGGTAGAATATTTCCCAACTCTTGAAGGAAATAGATATCCATGTCCAAGAAGCACAACGTACTCCCATCCAAAAAAATCCAAATAGACCAACTCTGAGACACATACTAATCAGAATGTCAAAGGCCAAAGACAAAGAGAATTCTGAAAATAGCAAGAGAAGAGCAATGCATAACATAAAAGGGATACCCAATAAGATTAAGTGATTTCTCACCAGAAACCACAGAGGTAAGAAGACAGTGGTATGGTATATTGAAGAAACTACAAGAGAAAAACTTCCAGCTAAGAATCTTATATCTGGCAAGATTGTCTTTCAAATATGAGGGCAAGTTTAGAATATTCACAGATAAACAGTAACTGTGAGAATTTCTAAGCAAGAGATGAGATTTTCAGGAAATACTAAAGGGTGTGCTAGAGCCTGAAAAGAAAAGATGGGAGAGGAGACCTGGAAGAGAGTCTAGAAATGAAGATTATATCAAAAAGAGTAACAAAGTGTCAAGAGTGGTGAAAATAAAATATGACAGATAAAACTCAGATAGTCAAGAATAAAATTAACCATGTAAAGCACTTGTATTCAGAAAACTACAACTCAGTGTTAAAAGAAATCAAAAGAGGCCTAAATAACTGGAAGAACATTCCATGCTCACAGATTAGAAGACTAAATATCTTTAAGATGTCAATTCTACTAAAATTGATACAAAGATTCAATGCAATCCCGATAAAAATTCCACTGGCATTTAAAAAAAAAAAAAAAAAAGAGAACATAATTACAAAATCTATTTGAAAGGGTAAAAGGTCTTGATTAGCCAGAAACGTTTTAAAAGGGAAAAGCAAACTCTCAGCTCCAGACTTTAAATCATATTACCTAGCTATAGTGGTAAAAACAGCATGGTACTGGTGTAAAGGCAGACACATAGACCAATGGAACCAAACTGATGGTTCAGAAACAGACCCTCACATGAATGGTCAAGTGATTTTTGACTAGTCCACCCAGCTCAGGCAGAACAGTCCATTCAACAAATGGTGCTGAAAAAACTGGATATCCATACCCAAAAGAAGGAAAGAGGATCCCTACTTCACACCTTAGTCAAAAATTAACTCAAAATGGATCAAAAACCTAAAAATAAAAGGAAGAACCATAAAGCTTCTAGAAGAAACTGTAGGAAAATATCTTCAAGATCTGGTGGTAGGTGGTGGATTCTTAAAGGAGATAAGAGGAGGACTGAGATGGACTACAGATGTTTAATGTATGTACAAGTTTTAATTAGCTTTACTGTAAAAGTGTGGAACTGTATAGAGTGTATGGTAACACATAGTGAGTAACCGCTAGTTTATAAATGGGGATGTGGCTGAAAATGGTAGTCTAGGTATGTAAATGCCAATTGACAGAATGCTAGAGAATAATCTAGAAACTGAATAGCACAGTAAACCAAGAGGTGTATGAGAATTGTGGCTGATGGTACAGATGCAAGAGTGTCCTTTGTTATCTAGAGCAAATGTATATCACTATTGCAGGGTGGTGGGACTATGGAGAAGCATGGGAAAAATACAACTGGAGTGACCTATGGACTATGGTTAGCAGTAATAACATTCTTGCATCTATGCCAAAGATGTACTGTGTCAATAATGGGGCAGTATGGAAAATGTGAGCCAAATGTACACTATGGACATAGTAACAATCAGATGTTATTATCTTATCTGTAACAAATGTTCCACCACAGTGTGGTGTATTGATAGAGGGGTGCTGGGTATTTTTTGGGAATTCTGCACATGTGCACGATTGTTTTATAAGTTTACAACTTCTGTCATAAAACTATATTTAAAAAATAATAGGATGGGTTGGGGGAAAAACACACCACTTAAGATAAGGACTATAATTAGTAGTAAGATTTTGACAATATTTTTTCATAATTTGTAACAAACCTCTCACAACAATGCAAGGTGTTGATGGAGGGCTGATGTATGGGACCCCTGTATGATGTTATGCATGTCTGCTTTGTAAGTTCACAACTTTCACTATACATTTATTGTTTATGTATGTTCATACATAAATGATATAGAGACAATAATAATAATAGGGTGGGCTGGGGGAAAAATACCTTGGTTAGTAGTAATATTTTGACAATACTCTCTTATCATTAGTTAAAATGCTTAACAACAATGTAAGGTATTGGTGGTAGGGTGAGGTAGGAGAGTCCTGTATGATGTTATATGTGTTTGTTTTGTAAGTTCACAACTATTACTATACACTTAATATTTATGTATGTTTATGTGTGAGTGATATATTTCAATAAATTAAAAAAAAAAAAAAAAACCCCAGAAAAACCAGGTGACAAGGAAGGGAGAATCAGATTTTTAAATAAAAATTCCTAAATTCAGCCTGGTTAACAGATTGAGTTGCCTGAATAGTTTTGGGGTTTTTTCCCCAAAAGAATTCGCTGCACTTCTTTTTTAATGGCAGGGCCAACTTCTGACTCCAAAAAACTTTTTTTTAATTTGTTCCTATGAGTTTGAAATTTAAACCTGAAATTCCTTTCACAGGAAACAAAATATTTTATTCCAAAAAATCTATGGAACAGGCAATATACCAAGGAAATCACCTTAAGGTGTAACTAAATAATCAGTGCTTTATATTTTGTAAAATATTTCCCCATATCTGTATCTACAATGCTCTTCACAAAATCCTGTGAGGGAACTTTTATCATCATCCCAATTTTTAAAGTTAAGATTAAGGCTCAGAAGGGTAAATAATTTGCCCAAATCACAAAGTTAGCAGTAAAACTAAGATGTAACCCAAGTTTTCTGATTCCAAACCTTATGTTTTTCTTTTATGTACTACATTATTTCAACAGTAATACACATAATTTAATTTTTTACACATACATACACACACATATATTATAAGCATATAATTCCTGTGAAGGAAATAAGGCAGATTTTATAAATAAAGCACAGCAGTTAAGTGATTTTCACATGGTGACACGACTACTAAGTAAAGCTTTAAAAGTCTTGTTTACATAACAAGAAGACTACTGGGTACTTAACAAGGCCCTGCAACCTACAGTCTCATTTATAAACCATATATATATATATACATATAATTTCCATTGGGTGGGGAGGCAAAAGGCTGCTGATTTCACAGTTTTGAGGCCTGGCATGATTATAGCAGAAAAGGGAAGAATTAAGAATAAAAACCAATACAATTCCATATGGAAGTAGTGGAAAAAATATGTAAAAACATACCCATTTTGAGGTCCTCCATCATTTATCACATTTAAGTGAGATAACTGCTTTTTCAAGTGGAGTTTATAACTTGTATTAATTCTTAAAAACAACATCTGGAAAAAAAGATGAAGTCTCTTAAACTATTGGAAGCAGAAGTTATAAATTTCTGAGTTATTATTATTATTTGAAAAAATTTTTTAAAAAAATCAAAGAAATCCCCTTTGCTTTGGCATTTTAAAATGCTCCTCTGAAAGTATTCATTGCTATTTAACTATGGTTTTTCTCCTTGGTTGGATAAAAGTTCTTTTTTCCCCTTTTGTCAGTATTTCTTTTAGAGATTAAATTTATCAAGGCCTGTCTGCACACCTTGGAATGTGTGAGTGGGGTCAATTAAACCACAGAACGTAAAAAGAATAAAATAAATGCAGTGAAGGATTTTGCAATATATTAACAAGGAACTTGACAGAGAAAAAAAGTCACAAGTTAGAGGCAAAGATACCTTCATCCTAAATGGGTAAAATCACTTCAAAGTATTTTATTGTTTTTCCATGCAATTTTTAATGCAATGGCCCGATATTTTATGGGGAAATACCTGACCTAAAATTATATATAATTAATCTATGGAAAAGATTTTGTGGAATAATGTATCTTCTATGGAGGAAAAAATATTATATATATAGTTATAAATCATCTATAGAAAAATTTTGTGGAATTCAAGTGGCAATACTGACATAAAACCTATAACTTTTGTCCAGTTTTGACAAGAGCACCTTGTAAATTATGATGCACATAAAAACACATTAAGTACTTCTGTACTCAGCTTCCTGATCTGGCTAAGTCTTGCTACAGAGTTAGAACTTGGATGACAAACCTGGAAGATAAGAATGTCAGAGGTGGAGGATCTTACATGTCGAATGAGGATGGCTTGATTAGAAAGAGATGTGAAGGGAAAAAGACACTCTAGCAGGTGCTCCAGATCTTATAGCTCCCCCTCAGTCCACAGTGAGCACCAAAGATTTGAGTAATGTTTAATCAGATAAAGGTATGATTCATGAAAACCTAGGGAAGCAACAGCTATAAAGGACAGAAGTCTGAGGTGACATGGGAAAGAACAGCAGCAGGAATAGGCAAGAGACATTAAGAAAGCTACCCTCTGCTCCAAACTAACATTTCTACATACTTTACCAACTAGAGACAAATTGAAAAAAAATTTGTCTGAACAGCATTACCCCAATGAATGTTAAATTCATTAGGCATACAACAACTAGGCTTGTATTACAACACTATCATACTAATATAACTAGTTTTGAATGAGATCAACTGGTATAGAGGGAACAGCCTGGGGTGGGAGGAGTGTGAGATTAAAAAAAAAAGACTGGGGTAAAAAAGGGAATACTTAATACCTGCAGTGCCAGGAGAGGGGAAAGGAAGGGGGTGGAGGTAGGGGTGCCACTAAAGGGCTAAGAGAACTCTGATAATACTTTCACAGAAGAAGACAGTGTAGGGATGGAGGATGATACCTCATAGATGAAAGAGAGAGGAGAAGTATCAGACTACCCATTTTGCTATTTTTCCTAGCTTGTGCCTGCTGATTGAACAAACATTAACTAGGTATACTGACTGAGCTAGTTCATGTGTCAATCTCATTAGTAACTCCTTCACTGATTGTGCCCATATCCAATTTGGATTACACTCACAGTGAGTAATACATTTTACTACTCATCAATAAGTGCTGACTCTGATTTTTAAACTAACAATATAATAAATAATGTAAGTGGAATCTGGGATTTTGATACTCAATTGGACAAATAAAAAATCTACTTTTTAAAACTGCTAAGTATATAGCATAGTTATTACTCTGGCTGGTCACAGCAAGGGGCATTTTGAAATTAGAAGTTTGTATCCATGTCTCACTCATCAATATAACAACTGAAAAAAAGTATAGCAATCATGTTGGAACAAGACCTAAGCATAATTGTGCCCAATGCATTTAAAAGCACCTCAATTCTGCATGCACATTATATGTTTTATCTTAAAATGTAGTTTTAAGAATTGCTACTTACCTGTGTTTGTTCTTCTGGAAGGAGATCAAATATAGCTTCATGCATTTTTGCCATCTGCTTACAAATATTCCTGAAGCAGGCAGAAGGAACAGGAGCTTTCACCTCATACTGGCAAGGAAAGATAATGAGAATTATGCTCATGTTCTCTGGCTTGTATACTGTCCCCATTCTTCCCTGAGACCATGTTTCCTGCCTCTACAGGTCTAACTCTGGTATGGTGTCAAGAATACCTTCAACTGTGTGTGAGCCGTGCTACTCCTACATCCTAATCTATTCTGAAAGACCAGAGCTTAGTGGTTAAGAACATGGGCTGCTGCTTCTTAAAAAGGACTGCCTGGTTCACATCTCAACTTCTCCATTACTAGTTATCTGATATGAGGCAAGTTACTTAACTTCTCTCTATCTGAAATGGTTGCTGTGAGGATTAAAAAAGATGACTCATAAGAACCCCAAACACTGTCTGGCACAAAGTAAGTACTTGATACATAGTTGGCTACTATTTTTGCTCAATATACAATGATGGGTCATTAAAGTAGCCCTCCAAATCAAAACACATTTAAAATCAATATAACTCTATTAGAATTAAAATGTTCTTTTTCTTTTGTAAGTAGGTCAATATAATAATATTTACCCTAAGGCAGGGGTTCTTAACAATTCCGTGAGTGTGAATTGAAATTTAAAAAAAAAATTATTCTTGTGGGGACATGTTGGTGAGGATGAAATATTTATTAAACAATACACAGTACAGTGTAGACATAGTAAGGGGTCCGTGGTTTTCACCTGACTGGCAAAAAGTTGCATGGAACAAAAAAGGTAAAGAAACTCTTTACCTTTTCTCAAACTTTCTGTATTGAAAATTAAGTAAATTTATTTTACTATTCTTACATCTTGAACAATATACTCGTATTATTTAGATAATCATTTTTGGGTCACATTTAAAAAGAATACACACAGCTTAACTTACATACTATTTTTACTTAAAAGACAAATTTGGGCTAAACAGCTATATTTTAAATTTCCTAATCTTATACAATGTTTATTCAAATGTGATGAGTTCCAATTACTGCTGTAAAAGAATAAATACCATGTGACTAAACCAATATTAAAACTTATAACCATCCAAGGGTTTGTTCGAAATATATCAATGTCCCATATCTATATATAAACAACAGCTTTGAGACAGAATTCATATATCATAAAATTCATCTTTTTAAAGTATATAATTCTTTGGTTTTTAGTAATTTCATGGCATTGTACAACCATCACACTAATTTCAGCACATTTTTATCACCACAAAAAGAAACCTATACCAATTAGCAGTCATTCCTCCCTCCCCCTAGGCCTGGAAAACCTTTAATTTACTTTCTGTCTCTATGGATTTGCTTATTCTGGACATTTTCATACACAAGTAGTCATATAATATGTGGCCTTTATGTGTCTGGCTTCTTTCACCTAGCATGTTTTCAAGGTTCATGCACGTTGTAATATGCATCAGTACTTCATTCCTTTTTATGGCTTCATAGTATTCCACTGCATACGTAGACCAAATTTTGTTTATCAATTCATCAGTTGATTGATATTTCCCTTAATATTTGCAAATTTGCTGATATTTGGAAGTTATTTTTATAATTTAAAGCAGAATTGACTCTAAGCTCTTCCAAACCTGTTCCTCTTCCTCATTCCATTACTGGTGATGGTGTTAATTTCCCCCCTGGCCACAAAGTCTTGAAATCTCCAACTGTTTTTACTCCTTTTCTTTATGCCCTTGTATCTAATCACTGACTAAGTCCTACCAACTGTACTTTCAAATTATTTTGCACATTATTCCCATCTTTTAATATTTGTTATGGATGAAATCGTGTCCCTCAAGATATGCTGAATGTGACTTTATTTGGAAATAGGGTCATTACAGATGCAATCAGGCAAGTTAAAATGAAGTTATACTAGAATAGGGTAGGCCCTTAATCTGAGTGGTGTCCTTTTAAGAAAAGGAAATTTGGATATGAACCAAGAGAGAGACAGAGGGGAGAATACCATATGGTAACTGACAACAAACACTATGGGCTGCCAGCAAGCCACTGGAACAGAGTCAGAGGCAGAAGGGCAGATTCCTCCTTACAGACTTCAAGAGAACAAGGCCCTGCTGAAACCTTTAGTTTTGGATTTCTGGCCTCCAGAGAAATAAGAATAAATTTCTGTTGCTTTAAGCCACCCAGTTTGTGGCACTTTGTTATGGCAGCCTACCAAACTAAGACACAGTACTCTAGATGAGAATTTCCCAACTTCGTCATTACTGACATTTTGGGTCAAAAAAATTCTTTGTTGTGAGGGCTGTCTTGTGCATTGCAGGATTTTAAACAGCATTCCTGGCTTCTACTCCACACAGTTCTGACAACCAAAAATATCTGTAAAATTTCTGGATACCCTCTAGGGCAAAATCACCTCAGTTGAGAACCATTGCTTTAAGCGAGGCCTTCAATACTCGACACCTGAATGACTGTCAAAGCATTTTAACTAGTACAGATATTAGTCTGACAACTATTTTATAAGACTGCCTGACACAGAGCAAGCTCTAAGTAAATATTTACCTTGATTTATGTGTGTAAATATGTCAGACTGTGTAGCTGAGTTGTACCAATGACACATCAGAGACAAATGCCTTTGCAGAGTTGACTGTCTAAAAGCAGACATTTCCAAAAGTAACCAGAGTATGCTACAGGAACACTGGCAAAGAACATTAGGTCAAATCAGGGATGGGTTCCTGAGCAGCACACCTGAGCTGCTGAATCTTCAAAGGAAAAGAATTAGGCGGAACTATTCCAAATAGAGGGCATGCTGTATCACCTCATATGCATTTTACATACTATCTGATTAATCCTCCAAAAGTGCAATTCTAATAATATAATTCACTAGTTAAAAAACCTTTGGGTTCTGCTTCTGCTTAAAATTTAGAAAGCTGCAAGATGTTGCTACTCTACTACCACAAGAAAAAAGTAGGATAATCTACAAAATCATACTTTTCTTGAACCAATCAGCGACCAGAGGTCATAAAGCAACCAAGGTAATGGAGTCAAAAGAGTGACAATGTTCTTTCATCATTTGTAACAACTGTGTCACAACAATGTAAGGTGGTGGGGGGGGGGGCAATGGATGGGAATCCTGTATGGTATGCATAACTGTTCTTCTAAAAATTGAAATAAATCAGTTGAGAAAAAAAATTCTTAAAAGGTGAAATGTGTCTAGCATATTGGTTTAGAACAAGTGGGAATCCTGGACAATGGAGAGTATGTACTCACTCACAAGTTCTTCACCTCAGGCCTCTACCAGGTGCTCACAAGAAATCCTGGGGTCAGGGAAGAAGACTGGAGAGTCACTTTCACTGGCATGGGCACAAAGGAATTGATGACCTGCTACTAGGGAAAAGGAACAAAATGCCATGATGTCCTGTACCCTCCTCTCATGCAAGGCAAAAGCATTAAGCCACTGAAAGGGTGTCACTGAACTCTATTACCCATAGGACCAATGTGTGAGGGGTAGGAACAAAACATGCCTGCTCCAGAGGGAAGGGAAGAAAATATTTTAAGCCCAGGATCCTGCACAATTAAAGCAGAGGTTGGCTACCACTGGAGGAGGGGCATGAACACTGACAAGGCTCCGCACTCAAGGAAAAGAACCAAGAATCTTTGCCTGTCATCATTTAGAGCCCAATACTGAGACCTGGAAAGAGACACCACCTGCCTCCTGTGATGCAAGAGTATGGGAATGACTGAAAGATAAGGGTGGAGCAGAAACAGAAAATATCTCCAGTACATCAGTCCTTATATTAAACACAAAGTACCAGCAGCCCACTGTAGTACACTGAGGATAACAATAACAACAACACTAAAACCCAGCTCAATTATTGAATAATTTGATTCAACACACAATGATGGCCTGACAGAAGAGACAACTCTGTTTCCATGCATATGTACTATTTATCAGTCTCTACTGTTCTATATACAATTCCCAATATTTAATTTTAAAAAATCACAAAATACACACAAAACAACAACCCACTGCTAAGAAATAAACAACTGACAGAACAGGAGTCAAAGATTTCCCATATATTGAAAGTATTAGAGAAGGATTTAAATAACAAACAAACCGCATGCTAAGAATCTAATCAGGGAAGCAGACTTGGCCCAATGGATAGGGTGTCCGCCTACCACATGGGAGGTCCGCATTTCAAACCCTGGGCCTCCTTGACCTGTGTGGAGCTGGCCCACACAGTGCTGATGTGTGCAAGGAGTGCTGTGCCACGCAGGGGTGTCCCCCACATAGGGGAGCCCCACGTGCAAGGAGTGCACCCCCCATAAGGAGAGCCGTCCAGCGCGAAAGAAATTGCAGCCTGCCCAAGAATGATGCTGTACACATGGAGAGCTGACACAGCAAGATGACACAACAAAAAGAAACACAGATTTCTGGTGCCGCTGCTAAGGATAGAAGCGGTCATGGAAGAACACACAGCGAATGGACACAGACAGCAGACAACTGGTGGGGGGTGGGGGAAGAGGAGAGAAATTTAGAAAAAAGAATCTAATCTAACAGAAATTTCATCAGATAAGTGGAAACTATAAAAAAGAAAACAGACAACATATCCAAGAAGTTCAGAGGAAATCAAGCATGGTAAACAAACAAAATGTAGACATTACAAGCTGCTGAAAACCAAGAACAAAATCTTGAAGGCAGTTGGAGAAAAAAGGAGGCATTATGAAGTAATGTCTCAGGAACAAAGAGGCTGACAGACATCTTATTGGAAAATATGAAAGCCAGAAAACAAAGGAGAAAATTCCAAATCAGCAAAAATCACTTTCAAAATTGAAGGAGAGGCAGAATTGGCCATATCTACCATCACCTGCCCTGACTAAGATGGTGGGCTGAGAAGCTTCAGGGTTCCATCCATCTTTGAATGACTGGCTAGAATAGACAGAAACAACTTTCTCAAAGCCCCCAAAACAGTGAAAGGACTACAATAAGAGGGTGAGTGCTGAATAAAGAAAAAGACCAATTAAAAGTGGGAGGGACTTCTGGAAAGATGGTGGACTAGAAAGACACGAGACTCTCTTCTCTCAGAAAAAGAGTAAGAGGACAGGCAGAAACAGTCCGGAAAAAAATATTCTAGGATTTAGGACACCAGGGGAAGGCTGGACACCTCCCAGAAGACAAAGAGACAAAGGCAAATAATTAATTGTGACAGCAAAACTGAGATAAAACCGGCAACTGCTACTGCTGGCAACCTCCCCCAAACTATGGACACTTTTGAATTCTCAAACCTCAGGAGCTGGTGGCTACAAACAAAGGGACCCCAGGTATCTACCTCCCCAGGAAAGGGGAGACAGAGGACACAGCTTAAGGTTGACTCAGCTCTTGATGTACGAATTTGGTCTACTGTGTCCTGACAGGGTAGGGCCATGACATTGTCTGCCTTGGAAGTCAGCTCGGGACTAAAGAGATCTGGGACTAAAGAGATCCAACACTTTCCAATCCTCTCCTTTATTGACTGGGACTGGTTGTTGAGGACGCAGAAGGGAGTGGAATTATTTCCTACCCAGAAAAAAAGGAGGGGCTGCCAGCAAACGTTGGGAAACTGTCTCAGAGAAAGTTTGAAATTTGAGGCTCTTAGCCATAAGGCAGGAACCTCTATCACATTGATCCCATCTCTGTTGCAGCAACTGCCCTCTAACCAGGCATTCAACTGAGAGGGCTGGCTAAGAGCACCATCTAGTGGCAGAACAAAGAAGTGCATGCGAGGAAATTGAAAGTAAATGAGTGGCTTTTTCCGGCCTTTACAGTCTTCCTCCCCAAGACCCTAGGAAGCAGGTCTGCAACCAATTACCGGATCCAGATCACAGTTTTGAGCAACTAACAGGGACAATCCTAAAGACCCAAACTAGGATGAACCAAGAATCAAAGAACAGCAGTAACGCACAGCCTCCTGCCACTAAAACTCTATGAAAGAAAGAGAAATTGAGCATCTGAGTAAACTCGCCATTGTAATCAGATGCCGAAACATCAGCAAAAAATCATGATTCATACTAAAAAAATGGAAGACATGGCCCAAGAAAAGGAATATATCAAAGCCTCAGAAGAGATAACTGGATTTGAGACAATTAATTAAGGAGATGTACACAAACTTCCAAAATCAAATTAATGAGTTGAAAGACAATATGGCTAAAGAGATGAATGACATCAAGAAGACCCAATGGATAGGTGTCCACCTACCACATGGGAGGTCCGCAGTTCAAACCCTGGGCCCCCTTGACCCGTGTGGAGCTGGCCCATGCACAGTGCTGATGCACGCAAGGAGTGCCCTGCCACACAGGGGTGTCCCCCGTGTAGGGGAGCCCCAAGTGCAAGGAGTGCGCCCCGTAAGGAAAGTTGCTCAGTGAGAAAAGAAGTGCAGCCTGCCCAAGAACAGTGCCGCACACATGGAGAGCTGACACAACAAGATGATGCAACAAAAAGAAACACAAATTCCCGGTGCTGCTGATAAGGATAGAAGTGGTTGCGGAGGAACGCGCAGCAAATGGACACAGAACAGAAAGCAGACAACTGGGGAGAGGGGAAGGGGAGAGAAATAAATAAATAAATCTTTAAAAAAAAGAAGACATGAAGTAAGCACAAACAAGAATTTGAAAAACTGAATAGAAGAGTAACAGAATTCATGGGAATGAAAGACACACAACAGCAGAAATGAAATGGTAGAAGAAAGAATAAGTGATAGAGAAGATAGAACAGCTGAACTTGAAAAGAATGGAAAAAATTGTGCAGAGGCTCAGGGAGTTGAATGATAATACGAAACACAACAACATACATGTAATGGGAGCTCCAGAAGGAGCAGAGAAGAGAAAAGGGGCAGAAAGAGTATTTGAGGAAATAACAGCTGAAAATGTCCCAACTCTCACAAATGAAATGAACTTACATGTCCAGGAAGCATAACATACCCTATTAAGAATAAATCTAAATAGACCTAATCTAAGACATGCTACTCAGAATGGCAAATGTCAAAGATAAAGAAAAAATTCTGAGAGCAGTAAGGGAGAAGCATACCATCACATACAAGGGATACCCAGTAAGACTTAGTATAGATTTCTCATTAGAAACCATGGAGGCAAGAAGACAGTGGTATGATACAATTAGGATACTGAAAGAAAAAAAACTGCCAGCTGAGAATTCTTTATGCAGCAAAACTGTCTTTCAAGTATGAAGGTGAGTTTAAAATATTCACAAACAAACAGAAACTAAGAGAGTTTGTAAAAAAAACAAAAAACAAAAAAAACCCTCACCTTTATAGGACTATTAAAGGAAGTCTTAGAGCCTGAAAGAAAAAGACAGGAGAGAGAGGCTTGGAGAAGAGTACTGAAGAAAGAATAGGAGAAAGGATAACCAAAACAGTAAAAAAGATAGATGAAAATAAGATATGATATATGAAAACCAAAGAATAAAATGGTGGATGTAAATAATGCATTTACAGTAATATCATTGGATTTGAATAGCTTAAACCCCCAATCAAAAGACACAGGCTGACAGAATGGAAAAAAAAACATGAGCCATCCATATGCTGCCCAGAAAAGACTCACCTTAGAACCAGGGATACAAACCAGCTGAAAGTGAACAGCTGGAAAAAGATATTCCATGTAAATGGTAACCAAAAAAGAGCAGGAGTAGCTCTACTAATATCAAACAAAATGGATTTTAAATCCAAAAAACTATAAGAGCTACAGAAAGCCATTATATATTAATAAATGGGACAATCAACCAGGAAGAAATACCAAACATCTATGCCCTTAGGGTGTCCAAATTACATGAGGTAAACTCTGACAAAACTGAAGGGAGAAATAGATATCTCTACTATAGTAGCTGGAGACTTCAACACACCACTCACATCATTAGCCAGAACAACTAGACAGAAGATAAGCAAGGAAAAAGAGAGCTTGAACAATATGATTAATGAGTTAGACCTAACAGACATATACAGAATGTTGCACCTAAATTCAGTGGGTCATACATTTTTCTCAAGTGCCCATGGATCTTTATCCAGGACAGACCATATATTAAGTCACAAAGCAGCTCTCAATAAATATAAAAAGACTGAAATTATACAAAGCACCTTCTCAGATCATAATGTAATGAAACTGGAAATCAATAATATACAGGAAAGAGGCAAATTCACAAATGGGTGGAGGCTGAACAGTACACTTCTAAATAATCAGTGGGTCAAAAAAGAAATTGCAAGTAATATTAGTAAAAAATTGAGACGAATGAAAACAAGAACACAATTTCCAAAACATATGGGATACAGCAAAAGCTGTCCTGAGATGGAAATTTATAGCTCTAAATGCCTACATTAGAAAAAAAGAAAGCTTATTCCAAAGATCTAACTGAACTGGAGAAAATAGAAAAAGAACAGCAAACCAATCCCAATGCAAGCAGAAGGAAGGAAATAATAAAGAGTAACCACAAATAAATGAAATTGAGAAAAACAACAACAACCAAAAACAAAAACAAAAATAGAGAAAGTCAACAAAACCAAAAGCTGGTTCTTTGAGAAGATCAACAAAATTGACAAACCCCTAGCTAGATTAACAAAGGAAAAAAGACAGAAGATGCAAATACAATCAGAAATGAAAGGGGTGAAGTTACAACTGACCCCAAAGAAATAAAAAGGATGGTAAAAGGATACTATAAGAAACTATGCCAACAAACTAGACAACCTAGATGAAATGGACGAACTCTTAGAAACGTACGAACAACCTACACTGGAGCTACAAGAAATATAAGAACTTAACAAACCAATCACATTTAAGGAGATTGAATCAGTAATCAAAAATCTCCCAACAAAAAAATCCAGGACCAGATGGCTTCACATAGGAATTCTACCAAGCATTTAGAAAAGAATTAACACCATCCTATTTAAACTCTTTCAAAAAACTGAAGAGGAGGGAAAATTACCCAATACATTATATGAAGCCAAACCTTAATACCAAGGCCAGATAAAGATATTACAAGAAAATTACAGACCAATCTCTCTAATGAATACAGCTGCAAAAATTCTCAACAAAATACTTGCAAATTGAATCCAACAGCATATCAAAAGACTTATACATCACAACCAAATGGGATTTATTCCTGGAATGCAGGGCTGGTTCAACATAAGTAAACCAATTAATGTAATATCACATTAACAAATTGAAGGAAAAAAACATGATCATCTTAATGCAGATAAGGCATTTGACAATATCCAGCATCTTTTTTTTTTTTTTTTTAAAGAATTATTTATTTATTTAATTTCCCTCCCTCCCCTGGTTGTCTGTTCTTGGTGTCTATTTGCTGCGTCTTGTTTCTTTGTCCGCTTCTGTTGTCGTCAGCGGCACGGGAAGTGTGGGCGGCGCCATTCCCGGGCAGGCTGCACTTTCTTTTCACGCTGGGCGGCTTTCCTCACGGGCGCACTCCTTGCGCGTGGGGCTCCCCCACACGGGGGACACCCTTGCATGGCACGGCACTCCTTGCGTGCATCAGCACTGCACATGGCCAGCTCCACACGGGTCAAGGAGGCCCGGGGTTTGAACCGCAGACCTCCCATATGGTAGACGGATGCCCTAACCACTGGGCCAAAGTCCGTTTCCCATCTTTTCTTGATTAAAACACTCAAAAGATAGGAATAGAAGGAAAATACCTCAATATGATAAAAGGCATATATGAAAAATCCACAGCCAACATCGTATTCAACAGGGAAAGGTTGAAAGCTTTTCCTTTAAGATTGTGAACAAGACAAGGATGTTCACTGTCACCACTGTTATTCAACATTGTGCTAAAAGTTCTAGGCAGGGCAATTAGACAAGAAAAATTAAAAAATAAAAGACATCCAAATAGGAAGAGAAGAAGTAAAACTCCCTATTTGCAGATAACATGATCCTATATTTAGAAAATTCTGAAATGTCTGTGACAGCTACTTAAACTAATAAATGAGTTTAGCAAAGTAGCAGGGTACAAGATCAACACACAAAAATTAGTAATGTTTCCCTATACTATTATTGAACAATCTGAAGAGGAAATCAGGGGAAAAATCCCATTTATAATAGCAGCAAATAGACTCAAATACTTAGGAATCAACTTAACCAAAGAATTACAGGACCTATATGCAGAAAATTACAAAACAATGGTAAAAGAAAAGTTAAAAAGACCTAAACAAATGGAAAGATATTCTGTGTTCATAGATTGGAAGACTAAATATCATTAAAATGTCAATCCTAACTCGAAATGATTTATAGAGTCAATGCAATACCAATCAAAATTCCCACAGCCTACTTTACAGAAATAGAAAAGGTAATTTACCGAATTCATTTTGGAAGGGAAAGCACACCTGAATAGCCAAAAGCAATCTAAAAGGGAATGGATGTGGCTCAAACAGTTGAGCACCTGGCTCCCACGTGGGAGGTCCTGGATTTGGTTCCTGGTGCCTTCAAGAGAGAGACAAAAACAAAGAGCAAGCAATAAATGAAAAAACCAACCCCAGGGAGCTGATGTGGCTCAGTAGTTAAGCATCCCCTGGTCCCTTAAAAATAAAAAAAATTTTTAAAAAAAGAGCATTCTAAAAAAGAAGAGTGATGTGGGAGGAATTTCACTGCCTGACCTTGAAACATATTACAAAGCTACAGGGAAGCAGCTTTGGCTTAAGCAGTTGGGTGCCTGCCTACCACATGAAGGTCCTGGTTCAGTTCCCAGTGCCTCCAAAAGAAGACGAGCAAAACAGAGAGCTAACAAGATGATGCACCAAGATGACATAACGAACAGATACCACAAGGAAACATAATGAGAGACACAACAAGTGGGAGCAGAGGTTGCTCAAGCCATTGGGTGCCTCCCCCTCACAAGGGAGGCCCTGGGTTCAGTTCCTAGTGCCTCCTTAAAAAAGAAGATGGGCACACAATGAACAGACACAGAGAGCAGACAGCGAGTGCAAAACAACGAAGGGGGAGGGAGAAATAAATAAAAATAAAATCTTAAAAAAAAAAGTTAAAGTGGTCAAAACAACATGGTGTTGGCATAAGGATAGAAATATTAATCAATGGAATAGAATTGAGCATCCAGAAATAGCTCACTTTTATAGCCAACTAGTTTTTGACAAACCTACCAAAGCCATGTTAATGGAACAAAACAGTCTCTTCAACAAATGGTGTGGTGAGAACTGGATATCCATAACCAAAAGAATGAAAGAGGACCCCATTTTATTTTCTATACAAGAATCGACTCAAAATGGAGCAAAGGCCTAAATATAAAAGCCAGGACCATAGACCTACTAGAAGAAAATATAGGGAAACCTCTTAAATACTTTGTGACAGGTGGTGATTTCCTTGGCCATACACCCAAAATATGAGCAACAAAAGAAAAAAGTAAATAGGACCTCCTCAAAATTAAACCCTTTGTTACCTCACAGGACTTTGTCAAAAGGGTGAAATGGTAGCAGACTCAATGGGAGAAAATAAATGGAAAACACATATCCAATAAGGTTTTAATATCCATGATATATGAAGAGATGCTACAACTTAACAATAAAAAGACAACCTGATTAAAACATGGGCAAGAGACTTGAATAGATATTTGTCCAAAGAAGAAATACAAAAGGCAAAAAAACACGTGAAAAAATGTTCAATGTCATTAGTGATTAGGGAAATGCAAATGAAAACTACAATGCGGTAGCATTTCACACCTACTAGAATGGCCACTATTAAAAACACAGAGAACTACCAGTGCTGGAGAGGATGTGGAGAAATAGGAACATTCATTTTTTTGTTTTCGAGTATGTATAAGGGTACAGTCACTGTGGAGGATTGTTTGGTAATTCCTAAGGAAGCTGAACATAGAGTTGCCATGTGATTCAGCAATACCACTACTAGGTATACATTCAGAATAACAGAGCTGTGACATGAACAGACATCTACACACCGACATTCATAGCAGCATTATTCACGATTGCCAAAAGATGGAAACAACCCAGGTGCCTGTCAACTAATGAATGGAAATACGAATTGGGGTGGATAACATGATAGAATATTATGCAGATGTAAGAAGAAATGAAGTCATAAAGCATATGACAACATGGATGAACCTGGAGGACATCATGTTGAGTGGAAGAAGCCAGGCACAAAAGGACAAATACTGTAATGATTTTGCTTCTATGAACTAAATATATTGTGTAATCTCATGGAGTTAATAACTTGAAATATGGATCATTATAAAATAGAATGAGGTTAGAGAATGGAAAGCTAAGGGTTAACTTGGGCAGAATTGGTAAAAGGAATGTGTGTTAATCCTTGGAAATGAATAGAAAAGGTGAAAGAATGCACAACATAATGTTTTTAACTGCCTATATGAAAGAGATTTAAAGGGAAAGTCTAAGGACATATACATTACTATAAGGAAGGATAAAAAATGTAACATGGAACTGTATAACATAGAAAACCACATGTGAAATATGAATACAGGTAAAATTGCATATAAAAAAGTATTTTTCTTTGAAAGTGAACAAATGTATGTCAATACTATGAGATGTTAATATCAGACAAAGAAAATTATGCTAAGTGAAAGAAACCAGACACAGAGTACTACATATTGTATGATCCCATTTATGTGAAATGTAAATACAAATCAATTTATAAAGATGACATTAGATTAGTGGTTATGTAGGGCTGAGGAAAGACTGTTAAGGGGCGTGGCATTTTTCTTCTTGGAGTAAGGAAATTGTTATAAAATTTTGTGTGGTGATAAATGTACAACATTGTAATTATACTAAAGCCATTCATTATATACTTTGGATAGGTCATATATAAATATATCTTAATAAAACTGCTTAATAAATAATTGTGCAAGAATAGCCAGAAACCAAATATCACTGATTGTATACTGTGGATGAATTGCAAGCTTTATTAATATGTATCAATTGATTTGTTTAATTAAAAAAAAAGGGCAGGAGGATCTCATGGTGCTGTGGTTGACCCTTCCACCCCTCGCTGGTTTGGCACAGAGCCAGCCTACACTCCCAGATGGATCCCTGGTTCCAGTTCCAGAGGGAGCAGAGTAAACCCTCATGCACATACTGGGAGCATGTTTGTCTAGCCCAATTTGTCTGGTGGTAGGCCTGAGGGACTCACTGTCCCAGAAATTGCCACAAAGATAGAAAGTGGCTCATGTAGCTCTCCTATGCAATGCTGTGGGAAATCAGTCACATGGCTGCCTGAGGCAAGGGGCTGTTGACTGTAGGACATACAGTGCAGTGCCCAGAACTGTGAGGAAATGGTTTCCTAGGGAAGAGAGGACATTCACACCTATGTAAATGGAGGACTCCTAGGGCCACACAAGCATGCTATTCTCTAAAACTCACTGTAGAGATAAGCTCTGAAGGATAGTATTCACACAGGGCAATCTACAGAGATTGAGAAAGGTGCTTTCTTTGTTCACTGTTTTGTTTTTTTTTGTATTGTTTTGTTTTTTTGGTTGGCTCCTGGCACTCAAGGAAAGATCTGTCATAACACTAGGTGAATACAAGCATAAGGAACAGATGCTTCAGAGTCTAAACTTCAGCAATAACACACTTAAATATCAAAATATTCAAATTTAAACAAAAGATTACAAAATATACTAAGAAACAGGAAGTGACAGTTCAGGCAAAGGAAAAGTATTAGAAACCATCCATGAGGAGGATGAGGCCTGAGACATTCCTAAATTTAAAAAAACAAAAAATAAATAAATTTTAAAATGGTCCTAAATATGCCTTAAGAGCTAAAAGAAAATATGGACAAAGAACCAAATGGATCACAAAAATGATAAATGAAAACAAAAACAACAGAGAGATGAAAATTATGAAAAGGAACCAAACAGAACCGAAGACCAAAGTAACAGAAATTAAAAATTCCCTGGCAAAAGAATCAATCAATGAACTTGACAATAACACCACTGAAATCACCCAATCTGAGAACGCAAAAAGAAAAAAGAAAAGTGAACAGAGACTGAGGAGCCTGTGGTATGCCATCAAGCATACCAATATATGCAATGTGGGACTCTCAGAGGAGAAGAGAGAAATAACAGTTATTTTAAAAGAAATAATAGTTGAAAACTCCTCAAATTTAACAAATAATATGAATATATACATCTACAATGCTCACTGAACTCCAAACAGGATAAACCCAAAGATGCACACCACACCACGTTATAATCTAACTGTTGAATGCCAAAGATAAAGAAAGATTTCCTAAAAGCCACAAGAGAGAAGCAATATGTCACGAATAAGGGAGCTTCTCAAAAAGATTACGGGCTGATTTCTCATTGGAAAGCATGGAGGCAAGAGGCAATGGGAAGACATATTTAAGGTGCTGAAACAAAATATATGTCAACCAAGAATTCCATATCCAGCAAAAATGTCTTTGAAAAATGAGGGAGGGAATAAGACATTTCCAAATAAACAAAAACTGAAGGACTTTGTCATCACTAAACTGCCCCGACAAGAAATGGTAAAAGTAGAGCTTCCGTTACATGTGATGGGCCTTTTCTCTCTTGCTGCTTTCAGAGTTCTCTCTCTGTTGAGGGTTTGGCAATTTGTTAAGTATGTCTCAGGGTAAGCCTGTTAGGATTCATATTGTTCAGAGTGCACTGTGCTTCATGGACTCATACACCCATGCTCCTCAAAAGAGTTGGGCAATTTTCAGCCATTATTTCATCCAACACTCCTTCTGCCCTCTTTCCCTTCTCTTCATCCTCTGCGATGCCCATAATGCATATGTTTGTGCATTGTGGGCACTTGGCTCACTGTGCAGGCACACATGTGGGCACTTGGCTTGCTTCGTGGGCCCTCAGCTCACTGTGAGCACTTGTCTCATGGCGCGGGTATTCAGCTTGCCACGTGGGCACTGGCTTGTCGCATACGCATGCTTTCTCTTCTTCTTTTTCACAAGGAGGCCCCAGAGATCAAAATCAGGTCCTCCCATATGGTAGGTGGAGACCTTATCACTTGAACCACATCTGTTTCCCCTACTATGATACTTTTGGTTTGTAATGCCACCTTTTAATTCCTACAGGATTTAAAAGGCAAATGCATAAATAATGATAAATCAATGGGTTTGAATTCATAATCTATAAATACATAATTTGTGACAAGAGCTACATAAAGGTGGGGAAGACAGAGGGGTAAAGGAACAGTTTATGTATGTAATTGAATATAATAGGTATCAAAGTAAGTGAGATTGTTATAGATTTATTGTTTAAATTTAAGCCACATGATCATCTCAAATATAATATCACAATATGCAACCTCATAGAGACAGAAAGTAAAGTACAGCTTACTGGGGTGAAGGGCAGGGGAAATGGGGAATTAATATAAAACAAATAGGATTTCTGTTTGGGATGAAGGGAAAGTCCTAGTAATGGAAGGTGGTAAGGTACTGCAACATTGTGAATGTGATTAGTCCTACTGAGTGGTATGTTTGGGAGAGGTTGGGATGGGAAGATTTATGTTGTATATATTTCCTCAACTTAAAAAAAAAAAAGAAAGATAAACTAAAGAGATGATGATAAATGCAATACATAACACTGGATGATATCTAAGAATGGAGGAGAAAAGGATATTATTGAGACTTACAAAAAAGTGGAATATACAAATGTAAGCTTTATATCAACGTTAAATTTCTTGAACTTGATAACTGTATTTAAGGTGATTACATAAGTGAATATCCTTGGTTGTAGAAAATGTACATGAAGCACTGTGCTCAAGGATATGAGGAGAGCAACATGCTCTCCAATGTTCAGAAAATAGAGAGAAATAGAGACAGAGAGACAGAGAAAAAAAAAAACAGCAAAGGTGGCAAAATGTTATAGGGGCAGGGTGTATGTTGGAGTTCTTTATGGGGTTTGTTTTATTTTTGCAACTGTCCTGTACATTTAAAATTATTTCAAAATAAAGTGAGCAACTGGTTTGAGAGGGGAAAAAAAATGAAGGAAAAATAAAGACTTTTTCATACAAAACATAAGGACCAGATGGCTTCAACTGGCAAATTCTACCAAATACTTAAGGGGGGAAAAAAAAACCAATTCTTCACATATTCTTCCAGAAAATAGAAGAGGAAGAGACACTTCCCACCTCATTTTATGAGGTCAGCATTACCATGACACCCAAGTTAGAAAGCCACTAAAACAAAACAAAACAATCTCCAGACCAGTATCTCTCATTATACCCTTGTAAAATAATCCTTTAAAAATATTAGCAAATCAAATCTAGCAATATATAAAAAGGTTCATACAGCATGATCAAGTGGGTTTATCACAGGAATGCAAGTTTGGTTCAACATTCACAAATCAATTGATATAATTCACCACAGACAAAAAAAGATCACATCAATAGATGATACGATCATATCAATAGATGCAACGAAGAGTGTCTGACAAAATTCAACATCTTTTCATGATACAAACCTCAACAAACTGTAAACAGAAGGGAACTCCCCCCCCCCCGACAAAGGTATCTATACTGTAGAAACATATAACTAACATCATATTTAATGATTAAGGACTTTACACTTTCCTCCAAGAAGGGAAAAAGTAAGCATGTCTGATTTTACCACTTCCAGTGGAAATTCTACTGCAGGTCCTAGCCAGTGCCATAGGTAAAAATAAATAAATAAAAGGATATACTAATTGGAAAAGATGTAAAACTCTGTTTACTGACATGACTGTGTATGTAGAAAATCCCAAAGAATCTACAAAATGACACTAGCGTAAGTAATTTTAGCAAGGTTGCAGGATATAAGGTCAATATTCAAAATTCAATTGTATTACAAACATTGACTAATTTTTAAAATACCATTTACAATAGCATAAAAAAGAAGTAATTATGTATCAATTTAACAAATTGGGTGCAAGATTTGTTCACTGAGAATTACAAAACTTTGATGAAAGAAATTAAAGACCTAAGGAAATGTAAAGATAAGCCCAGTGGTGTAAGATAAATGTTGAACTGGCTCTCTGACAGAGAAGTACTGGTTTGTATTGATTTCTGTGCTATAAATATTCCTATCACAGCCAATTTCAAAATACCAATATGACATTGAACACAGAATTAGGAGGAGATACACACAATAGGCACCTGCTAGCAGGTACAAGCTGACTCCAGCACATCATATGATATACTGTGTTTTTGGATTAGAAGGCTTAAGAATGTTTAGATGTCAACTGTCCCTAAATCGATCTTTATACTCAGTGCAATTTCAATCAAAATCCCAGCAGTCTTTTTAGCAGAATTTGCTGGCTTTAAAATTCATAAGTGATAGCTAAAACAATTTTGAAAAAGAAGTGGTAGAAGACTCAAACTACCTGATTTCAAGACTTAACAAAAACGTTACAGTAATTATGACAGTGTGGGTAAAAACAGACATATTGATTAATGGAACAGAATAGAGCCCAAAAATAGACCCATGCAAACAGCTGATTAATTTTTTACAAGGGTGCCAAGGTAATTTAATGGAAAAAGGATAGTCTTTTCAACAAATGGTACTGGAATAACTGACTCATATCTTACAATATATTAAAAAATCAAATAGGAATGGATCATAGACTGAAATAAAAAACTTCTAGAAGGAAACATAAGAGAATATCTTTATAACCTGGGTTATACAAAGATTTCTTAGGATAAGACACAAAAAGCAAGAACAATAAAAGAAAAAATGATAAACTGGATTTCATCAAAATTATAACTCTTACAACTCAAAAATAAGACAACAGATGATCCAATTTTTTGAATGTGCAAAGATTTGAACAGACATTTAACCAAAGAAGTGATATAGATTGCAATTAAATAAAATGTACATAAGAAAAGATGCTCAACATATTAGTCATTAGAGAAATGCAAATTAAAACCACAATGACATCACTGTATATACATGTTACTAGAAGGGCTAACATTAAAAAACAAGCAAACAGACCATTGTGCTGGTGATGATGAAGAGCAACTACAACTCTCATATACTGCACAGAGGAAGGCAAAATGATACAGCCACTTTGAAAAACAATTTGGAAATGTTTAATGAAGTTCCCATGATATATACTTCCATGTATATACTTCCATACAACCAGCAATCCTATGCCAAGGTATTTACACAAAACTCATGTCCACACAAGAACTGTTCTCAAATGTTGATAGTAGTTTTACACATAATGATCAAAACTGGAGACTACCCAAATATCCATGAACTCATGACTGGATAAACAAATAGTGGTACATCCATACCATGGATACTAGTCAATAATAAAAAGGAACAAAACAACTGACACATAATAACAATCATGAGTTCTAAAAGCATTATGCTAAGTGAAAGCCCAAAACAACGGGTATATTCTGTATGATGCCATTTATAGGACCATTCTGGAAAAGGCAAAACTATATGAATAGAAATCAGATAGTGGGAAGCAGACGTGGCTCAAGTGACTGAGCTCCTGCCCACCATAGGTTCCGTTTCCAGTACTTCCTAGAGAAGACCAGCAAGACAGCGAGCTGGCGTGACAGGCAGGTGCAGCAAGTTGACACTATAAGATGATGCACCAAAGGAGACACAAAGAGGAAAGACAATGAGAGACACAAGAAGCCAGGGAGCTGAGGTGGCTCAAGTGATTGAGTGCTTCCCTCCCACACTAGAGGTCCCAGGATCAGTTCCCAGGGCCTCCTAAAGAGAAGATGAGCAGAAAGAGAAGGCACACAGCAAATGGATACAGAGCGCAGACAGAGTGCAAACAATGGGGGGGGGGGGGGGCAGAATAGATAAACACTAAAAAATCTTAAAAAAAAAAAAAAAGAAATCAGATAGTGGTTGCCAGGGGCTAAAGGACTCACTGCAAAATGGCCCAAGGGAATGTGTAGGGGTGATAGAACTGTTTTATATCTTGATTATGGTAGTTTCACTACTGTACACATTTGTTAAAACAAACTGTACACTTAGGTTGAATTTAACTGAATGTAAATTATACCACAATAAACTTGATTTAAATTGCTTAGCTTCCTACTGCTAGTCAAACTTTCCACTATCATTCCAACATATTGCCCATTCCTTCTCCATTCATCTACCCTAATATATTAGCTAAATGGACTTAAGGCTTCTGATATTAACAACAGCAAAAACATCAGCAATCAACATTTACTGGAAGTGTCAATAATCAGATACATGATAAAAGTGCTCTACATAAATTATCTCATCAGTTCTCACTACAACCTTATAAGGTAGGCTCTGTTAAGCCCATTTAGAGATAGAAACTGAGGATTAAGGAGATTAATAATTTGCCTAAGGTCCTTCAAGGGCTAATATAGGACAAAACTGAGATTTGAACCTAGGCCTGACTCCAAAATCCTGATACTAAGCTACCTTTATTCCCACCAACACTTCTGCTCAAGCTATTATCTCTGCACAGAATATCTCTTCATCTCACCTTTACTTAACCTAATTTTACCTATCCTTACAAACAAACATTAGGGAAGCAGATGTGGCTCAAGTGATTGAGCTCCCACCTACCACATGGGAGGTCTCAGGTTTGGTTCCCGGTGACTCCTGGAGAAGATGAAGAAGACAGGAAGCTGGCGTGATGGGTTGGCATGGCAAGATGATGCAACAAGATGATGCAACAAGGAGATCACCAGATACAAAGAGGAAACACAATGAGAGAGACAACAAAGCAAGGAGCAGAGGTGGCACGAGTGATTGAGAGCCACACTCCCACATGGGAGGTCCCAGGTTTGGTTCCCGGTGCCTCCTAAAGAGAAGAGGAGCAGACACAGCACACAGCAAATGAACAGAGAGCAGACAGTAAGCACAAACAATGGGATGAGGAGAATAAATAAATCTTTTAAAAAAACACAAAAAACCTTATATGTATAATTCATTGATAAAGCTTTCCCAGATCTCCCTCCCCAGCTGGCAACCATCTCTCCCAAAGCACTAAAGCTCCAATGGCACTAAATCTATTCCTCCTTTATGATATTTATATTTTCCCTTTTGTTATTGATATATTTCCCCTACTAGATATTTTGCTATTTGAGGGCAAGATATGAGGATTATTCACTTTTGTGTTTCCTTCTGTGACCTAACACAATACTTTGCACATAACTTAATGATGGATAGGGTATTAGTCTAGCCAGTTGTACAATTAGATTTTAATGCTTCATTTTCCCAAGCAATGTTACCTATCAGCTTTCTGGATCAGCCCTTCTTATATTACTGTGTCATCTTTCTTTCCCTAAATTAAACTTTCAGATAAGAAAATGAAAAGTTAAGAACTGAGAGGCAAACCCAAACCAAACTCTATTATCTTGGTATATGAATTAAAAACAGGGCCAAACCCATTGGTAACCCATAATAGCAAATAGAGGAGCGAGTGGCAAAGAAAGACTTGTTAAAACAGGGAAATGTAATGTGTGGGCTCATGAAGCTATCAGTGGAGAAAACAATAGAGAAAACACTAAGTTGCAAAAGTCTAGCCACATTCTTCAACAAGTTGGCACAAAAAAAGGGGATGGGGCTTAAGAGAGATAATAACCCGATACAATGCGTGGACCACTTGGGAAGACTGTCCAAATAAATTATTGCAAAAAGACATTTTGGGACAATTGGTAAGCTTCAAATAAGGGTGGGTATTAGATGATACTAAGCATTTATTGCTAATTTTATTAGGTGTGATAACGATAGTGTGGTTTTGTACAAAAGTGTCCTTGGTTTTTAGAAATGCACTTAAGTATTTAGGGATGAAATATTATAATGCCTGAAATTTATTTTAAAATATTTCAGCAAAAAAGTAAAATGTTAATAACTTAAATATCGGTGATGAATATATGGGGAGCCCATTGAATAATTTTATTTTTCTTTACAAAAAAAAAGAAAAGGATAAAATGAATTGTCACAGGATAAAGTCTAGCCACAGTCCCAATTCTTAATAAGAAATTCTGTAGATATCCAAAATGATAGAATTAAGTCAGCATTTTAAGAATACTAGCACTTTTTTGGTTTTACTTCAGTGCATTCCAGTCTATTACTGGTTCCACTACTTAACATTTACTTTATTCTACACTGTCAGCTGTTTACAGTTACCTCCCCTGCTAGATGGTAAACGTCTTGAGGGCAGGCACTACATGTTATTAACTTTTGATACCCAGAAGGATGTTATGAATCAAAAAAAAACCTGGTAAAATAGAACTGCTTTTGAATTTAGCTTGTTGTTGGCATGCATCAAGAAAATAAAGAACTTCTGAACAATAATTCCCATTCAAAACTAGAAATTATTTAATAGGAATAACATAGTATAGGTATTTTTCCACAGAATTATAAATTCTTAAAGCTTCCTGAAAGTAGAACATAAAACATTTATGGTATTTATCAACTACATTGGACACTCTCAAAGTGTGGTCCATAGATCTTGGAAGTCTGAGACCTTTTAGGGGTCTGTGAGGTAAAAAACTTTTCATAATAACACAAAGATGTCATTTATCTTTTACATACACACTTTCTTGTGATTGAACAGTAGGATTTTTCAGATAACTTGTTAGATGTCATCATTTTGAAGGCTAATGGAATATTTCTTAGTTTTGAATATTGTACTGACTGATAGGTACAACTTGCATAAGCAAAAGCTATTTGGGGGGAAGCGGTTGGGGCTCAATCAATTGGGCTCTTGCCTACCATGTAGGAGGTCCAGGGTTCAATACCCAGGGTCTCCTGGTGAAGGCAAGCTGGCCAGTGTGGAGTGCTGGCCCATGTGGAGGGCCACCCTAGGCAGTAGTGCTGTGTGGGAAAAAGAGTTTCACCTGTTTTATTGTAGATGTTGCCTTACTGGAAATGTTGCACCTGTTCTATTGTTGTGGCTGTTGCAGTTGTTCCCTATTACTGTAGATGATGTTGCAGTTCAGATAGCAAACAGCTGCTTGGTAGTTTCCAAGAAATACAAGGTGGAAACTAGGGTCAAGGTTCTTAGTTACAGAAGCTGTGAGTCCCCTGGTCCCATCTTTATCTCCTCTCTTGTGTCTCTCTCTCTGTCCCTTTATTTCTTAAAGTTCTGGTTGCCTTCCCTTCGAGCCAACCTATTGAGATCTGATCACAGCAGTACTGGTCCATGCGGAGAGCTGGTGCAGCAAGAAGATGCAACAAAGAGAGACACAGAGGAGAGATAATGAGAGGAAGCAGACCAGGGAGCTGAGGTGGAACAAGAGAATGATCACCTCTCCCCGACTCCAGAAGGTCCCAGGATTGAGACCTAATGAGAATACAAGCAGACACAGAAGAACACACAGCAAATGGACAGAGAGCAGACAATGAGGGAGGGCAGAAAAATAAATAAATCTTAAAAAAAAAAACAGAAGATATTAGAGGGCCTCAATTATTTTTGAGTGTAAAGCAGTCCAGTGACCAAATCATTTTAGAAGTGCTGAACTACATAAAAGCAATCTTATTTTCCAAGTACTCCTTATCACTCCTATCTTCAAGGTTTAAACACATGTTTATATGCATGCATGAATGGGCACCATTTTATCTTACCCATTTATGATTTTATGTGTCTGCTGCTCCTGTCAGATGGATGCAAGGAGGAAGAAAAGCAAATTAAGCCGGACATTGTGTGTCCTGCCATGGCCACTGGGTGGGACTGGGGGGAGAGTGTGAACTACAATGTGGAACACTGTCCATGAGGTGCAGCAGTGCGCCAGAATGTATTCGCCAGGTGCAGTGGATGTGCCGTGATGAGTGGGGAGTATACGGGGACCTCATATTTTTTTAACCTAACATTTAAAAGAAAATAAAGAAGAAGAAAAAAGCAAATCAAAGTGTCTTGCTTTTGTGCAGGGCTTGAGCAGTTATTTACACACCAATGTTCTTAGCAGCATTATTCACAATTGCCCCCAAAGATGGAAGAAACCCAAGAGTCCATCAGCCTATGAATGGATAAATAAAATGTGGTATATACATACAATGGATTATTATTCAGCCAGAAAAAGGAATGAAGTCCTGAAATAAGCGACAGCATGGATGGATCTTGAAGATATCATGTTGACTGAAATAAGCCAGACACAAAAGGACAAATATTATATGATCTCACTGATTTGAAACAATTAGAATAAGCAAACTCTTGAATCAGAATCTAGAATATAGGTTACCAGTGGATGAACTGTGGGGATAGAGAATGGGAAGTTAAGGCTTAAAATGTACGGGGTTCCTATTTGGAATGATGGAAATGTTTTGGTAATGGATGGTGCTGTGATGGTAGAACACTGTGAATGCAATTAGCAACACTGAAAGGCATACCTGAATATGATTAAAATGGAAAATGTTAGATTGTATGCATGGTAACAGAATATAAACATTTTTTAAAATCCATGGAACTACACTACACAGTGAACCTAAATTAAACTGTGGACTTCCACAGTACAATTATAAAAATGTGTTATCAACTGAAACAAACATTCCACAACAATGCAAGGTATTTGTGTGGGGTGGTATATAGGAATCCTATATTTTATGCATGATTGTTCTATAAACCCACAACTTCTCTTATAAAAGGGGAAAAATTGCCTTGCTTTTGTAGGGTTACTCTAGCATGCTTTGGATAAAAATTATAAAAACTGAATAAACCTTCAAATCTCCAATTTATGAAACTTCTCCTTTCTTCCTAAGATACAAGTTGAAGATTAGGGGAGGGAAAGAAGGCAAAAAACATGGGGTGGTTGAAATTGAACATCTGTGAGGAAAAAAAATAGAGCACCTGAGACTGAATTTTCAGCTTGGAAAATAAAGCATTACTTATTTCAAATAATTTATATTTTTCCCTTATTCTGATTTTTATTCTTCCAATTCTGCCTCTAGAAGGTTCCCAACCTTTCAAAACTTTGTTTTGAAAAAGGGACATATTCTTCAATTTAGCTAATATAAAATTACTTCTATGAATCATCCTTGAAATCATCTCCACTTGCCCTATTAGGAGAAGACTACCAGCTGTTCAGGAAATCTGAACATATATTGAGTTGTTTAGGAAACCCCAAAGAATTTGGTTTGTTAGACAACTACATGAGTATACTTGACAATACAGATGGTCACTTTTCCCTGAAAAATTAAATAATATTCTACCTATTACTGACTATTTTCTGAACATTTAGATTCTTGTATAATATTTTAGGTACTTATAAAGGAAAGGATCCTCTATAAAATAAACAGTAATATTGCTTTTAAGCAAAGCCTAACAATTTCCATAAATCATTACCTTAGATAATAGCTTGTCAAATAAGCTATCCATTATCGCTACAAGCTTCGCTGATATTTCAGCTATGTGGTCATGGTAGTCCTGTAATAAGAAATAACACGGTATTTTTAAGTGCCTGGGGCACATCTATAAAATACTTAACAACTAAGGAATGAAATTTATGAAATTCTAATAGAAAAAGTACCTTAGTGATATGATCAAAATGCCTAAGCATGCTGTATTGCTTAGGTTGCAGCCGAGCTTCAAAATGAGCCCGTATCACAGGAATGTAGTGCACAATTAACTGCAAACAGCGTGAAGAAAGAGCTGAAGAGCCAAGGAGTAGATATATCATGGAGAACAAACAAACAAACCAGAACTATTAGTTGACTTTACTTATCCAATTACCAATTAAGTGAAAAATGTCCATTTTATAAAGACTCCAGTTTATTCCACAAAGAACAAAGTGGCATAAGGCAACATATTTAATTTTGCTTAAGAAAATAATTTAATATTAAATAAAGTAAAGAACATGCTATTCTTCCCATACAGTACTCCCAATGTACTCAAGCTGTATTCATTATGAGTACAAGAAAACTAAAACAGGACAACTGATCCTCTTCTGACACTCAGGTACCTTTCACCCCAAAGCACATCATATAAATTACATGTTAATATTTTCTATAGTGGCATAACTTCCAAATAATTTATACTTGTTAGAACGGAAATTCCTCAAAACATTGTCCCCCAGAGGTTAATTTTTCAGTCGTGACAAAACAGTTAAAAGTGAAGTAGCATTTGTCACTTTTAGAGTTATTTGCTATGGTCATAGAAACATCAGGGATAATCAAAATACAGGTATAGAGACATCACTGTAACATAACAGTATGTGAATTAAATTCAAGAATCCATACCCAAATTTTTTGTAGTTATTGTTTTTAGTCCGACAACTTGCAAGGCACCAGCTCCAAGAACTAACTGGCAACTTCTTGAATTGAAGTACTAATAAAGAAGACAAAAAAAACCCAACAATTCATTAAAAACTACTCCTTATATGCTGGAAATATATTAATAGTTCTAAAAATATATTCCTCTTTCCTTTCATTCAAGGACCAAATGAATTTTCTAGCAGAAGCAGTTAGCATCTATTTATATGATGACAAAAACAAAAGTTGTCTAACTGGTAATATTTACTGTCTGGTAGAAAGAAAAGCTGAGAAGTTCTAAAAAATCAATTGTTAAGAAATTAATCTTTAATTTGCATTCACAAAGCTAGTTCAATTTCAGTCATTACTATTGAAAAATCCTATTTTCAAAAGGGTAACTAAAATCTTTCTGGACTAAAACATGGCAACTCAAGACAAAATTGAGATTAGTGGTTTGACAAAAATAAAACCTTTTCTCTATTCTGTAGTTTTTTAAAAACCTATTCCTATGAAATGGCTGAATAAAATTATCACATTTTCATTTTACATCAATAGTTCTGAAAGAATGATTTAAGAAAAATCTCTAACCTTAGTGAGATGAATTTTGTAAAGTTCAGTGAATTCCTTCCATGCACATTTGAAACCAGTCCAGGTTTTTTGACCTAAGTGGCCTCAGTCATGTTCAGCACCTAACGAACAAATCATCTCCTGTCTCCAATGTCATTAACAATTCTATAGGTGTAATGAGGAATCACTAAATGTGGAGTGAGAAGGAAGCAGGCAGCTTTTTTTTTTCCAGTAACATGTTGTGATTCAATCACAATCTAATGTCACAAAATTAATGTCACAAATATAACTTGACCTTGAACTGTCTTAGACCTGAAAGATTACTAACAGCCTAGTGAATTACTTCTTTCAATTATTTTTCCACAATGGGGTGAAATCATACACACCTTCAATAAATCTGACAGACGAGTAAGCATGTCAGTAGTAACGGATGGGATGTTATCCACACACTGACAATATTCAAGGATAATTCTTATTAACAGCAATACAGTTCTATAAGAAAAGAAAGATAATCTCAGTAGATAGTCAGAACAAGAAAAATTAAACTGATTTGGCATATAAAACCCTAATTACTTACCAGTACAACTGATCACTAAGGATACAGCGATTTTGTTAACTGTTAAAATACATGTTTTGCCTACCTGTGGCTGCAAGGCTGGGAAGAGGGTGGGGCAAAAGAGGTGTCAATGGCACAAAATTTAAAGAGGCACTCATCTTAGGGCCATGCAATTGCAGGGCTGACCATCATATGACCCTGAGAATGAATGCTTCCTTAAATTTTGCGCTGTAGCCATCTCACTCTCTGTGTAGCATTCTTATTAAGGAACCCTCTCCAATACAGCAGGTAAAATATTCCTTGGACATTTCAGAAACCCTGACAAAAAAGCCTACCCAGTGTACATAGGAGGCCCTCAATCATAAATGCTGAATTAAAGAAGGGACCATAGCCTGAATTTTCTAAGTGAGAGGAAAGAGAATCTGTAATGATTTCTAAGTTTATTGGTAGGTCACAAAAGATTCTCCAAAGATAAAAAAGTTGTCTGCTAATGCAGGACATGTCACAAGATGAAAAGATTCACTACTGAGAGGATAAATAAGATTGAAACTAAGGGAAAAAGAGTCATCATAGGATATCTAAGTTTACTAAGATGCTCAGAAATAAGAGATCCATGTAAAATAATGTTTTATAAAAGTATGAATGATATCAGGAACTAGTGGCTCAACAGATCTACTTTATTAGGCATGAGGCCATGACTGCTCTTTTTTAATCTTTCAGAAGACATAATATTCTCCCTTTAACCAGGGAGTTCAGTCTTAGAACAGTAGACTCTTCGCCTAAAGAGCCAGAAAGCTCTTTACCTGAAAACTGCCAGAGGGAAAAAAGAACCATTTATATCAAGCACATGGAAAGCAACATGATGGGTTGTTTTGTTTTAGAGGTACCAGGGATTGAATCTGGGATATTATACATGCAAAGCAGGCATTCAACCACTGAGCTATACCAGCTCCCCATGATGGGTTGGTTAAGGAGTGAAAGCATAATTAGATTGATGGGAGCCAGAGGAAAAAAACTTCCCCTATCAGGAAGAGGGAAAGACTCCAAAGGACAAAGAAATGGAGGCTTTAGCATGGGACTTGTGTACTGTGGTCTTGGATAATATAGTTTAAGAAAAAGCATCAATTCTGTACATATTTTTTTAGTGCTTATTAGATACCAAGGAAAACAGAATGGTAAGACAAGAGTCCCACCTTGGAAGCTCAGTGACTAACCAGGGAGACACATACATAAATAAATAATTATAATATACTGTGGTAAGTGCCACAATAGAGGCACATATCTACAAGTAGATAACTCATTTTTCCTATAAAGTGTGATTATTTCATAAAAGACTTAGTGACCAGAAGCAAAAAAAGAAAAGTAAAAATGAATGCTGGTTTAGACATCAGGAACTAGACTTAGATTCTAATTCTGGCTCAACCTGGTCACTTTATGTTAACCACTTAATCCTCTATACTTTAATTCTCTTAACTGTAGAGGGAGCAAGCATCTATGAAATGCCTATTTCACAAAGTAGTTGTAAAGATCAAATGAGATCATATATATAAAAATATTTAGTGTGATGTGCTGTTAAGGAATATGAAAATATTATGGTTTTTTTTTTTAGGATGCACTGGGGATTGAACCTGGAACCTCATACATAAGAAGCAGGCACTCAACCACTGAGCTACACCTGCTCTTCGAAAATATTTTAATTATATTTTTAATAAAAGGCATGAAGCACCAGACAAACAAGTCAGGAATTTATATTTTTCTTAAACTGAATTTGAGATACCCTATTGGTGGAAGAACTCAAGATCTAAGGACACAAATGATGATGAGGATAAAAATAACAACCAAGAACTATCAACTTATTAGGGCTAGGAATTGTGCTTACATGCTTTACATGCATTATCTGTTTAGTTTCCACAATAATTCTATGGTATAGTACTACTCTCCACATTTTATCTTACTGCTGAGCAAACTCTAGCACACAGAGTAACTTGCCAGAAAGAACAAAAGAGTAGCAGAGTCACTGGGATTCAAATGTAAGAATTTGGATTCTGACTCCAAAGCCCACAACTTTAACCACTATGCTATACTGTATACAAAGAAAGCTGTAAAAAAGAAAAAAAAAGAGTAGAACAAGCCCAATAATAACATCATAGAGCCATTACATCTACCTCTAGATTTCTTGTTATATGAGAAATATCAACTCCTTTTTGTTAAGCCAGTGTAGTTCCTAAAAGATACAGCATACTACAGAAAATACAAATTAAAAACAAATCCATAAAATTCTTTGTAAGATAAATGTTTTTCCCCAAAGGATAATTTTTAATCCAAAACTTCCAATTTATTTCAAAAGGGAACTAGAAGATCTATTTTTTTAAATAATTAACCCAACTAATAAAGAAAATGTCTATCACTCACCCAACAACAGCATACTGTTGTCCCTCAACGATGAGAACTTCAGCTGGTTTCCTTTCTTCTATAGCTAGATAATAAAGCAAATAAAGACAGGATATAAGATGAAATAAAGTATGGGAGTAAAAAATTTAAAACAAACTGGGAAAAAGTTGAAGAAGATAGTTCCATTTAGAGCCTGGAACCAATCTCATTTCTGAAAATAAATATCTATTTCTTAGGAAGCAATTTGATGCAGAGTAAAGTATATTGGGTTTAGAGTCAGAGATCTGGATTTGAGTTCCAGCACTGCCAAATACTGAATGCATGACTTGCACTAATCACTTAACCTCTCTTACCTTCAACTGTAGATATTATATTATCTAGTTCTATATATATATAGAGAGATATATATATATATATCTATAATATAACATATATACATATATCTATATATATCTATAATATAACATTAACTGTTGATAATAAAATATATCATTCAGGGCTATTGTTAATGGTAGAAATAATGATTATAAACTACCTATCCTCTAAGTCTGGTATATAGTAGATGATCAGTAAACAGTTGAAAGAAAATTACTAGTTAGGAAAGGCAGAACAAGCATTTCAACTGATTGTCTTTATTATTATTAGAATACAATTTCTAAAGTCTATGGAGAGATTATATGTTTAACTCTCAAGACTTCAACCTAGAAGTCACTTTATTTTTAGCATGTGGTATTTCTTATAATTATAAAACAAAATCAGCATGTTGAGGTGAAAACAAAGTGACCTGGATTACCATCCTGGATTAGCCAAATTCCTTAGATTACTGTGGGCAAGTTATCATGCTTCCCTAAGCTTCATGTCCCTTTGAGTTATAAGACATGATGGTTCTACTTCTTTTTCAAGCAAAAATGTCCGATATAATTTCTAATCACAATTTACTCAATCTGTCAGATTATACATTTTGCTACAAAAAAAGCAATATAGCATAGTTAAAAGAAAGGGCCTAAAGTCAGTCTGCTTGAATTTGAATCTCAGCTCTATCACTCTCTATCTTTATACCTTTGGGCAAGCTGCTTAATTTCTTTGTGCCTCAGTTTCCATATCTGTTAAATGAGAATACTAATGGTATCTAGCTCATGAACTTAAAAGTGAGATAATACAAGTAAAGGGCTTAGAATGGTACCTGGCACCTAGAAAGTACTAAGTATTAACTGTGACTGACTTGAATGAATAACAACAAAGAACGCTTAAATTGATTTAAAAAAAAAAACTAGTAAAATGTTAATGTACTACTAATAGCATATACCTTCTTCTCAAGAAAAAAAAAGGGGCTAGGACAGAAGCAGGGTCAGTATCCTCCAGAGAGGAAGAGAAAATAAATGGTTCATTTTGCAGGAAAAAATACATGGTTAATTCAATTACTCTACATTTATCATTGTTAATTCAAAAATTTTTTCATTTGCATAAAAGTGGTATTGAAAAACTATGAGTTGTTCCGGGGCAGAAAACATGTTTAGCACCTCACATAGTGGGAAATCAGTCAAACATAGCTTGAATGAGAAAATGACAGTCTTATAATTTTTAACTAGTGAGTTAGCATGGCCAGGGTACATTTTGTTTTGTTTCATTCAGCTTTTGCTACTTGAATGCTTTTGTATTGCTAATATCATACAATCAATTTTTAAAACTGTAATCACCACTCAACATTGTTACCTACTAAAAATGGTCACCAGGTAACAGAAAATTACCTTCCTTCAATTCCATTCACTACCCTATATGAACTAATCTATTTTATACAGATCTTTACTTCCCTTTTTTTTTTTTTTTATTTAGTTCCCCTCCCCTCCCCCGGTTGTCTGTTTTCTGTATCTTTTTGCTGCGTCTTGTTTCTTTGTCCGCTTCTGTTGTCGTCAGCGGCACAGGAAGTGTGGGCGGCACCATTCCTCGGCAGGCTACTCCCTCCTTGTGGCTGGGCGGCTCTCCTTATGGGTGCACTCCTTGTGCGTGGGGCTCCCCTACGCGGGGGACACCCCTGTGTGGCAGGGCACTCCTTGCGCACATCAGCACTGTGCATGGGCCGGCTCCACACGGGTCAAGGAGGCCCGGGGCTTGAACCGCGGACCTCCCATGTGGTAGACGGAAGCCCTAACCACTGGGCCAAAGTCCGTTTCCCTACTTCCCTTTTGACACAGTGGTAGAAGAGGCAGGCTTTCTCTTGAATTCTGGATTCAATTCCAGGAAGTTTGTCCAACAAATCACCCTTTCTTACTCCTATCCTCTATCAACTTTCTTCTTTTAGTTAAGCATAAAAATGTATTTCCATTTCCCCTACCTTAAAATAAACTTCTCTCAACTCTAAGTTGATTAAGGTAACAATCTCTCTAACTTCTATCTCGCTCCTATCACTTTTTCACTCTTCCCTTCACTGTCAAATGTATTGAAAAAGTAGGCTACACTTGTCTAGCTCACCTTTCAATTACTTGGCAATGAACTGTAATCTAACTCCATCACTCCAATGAATTATGAAAATTGCAAATGATCTATCTGCCAACCTAATAGCCACTATGTGTATTTTATTGAGACTTCTCTTGTAGGGCAGTTGCATTTTGTACAAATGTGAATTGCATAATTTAAAAATATTTCTATGTAAAAATATTAAATTTTCATTAAATGCCTAAAATTTGAAAAAATGCAACTGCCCCCTCTATTAAAAACATCAAGAACCTCAAAGCTGGTAATTCAGAATGTGTTGTTAATCAATTTACACTATTATAATATGACTATACTTTAACTGGTAAACAAAAATATCTCTCAGCCATTGTAACCCTTTCTATGGAACCCAACCTATATCTGATACCAATGGCAATTCTCTCCTTTTCTTTACTTCTATTTTTTTCTGGATTCCTATGTACTTCTCTCACCCTTCTTTCTTTCTTCTTCATAGTTCTCTAAGGTTCTTTATAAGTTGATTTTCTCTATCATATCACCATTACACACTTGTAATTGCTAACTTATATTTTGGTTTTCTTGATTAGATTTAGTCCCTAAAAAGTACAATTTTAACTTTTTTCTCTGTGTCAACATCTTACACATAGTGGGAGCTTAGGAATGTTCACTGAATGAATCCATGTCCCTAAATTCAACAATACACTACAGTGATTAATGATAAAGCTATGAAATTATACAGAGATGGTTTCGAATCCTAGCTCATCATTTGTGACTTTGGACAAAATTCCTTAATCCCCCTAAGCCTCAAGTTTCAAGTTAAAAATAGCACTTTCCTCAGGTGGTTATGAGGACAGACTAGGGAAATTCATACAAAGCACATGGTTAACACTCAATAAATATTTGCAATTATTATTAAAAACTACCATATATATTTTCCTGTCAACTATTTACTAACTGAACTGGGAGAATTAGTTCTAGGGTTTTCAAAAGACAATGGCAATTAAAGAAATATTAAAAATTCTTATGAAATGAATACACATAATATAAAATTGGAAGAGAATGTGTGAAAGAATACACATACTCCCTGATTTTTTTTCAGGTAAAGCAATTTTTCCATTGGATATAGAATCAACAAGATCTTGAAATTCTGCAGGAACATCAGCTTGCTTCCAGCGCTCATTGTCTAGCAGGAGGCTATTTAAAAAGAAAAAGAAAAGAAGGAAAACTTTAATAATATTTCAGTGCCATCTTCATTGGTTGAAAGAAAATGAAGGGATGCAGATGTGGCTCAACTGATAGAGCATCTGTCTATCACATGGAGGGTCCTGGATTCGATACTTCCTGACCCATGTGGTAAACTGGCCCACATGCAGTGCTGCCGCATGCAATGAGTGCCATGCCATGCAGGGACAGCCCCACATAGGGGAGCCCCATGCGCAAGGAGTGTGCCCTGCAAGGAGAGCCACCCCATGTGAAAAAAGCACAGCCTGCCCAAGAGTAGCACCGCACACAAGGAGAGCTGACCCAACAAGATGACGCAACAAAAAAGAGATGCAGTTTCCTGGTGCCACCTGACAATGCAAGCGGATGCAGAAGAACACACAGCAAATGGACACAGAGCAGACAACAAGGGGGGAAGGGGAGAGAAATAAATAAATCTTTAAAAAAAAAAAAGAAAAAATGAAGAAGAATATAAGACTTTTTAAAGTGTTGAACAGCCTAATAATGTGAAATCATTCATAAACAGTATGAATATTTTAAGAAAATATTTTCCTTTTTATATATATTAGCCTAACCAAAAATAGTTGTAAAACACAATTTACTTTACTTTGAGTGGGAAAGGAAAAGTCAACTGACTGAGGATCTTTCTAATAAGTACCTTAATGGAAGTAAGTATTTTAACCCCATTTCAGAAGTCAAGTACGTGATTTTAAGTACATAATCTGTCTCTTTTTTTTGTTGTTTTAAACAGCTTTTAGATATAATTAATAAACTAACATTCCTAAAGCATACAATTTAAGTTTTGTCACATATATGTATCTGAGATACCATCAATAATATTAAGATAATGAACTTATCTATCAAATGCCAAAGTTTCATTGTGCCACTTTCCCATCAAAAACCTATCTTGGTGCTACCACTGATCTACTTTCTGTTCATATAACTTTGCCTTTAGCAGAATTTTATACAAATAGAATCATACAGTATGTACTTATTTTCTCCTCCCTTCTTTAACTCAGCATGATTATTTTGAAATTCATTCATTTTGTAGTGTGTGTCAGTCCATTCCTCTTTATTGCTGAGTATTATCCCATTTATGGACATACCACAGTTTATCCATTTGCCTGCTGATAAACATCAGGGATTTTCCAGTTTGGAGTTATTACAAAAAAAGCTGTTATGAACATTCATGTACAAGTCTTTATATGGATATATGCTTTCATTTTGTTTGGGTAAAAACACTTTAAGGTTAATAACTGGATTATATGATAGGTGTATGTTTAACATTTTAAGAAATTGCTACACAGTATTTCCCAGAATGATTTTACATTTCTACTAACAGTGTGAGAGTTCCAAGAGTACCACATCCTCACTAACACTTGCTATGTTCAGTCTTTTTAATTTTATCCATTTGACTAGATGTGTAGTAGTATATCATTGTGGTTTAATTTGCATTTCCCCAATGTCTATATCTGCTTTTAATTAAAAAGAAAAACACTTATCAGGGTTTTCTGGTTGGTCAATCAACTAAGTTTCTTCTCTCACATATAATTATGCTTTGTAAAGAAAAGGCAAAACAACTGTAGAATGGACAGAATGATACCTGAGCTTGGTTTTTCTCTCTTCATGAAACCTATTCACAAATTTATTAGCTTGGCTCTGAAGTGCTCCAAGTAATGACATGCTTTTTCTTCCACAGATCTGTTCAGTGTCTAAAATGAATGTTTCCATTAACCTAGAAAGTGTTATGAATTCCGTAGAATTGAGCTTCTCAAGAAAACCATCCTAAAATTTAAGGATAATAAAAAAATCACTTCAGAATTCATATAATACCAAGTATGGATGAGCTATAAAACCAATTTAGCTTAAGTTTTAATAAGTCTAAAACCTAAATCATTAATATTTAAAATCATTTTTAATGAACTTTCCCAATACTTTAGCCCGAGAAAATGAAGTATATAAAAGTTTAAGATGTCTATATTTGATTCTGAACCCTTTAAAATAGTCACTCAAATGAACTCAGTTCATACTATAAAATTTTCACAATATTGGAGTTTGATTTAATAAATAAATAAATATATATAATAGCATATTCATGTTCCAAATTAATTACTAAGGCATTATATTTCAAAATAAGTGCTTTAAATGATTTTTTTAAATGAATACTTTAATAACTTTTTCCCATTTTATTTTTTTTTAATTTTATATCTCCACAGTTCCTAATACACCACACCAATAATACCATTAATTTTATTAAGTGTTAACAATATAATATGCATTATAGGGAACAAAGAACATAAAAATAAAATTCCAGTTCTTCAAAATAAGTATACTATATATAAAATATAAAATACCTAAAGCTTCATCAAAGTAACTCACCTTTGCTCTTGACATGAGAAATCTGACAGCTCGGTCATGGCATATATCTGAGGCACTATACAATAACTCCTGGATACTATTTGCCAGTTTTCCTAACTCTAGGTCAGTTAATTTCATGTCCTCACTGACCCTGAAAATTATAAAATGTGATTTAGCAAGAGAAAGTTACACATGTAAACACATTGTTCTCCATAGATGACATACCAATAAAAAGACAAGAAAGCTATAAAATTCACATTTGAGGGAAAATTCTGGGATGTTATCAAATACTTTATGGTTTTAGTTATAAAATACACAAACATTTTCAGATTATACAAATATATTACCCTAAACTTACATAAAAATAATCTTCTCTGCTATATTCTTTTAAACACTTAGTTCAGATTCTTATTGTACATTCTATTAAAAAAAGCAGCAAAACAATTGTAGTTTAGGTAGAGAACGGTAATAGCAGCAGGGGAGGACTTGTGCAAAGGCACCCAGGATAACACAGTGAAAGGGACAAGAAGGAATACCATTTCATGACAAACAGGCCCTTCTTTTATTCATAATTATTTCTTAATATTCAGTTCAACTGAACTAATATTTACCAAACATTGACTATGTTTAAGTCTAGGCATTGGAGGGGATACAGTAGGTCACTGCCCTCATGGAACTTACAACTGAACAGGAAGTGCACTTTTTCCAATTTTGAGGTGGAAATGTAAGACTTCCTTTATCCGATTTTCTCCTGGAGTATATCTAAAGATCTCTGACTCCATGCCAATGGTTCAGCTTAGTGTTACTATAAGCCAGATTAAGGGCCTTAATGTTATTATTTCTCCCTTTTGATTGAATTAAAATAATATTCAAAGATATCACACTCAGTTAAGGCATTAGAGAAAGTTCTTATCAGCTATCCTTCAAAAATTTAACAACTTTTTTTAAAGTAAACTTTATTTCAACCTAAAAAAAATAAAATAGACAAAAGGCAGCTTAACAAATTATAGAAGCATTATTTTTTTTTTAAAATTCTGTGTAGGCACATTTATTTTATTTAATCTGAAAAACAAACTCAATTGTTTCTCCAGTGTTCAGGAAGATAAATAAGATCAGATTAGTTAAATGACATGACCAAGGTTTCCATGTTAATGAAGAAAACGAAGAAGAAAAAAAAACACTTGATCATATTCATAGCTCATAAAACTAAATCCCATATTCTTTTTTTTTTTTTTACCTTTAGCATTGATACAGCATCTTTTTTTTCTTCTTTCTTTTTTTTAAAGACTTTTTATCTCTCCCCATCCCCACACCCGTTGATTTGTACGTGCTATCTGTTCATCTTCTTTTCTTTAGGAAGCACCGTGAACAGAACCCAGGACCTCTGATGTGGGAGGAAGACACCCAATCGCTTAAGTCACCTCCATTCCCTGCTTTTTTGTGTTTCTTATTATGTTTTTCCTCTGTGTCTCTTGTTGCATCATCTTGGCATGGCAGCTCACTGTCCTGCTTGCTTGTCCACTTTAGGAGGCACAGGGAACCTCTGCTCCCTGCTTTGTTGTGTCTTTCATACATGTTTCTCTTCTTGGGTCTCTTGTTGCATCATCTTGTTGTGTCAGTCTGCCATGCCTGCCTGTTGTGCCAGCTCACTGTCTACTTTAGGAGGCATAGGGAACTGAACCATGGACCTCCAATGTGGTAGGCAGGAGCCTAATCACTTGAGCCACAATCGCTTCCTGATATAACATCTTCTTTGCCTTTGTTATCAACTATTACAATATTTTCCCATGAATCACTACATTTTTAACACCTTATAACAGAGAAAGATTCTTGTATTTATATTAACTACAATCCTCATCTACCACCAAAATCACTGTTATACAGGCCCTAGATTATCCCGTCTTTCAATTAACATTAACCTCCCTAGACCACCCTTTTCAGCCAGAATTGCATTTAAAAATCAGCAGTGTTAGTTATATGCATTATAACGTGCTACCATCAACTCTATCCATTTCCACATTATTTACAATCAACTTTATTAAACATTCTACATACATTCATCATCAGCTCCCCCTTCACATCCCACATTCTATCTCCCACTAAGCAGTACTCTATAGTTTTACTAGGTAAGTTTACTCATCATATTTAGTCATCACTGAGCCCATACAACTTCATCCTTTTGTGTCTGGCTTATTTCACTCAATATAATATTCTCAAGGTTCATCCATATTGTTATGTGTTTACCTAGTTCATTTCTTCTTACAGCTCAATAGTATTCCATCACATGTATACACCACATTTTGTTTATCCAGTCATCAGCTGTTGTTTCCAAATTTTAGAAATAAAGCCACTATGAACACTGGTATGCAAATATCTGTTCACATCCCTACTTTCAGTTTTTCTGAATATATTCCTAGTAGCAGGGATTGCCACATCATACAGTTCTATATTTAGGTTCCTGAGGAACCACCAAGCTGTCTTCCACAGAAGCTGCACCATTTTACATTCCCACCTACAGTGAAGAAGTGTTCCTATTTCTCCACATCCTCTCCAGCACTGGTAGTTTTCTGTTTTGTTTTCTTCTTAAATAATGGCATTTTATAAGGCATGAAATGATAACTCATAGCTTTGATCTGCATTTCCTTAATAGCTAGTGAAGTTGACCATCTTTTCGTATGCTTTTTGGCCATTTGTATTCCCTCTTTGGAAAAATGTCTATTTAAGTCTTTTGCCCATTTTTAAATTGGATTGCTTTTTTATTGTTGTGTGATCTCCTTATATAACATTGAAATCAAACCCTTGTTGGAGATGTGCTTTCTGAAAGTTTTCACCCATTGATTAGGCTGCCTTTTCACCTTCTTAGCAGTCATTTGAAGCACAGAAGTGTTTAATTTTGAGGAGGTCCCATTCATCTATTTTTTTTCATTGCACGTGCTTTTCATGTAAAGTCCAAGAAACCATCATCTATCACAAGAACTTGAAGATGTTTTCTTACATTTTCTTCTGGTTTTATGGTTCGAGCTTTTATATTTAGATCTTTGATCCATTTTAAGTTAATTTGTGTATAAACTGTAAGATAGGGATCCTCTTTCTTTATTTTAGATATGGATATCCAGTTTTCCCACCACCATTTGTTGAAAAGACTGTTCTGACCTAGCTGGGTGGTTTTGAGAGCCTTGTCAAAAATCACTTAATCATAGACGTGAGGGTCTATTTTTGAACTTTCAATACAATTCCAAAGGTCAATCTATCTTTTTATGCCAGTACTATGCTGTTTTTACCACTGTAGTAAGTAAAATACTTTAAAGTTGGGAAGTAAGAGTTTTCCAAATTCATTCTTTTTAAAGACACTGTTGGCTATTCAGGAGACATTACCCTTCCAGATAAATTTGATAACTGGCTTTTCTAATTCAACAAAGAAGGCTGTTGGAATTTTTATAGGGATTGCATTAAATCTGTATATCAGCTGGGGTGGAACTGACACCTTAATGACATTTAGTCTTCTAATCCATGAACAAAGAATGTCCTTCCATTGATTTAGGTCCTCTTTGGTTTCTTTTAGCAGTGTTTTGTAGCTTTCTGAAAAAAGGTCCTTTATGTCCTTGGTAAAGTTTATTCTCCTAAGTATTATTTTAATTGCTATTGCAAAAGGATTTTTTTTCTGATTTCTTCCTCCGTTTACTTACTAGTAGTGTATGGAAACACTATGGATCTTTGCATATAATCTTGTATCCCACCACTTCACTGAAATTGTGTATTATAGTAGCTTTGTTGTGGATTTTTCAGGATTTTCTAGATATAGGATCATATCATAAGCAAATAGCAAAAAAGTTATATCTTCCTTCCCTATTTGGGTACACTTTTTATTTCTTTTTCTTGCCTAATTGCTCTAGCTAGAACAGTTAGCAAAATATTGAGTAACAGTGAAAATAGTGGGCATCCCTGTCTTGTTCTTGATCTCAGTAGGAAAAGCTTTCAGTCTTTTACTGCTGAGTACAATGTTAGCTGTGGGTTATTCAATATACACACTTTATCATAAAGAAAAGTTTCCATCTATAGCCTTTCAAAATATTTTTATCAAGAAAGTATTGAATTTTGTCAAATGCCTTTTCTGTATCAATTGTGATGTTCATGTGACTTTTCTTCTTCAAATTATTAATGTGGTATATTACATTGATTGATTTATTACTGTTGAGCCATCCTTGCATATCTAGTATAAAACCCACTTGACCTGGTGTATAATTCTTTTAATGAGTTTTTGGATTCAGTTAGCAAGTATTTTGTTGAGGATTTTTGCAACTATATTCACTAGACAAATTGCTCTGTAATTTTCATTTGTAAACATACCTTTATTTGGCTTTGGTATTAGGGTGATGTTGGCTTCATACAATAAGCTTGGTAGCATTCCCTTCTGTTCAATTTTCTGAATTTGAGCAAGACCTGATGTTAGATACTCTTCAAATGACTGGCAGAATTCACCTGTGAAACCACCTGGTGCTGAACTTTTCATTTTAGGGAGGTTTTTGATTACTATTTCAATTTCTTTACTAGTAATTGGTTGGGTGGAGGTCTTCTATTTTTTCTAGGGTTGGTGTAGGTTGTGTGTTTCTAGGAATCTGTTCATTTCAAAAACGTCTAGTTTGTTGGTATATAGTAGTAGTTCATAGTATCCTCTTATGATCTCTTTTATTTTTGCTGAGTCAGCGGTAATGTCCCCCTTCCCATTTCTGATTTATTTGCATCTTCTCCCTACTTTGTTAGTTTAGCTAAGGATTTGTCGATTTTGTTGACCTTCTCAAAGAACCAACTTTTGGAAGTTGCATTCTTTCTACTGTTTTTATTAATTCTCCATTTCATTTATTTCTGCTCTAATCTTTTTTATGTCTTTCCTTCTGCTTACTTTAGGATTGGTTTGCTGTTCTTTTTCAAATTCCTCCAGGTATTCAGTTAGGTCTTTGATTTTGGCTCTTTCTTCTTATTTAATGTATGCATTGAGAGCTATAAATTTCCCTCTCAGCATTGCCTTCACTGTATCCCATAAGGTTGGAAATGTTATATTCATGTTTTCATTTGTCTTGAGATATTTATTGATATCTCTAGCTATTTCTTCTTTGACCCACTGATTAGTTAAGAGTGCAGTTTAATCTCCATATATTTGTGAATTTTCCCCTTTTCCGCATGTTTTTGAGGGTCAGTTTCATCCCACTATGATAAGAAAAAGTGCTTTGTGTAATTTCAATCATTTTAAACTTACTAAGATCTGACTATGAGGTCTCCTGTAGAAAGATCCACAAGTACTTGAGAAGAATGTACAGCCTGCCGTTTGGGGATGGTAAAGCTCTTTAAATGTCAGGTCTAGTTTATTTATGATATTATTCAAGCTCTCTGTTTCCTTATTTATCCTCTGTCCAGATATTCTACCTGATGCTGAGAATGGTGTGTTAAAGTCTCCAAATATTATTATAGAGTTGTCTCTTTCTCCCTTCAGTTTTGCCAATGTGTGCCTCATGTATTTTACGGCCCCTAGGTTAGGTGCATAAATATCTATTATAGTTATTTCTTCTTGGTGTATTGTCCCTTTTATTAATATATAGTGATCTTCATCACCTATAACAATTTACATTTAAAATCTATTTTGTCCAATATTAATATCACTACTCCAGATCTTTTTTGGTTACTATTTACATGGAATATATTTTCCCAACCTTACACTTTCAACCTAATTGTGTCCTTACCTCTGAGGTGAGTCTCTTGTAGACAGCACAGAGATAGCTCATATATATTTTTATCCATTCTTTCAGTCTATGTCTTTTGATTGGGGAGTTCAATCCATTAACATTCAATGATATTACTGTAAAGGCATTACTTACTTCATCCATTTTTGACCTTGGCTTTCTATGGTCATATCTTATTATTGTCTTTTAACCCCTTTAATTATCCTTACTTACAATCTTTATTTCTATACTCCCTCCAAGCCTCTCGCCCTTGTCTCTTCCTTTCTGGCTGTAGCACACCCTATGGTGTCTCTTGTAAAGCAAGTCTCTTGTGACAAACTCTCTGTTTTTATTAGTCTGTGAAGACTTTAAACTCACCTTAATTTCTGAAGGACAGTTTTGGCAGATCAAGAATTCTTGGCTGCTAGTTTTTCTCTTTCAGTACCTTAAATACCACTGCCTTCTTACCTCCATTGTTTTTGATGAGAAATCAGCACTTATAACTTTTTTTTTTTCAGGAGGTACCAGGGATTGAAACCAGGTCCTCACATATGGGAAGCAGATGCTTAACCACTGAGCCACATCCACTCCCCAATAAAAGTTGATTTTTTTTTTTTCATTTGTTTTGTTTTTGTTCTTAGGAGATACCAGGTTCAAACCCGGGAGCTCGTACATAGGAAGCAGGTGTTCAACTACTTGAGCTACATCTCCTCCCAAGACCAGTTTTTCAGAATGTACTTAATCTTATTGAGGTTCCCTTTTAAGTAATACATTGCTTTTCCCTGGCTGCTCTCAGAATTCTCTATCTCTGGCATTTGACATTCTGAATAGCAGATGTCTCAGAGAAGGTACATTCAGATTTATTCTGGGGTATGTTGTCATTCATGAAAATTGAGATTAATATTCATGTTGTTCTTAAGGACTGAGAAATTTTCGTTCATTATTTCCTCAAATATTCTGCTCCTTCTGGGACACCTATAACATGTATATTTGTGTGTTCCATGCTATCATTCAATTCTCTGAGACCCTGTTCAGTTTTTTTCTGTTATTTTCTCTTTCTGTTCTTCTGTCTTTTCAAGTTCAAATGCTCTGCCTTCCAATTCATTTATTCTGTCCTCAACCAGTTCAAATCTGCTATTATAAGCCTCTAATGTATTTTTTTTTCTTTAGGAGTTACCAGGAAATGAACCTAGGACCTCCCACACGGGACAGAAGCACCCAATTGCTTGAGTCACCTCTGCTCCCTGCTTCTTGAGTCTCTCATTGTGTTTCCTCCTTGTGTCTCTTCATTGCATCATTCTGTTCCATCATTTTGTTACGTCAGATTGCCATGCCAGCCCATCATGTCAGCCCACTGTCTTGCTTTAGGAGGCACTGGAAACTGAACCTGGAACCTCCCATGTGGTAGGCAGGCACCCAACTGCTTAAGCCACATCTGCTTCTCTTTAATGTATTTATTTCATCCATTTCATTTCCATAAGTTCTGTTACTTTTCTTTGCAGGCTTTCAAATCATTCTTTATGCTCAATAGCCTTTATCTTTTTAGTCGTATTTTCCACCAACCGCTTGAATTGATTTAGGAGATTTGTGTGAACATCATTGATTAGTTATCTTAAATCCTGTGTCTCATCTGGATTCTTAGTTTGTTCCTTTGGCTGGGCCATGTCTTCCTGTTTCTTAGTATGGCTTGTAATTTTTTGTTGATATCTAGGCACCTGATTGTGTTGGCTATTTTACTGTTGATTAATTTCTCTCTCTTGCCTAGTGGTTTAATTTCATAGCCTGTCTTTGATTTTTGGTTCAATTTTTCTTAAAACTTTAAGATTGCCCTCTTTAAGTTATCAAAACAGGGGCAGGGAACCACTAATGGGGCGCAGACCAGATCTACCGTGCCTGGGAAAGAGATGGAAACCTTGTCTTCCTTCACCTTCCTGGCTGGCCAGCAGAGGGCACTCTTTGGCAAAACTTTCCCTGGAGATGAACCTTTCAGTTTCCACTGACTGGATCTTCAAAACCAGTGATTCAAGATCCAGCTATGCAGTTTAAACTTGCTGAAGAGAAATAACATGTATCGTTCGGCCGCACCCTTCCTCTTCCCAGGGAGGAATATGTTCTTTCCCCTCTCCCTTGGCTTCTCAGCTGCAGGTTTTACCGAGGACGTTCGCCTTGTGGGTAGAGGATAGGCAGCATTCCTAGCCCAGCTAGCAACTCAGTTTTCCTTTTGGCCTCTTCTCTCCATCCCCAATCCCTCCTGGATGTTGTATGCAGCACTCTCCTGATCTTTAGGTCCCCAAGGTCACCCCCTCAGACAACTTCTATACTTTCTCCCCTATTTTGTAAGAGAGTTGCACCATGCCTAAGCTAATCCAATGCCATCTTCCCAGAATAAATTTACTATTACTTTAAAATAATAGGGGCCTTAATATTTTTAAAGTACTCCCAGAAACATTAACTTGTTTGATTCTCACACCCTGGGGTAGATAGATAAGTACCTACTTTACAGATGAGGACACTGAGTTTTAGACAGTTTAAATTACCCACCCAAGATCACAAATTTAAGAAGGTGCAACTAGTACTCTGAACTAGTCTAATTCTATCTCTACTCTGCTAAACTTCCTCTGCTCCAACATTTTCCTTCTGTACAAACAATCCAATGCTGTTTCAATTCTAGCTCCTACAAAAATGTGTGCTTAAGTTTCAAAATTCAAACTTATTATTAAAGGAAAGTTTTATTTTCTGAAGAATTTCTAAAATTTGCTCCCAAAAGCAGAATGATCAAGGATTTAGAACTTTCGGCAATATGTTCCATTTGGTTTAAAAGAATCACAAATGGAATGGCAGACTATTAGCTATCTTCCAACATCTGTTCTCTCTTCTGCCACAATAATAGTTTTATTTGGAAAATGGTTAATGAACTAAAGACTATTTCTCAAGCTCCCTTATAGCTAATTATAGTTATGTGACAACATTCTGCCCACTGGGATATTGCTTGATGTAATGAGTACAAATTCTGGACTGTGCTCTTAAATAGAAAAGAAGAACAAAATATAAACAAATCTAGTGTAGGGAAGAGAGAACTAACAATGCAGTGAAGAATTACAGAGATAAGATCCAAAAGAAGAATAAAATCCAGAGACATGAGCCTGCCACACAGGCAACTTATTAAATTTCCAAGGCTTTGATTGGTGCTCTGAAGGGCAACAACATAGAAGGATGAACAGTTAAGTACATCAATCCTCTCAGGACTGAAGCCTATCTTCAAAAAACCTCAATCTCTGAATGGATTGAAGTGATCCTGTAGTGCCACTGCTCTGTAGTGCCATATTCATATGTGTGGGTCTGTGTCTGAACTCTATTTTGAAATCATTAATAAGGTAACTCAAAATCTCAACTATAAATTTGGCAGTAGCCACCATACTCACATAATATCTATACCTCCTGGAATAACAGATGATGATGTCTGCTCTTTGCTTGATGAAGAATCAGTAGTACATTCTGGTTCAGATACCGAATCACTGCTGCAGGGCTCACTACTTGGAGATGCATTTCTTTGAGAGGTAGTGTCAACTGCTATAGTTGTTAATTCACACTCTCTGAATGCATCACTTATAAACATGCCTTCATGGATTAAATAAGCAACTTCTGTGTCCAATGAATTGTCTTTTGCAGCATTCTTCTGTTGTGATATCTCTTCCAATTCTTTAGTCCTTTGGTTTTTGTCCAGAACTGAGAGAACAACTTTATGAATAGTATTTAATGTTGCCTAGAAGAAACAGAATATATTTTTTAAGTATTTAAAATATTTTACACACAAAGTTCCTCAAAGTGAATTCTGTGGTATAATTTTGAGCATCTTGTGATCAAAATAAGTCAAAATCATGTGTATCAGAATTTCTACCAATATTTTATTGTACAGTAAATGCAACTGCTCAGAAAAAATAAGTTAATTAAAGCTTAGGAACAGACCTTCAATTAAATGAATTTTAATTGATTTTCTAAATGGAACTCTCCCTAAAATATTGCACATTTCTCTAACCTTTTTTTTAAACTTTATTTCAACTTAAAAAAATAAAACAACAGACAAAAGCTAGCTTAACAAATTATGGAAGCATTCCTGTCCAGGTACACTTACCTTATTTAATCCTAAAAACAAATTCAATTGTTTTTCCAGTGTTTTGAAAGATGAATAAATGAGTACAGATTAATTAAGTGACATAACTAAGATCTCCTTGTTAATGAAGGGAGGAAAAAAAAAGGCTGATCATATTCACATCTCATAAAACTAAATCTCATATTCTGCTTTTGACCCTATGTATTTTTTTGACTCTTAGCACTGATATAGTACCTTCTTTGCCTTTGCTACAAAACTATTATAATACTGTTATTAACTACAGTCGATAAGTTAGTTGTATTTTTCCCACGTATCACCAGATTCTTAACACCTTGTAACAGAGGAACATTCTTGTATTTGTATTATTAACTACAATCCTCATCTACCACTGAAAGTACTATATTATATAGTCCCTAGATTATCCTCTAGCTGTCTTTCCATTACCATTAATCTCCCTAGACTAGCCCTTTCAGCCACAATCACATTTACAAATCGACAGTGTTATACCCATTGTATCGTGCTACCATCAACTCTATCCATTTCCACATATTTACAATTGACCTTACTAAGCATTCTACATACATTGAACATCAGCTCCCCCTTCTGAACCCACATTCTTCTCCTACTAACCTATACTCCATAGTTTAACTCCATAAGTTTACTTATCTCTAACCTCTTAAATATGTTACGTTAAATATGACTTAACTTGCCTACCAGAGACCCACATTTGCTGATGTGCCTTTTTAAAGAAATTATCATGCCTGCACATTCACTACCGTCCAGATACTTTGGTTCTCTTTTTGTTCTTCTAACATTCCAAGATTGTTTCTACTTCAGTGTCTTTGTAGTTTCTTCTGCCCAGAATCACCTTCTTGATCTCTGAATACATGATTCCTTCTCATCACGCAGGTTCTAGCATAAATGTCACTGCTGCAAAGAGGCCTTTCCTGACTGTCCCCCTACCACCCCACAAATCTATTCCATTACCCAGTTTTTAAAATAATGTTTATCACTAACTAAAAATAGTTTTTCTGTTTATTCTAGGTCTCCTTCTACTAGAATAGGGGTTCGTAACCAGGGGTCCATGGACCCCCTCATGGGTCCATGGACAGATTTCAGGGGGTCTATGAGCTTGAACTGAAAAATATCAACTATTATCTTTATCTTCCCTGACCTCTAACTGAAATCTAGCATTTCCTTCATTTACACGAATGTATGCAATAAATAAATGACAGTAGTATTCATTTCACCTAACTGGCAAAGGGCTCTGTGGAACAAAAAAGGTTAAGAACCCCCTACACTAGAATGTTAGCTTCACGAGAGAGACTGGACTCCTAATGCCTAGAACAGTGCCTGGCATACAGGAGGTGCTCAATAAATACTGAAAGCTAAATGAAAGAAGATAAAATTATGTAAATTATGTAGAAATAAGGTTTTTTTTACCTACTTTACCATTCATAGTTGCATTCTTATAAGTTGCTGTCCCTTCCTCAAAGCCCTTGATTTCTCTTTTAGGGCCTACAGGGCTCTAGAGAAGCAGATTCTTCTAACTTCAGGTCTTCAAATACAGAGGAAGGATCTAAACTAGTCCAATCAGCACATGGAACCACCATGGCCTAAACTTAATCTAAAGGAAGTACATAGAAAATAAATCGAGAGAACTGTAGATAATCAAAGCCACAGATTGATATCAGATATCTCTCCATCAAGCACCTAAATGCTGACCTACCTCTGGATATTGTTCAGTTATAAGTGCTAATAAATCCTCTTAATTGTTTAAGACGATCTGAACCCATATAGTATACAGCAGAAATTCTGTGCCTTCAAGAGCTACAATTTCAAAGTGCCTATGCATAGTGCATTTTTTTCTTTCATCATTATTAACTTCTCTATTGTCACAGCTTGCTCCTTTCCACCACTGCTGCTTTTAATCCCTACAGGTCCCTTAATCTTTGATGTGCCTGCTTCTCCCATTTTTACTTTGCCTTTGTTCTTCCTTATCTCTTCTGTCTCACAGGTTTTCTTTCTTTCTTTTTTTTTCCCTTATAAAAAGATCATGATGGTGGGCATGATTTTTCTATCTCCAATATCTATTCTGTACCTCCCCTATGGTATAGGAGCCATGCAATTTGGGTGGATCTGAGCGTATCTCTGGCTTCATGAGTGGCTTCATGATAACAGCCTGATCAGCGTACTTACAACTTTGTTGTCTCTGTAATTAGTCCAGAGATGAGAAGACAATCCAGACATAAGCCAATCAGTATATGGCATTTTCCTGACTACAGTGACTGGGCATGTTGACCTAAATTGGTTCAATCCAATTGAAGCTGAGGACTTGTATTTGATCCCTAGAGAAGAAAAACTCTCTTGTTCTAGCTGTTGTGGTGTACAGATGTGGCAGATCTGGGACTATTGTAACCATTTTGTTATCATGAGGTTAGTCAGTCTAAAGATGACACACGCAACACAAAGAAAAAGACAGAACTGAATTAATAAGAGTGAAACTGAGCTGGACAGCCAAGCTCAAACCATGCCTGAGGCCCATCCTATTCTTAGAATAGTTTTAGTTGCCTGTACCAACACATATCTTTTATAGTTTAAACTAGTTTGAATATTTTATCACTTTTAACTGACAACATCTTGGCTGACACAATAATAACTTTTCCATATAAAGTAGATCAGGTGTTCTCTTAGGCATTCTCCTTTGCTGTTTCACCATGGATAGTTTGAAAAGTTTTCTAATTAATATTTCCAAGTCTAGAACCATTCTTGCTTAAAGAAGCCTAAAGACTGATCTCAAAAAAACAAGATTTTACAGTATTTAATAAGTCCAACAGTAAATGCATGGTTTATTTTCTGAACTTATGTATTACAGCAATCTATAGTCAAATTCAAGTTTCTAAAAAAGACAGGAGTGGATGTGGCTCGGGCAGTTGGGTGCCTGACTCCCACATGGGACGACCTGGTTTCAGTTTCCAGTGCCTCCTAAAAAAGAGAGGCAAACAAAGAGCAGACAACAAGGGGACAGCAAGCATAAACAAACATACAAAAAATGAGCAGGGAGTGGGTATGGTTCAAGCAGTTGGGCGCCCATCTCCCACATGGGAGGTCCCGGGTTCAGTTCCTGGTGCCTCCTAAGAAGAAATGAGCAAGAACAATAAGCAGACAATGAGCAAAAATAGTGAGCAAACAGATGTGGGGAGCCATGGGGGGCAGGGAAGGAACAAACAACAGGACAAAAACAGAACAAAAAACAGGACTGGTAAACCAAATATAATTTCTCAATCTCAAGAATAGAGTGACTGAAGTACTCTGATCTCATAATGATAAGTCTCTAAAATGACCAACAAGGATTATTTGTCCATATAACAAAATGAAAATTTAAGAACCAAAATTGCTTGAAAAGAATGTAAACTGCATTTAAGGATGATGTTATTTCTTAGCTATACAAATAAGTCTAATCTATGGGTTACAGACAACAAAAAATTTTAATAAGAATTCAAAATGCAATTAACAGCAATACAGATCTTTAAGTCAGCAATAATCACTCAAATATGAAATTTTCATTCCCCAATCTTTTTATTTTTTCACCATTTAAACAGAATATATTACTGAAATGCTGTGGCTGAAATTTTAAGCTTTATTTTAAAAATACAATTTACTTTAATATTAAAGTGACATAAGGACTATCCTTTGTTTTTTGAGAAGTAAATACAAGAATGTTGGGCAGTAAATTAATAACCCTAATAGGGTAAACAAGAGTTTCAAATGATTTATTCCTGTAACATGGTAAACACTATTAAAAAAACAAAACCTTTTTTTTCCTCATTATAAAAGTAGTATCTTTTTGTAGAAAACACAGGCTAAAGAGAGAATAAAAAATTAAAATTATATATAACATGCTACCTAAAGATAACTACCCAAGAGACCATTAGACTACCTCTTTGCTCTTCTAAATTTTTTTTAATATTTCTGAGATGACACTATGTAAGTAGGCTGATCTCTTTTCACTTAATGAGACATGTATGCAATTTCTTCTATCATTAAAAATTCTTGGCTGCATTATATTGTATGGTAAAGGGCAGGCTAGGCATAAGTTATTTTACCATTCCTCTACTGTTATACAACTGGGTTATTTCCAATTTTAGTTATTTAAAAAATTAAAAATGAAGAGTTTGCAATTAACACTACATTTTAGTGAAATCTATCCCTATAGAATTACAAACTTTTTTCAAAGAAAAAAGTACCACATTTAAGATTATATGTCACCTTCAAAGATGTTCTATAGAAGTAATAGTTTAAATGGCCCAAATGTGAAAACGATAAATTGCAATGAAGACATACTACTGTTCAAATACTGAACATATATATAGTAATTCAACTTGGTTTAACTGATTTAGAACCTGAAAATGGAGTAGCTACTAAAAACAATTACTGACAAAATGCTGATTCTACACTATTCAATGATGGGGTTCTATATACCCAAACATGCAATAAAAGTATGTGATGGAGGACAGCCAGTAACATGACAATGAAGTAAGGAGCTCCTAGAGTCAGCTCCTGCTACAGGGCAGTTAGTAAACACCCAAAGCTATCTGGAGTTAGCTGAAGGAGCTGTTTGGGGGCTCAGGGAGGCCAGAGGAGCATCCTGCAACATACTTGAAGGAGTGGAAGGAGACTGCCCATCTGCAGAGAAGACTCATAAGTAGAGCACTCCACACCACAGAGGTCAGTGCCCATCCTCCACTGGAGGCACAAGCCGCCTCGGGAGCTATTATGCAGCTGGAAATGAAAGCTCCACTTTCCAAAAGTGGGGGAGGAAGAGACGGTTGGGCACTAACTTCAGCTACTGATGAGTAAATTCAGTGGGCTAAAGTATAATCCTGAGAACAGTTAAAGTTTGAGCCTGTCCAAGTCAGAAAAAGGCTGGTGGCCACCATCTTAACTCTGCACCTGGCACAAGGGAAAGTGGGGTGGACTGAAAATCACATTGCTGATGGGGACTGGCTTCTTTCCATCCAGATCAGACTGCAGCTCTAGCCTAGACCCCAGTGCCACCTCCAGCAGAGGGGAAGTTGTGGGGATCTGTGCCATCCTCTCTGGGAAATTACTGGCCAAGACAAGGAGGCTGGTGATTATCCCACCAGGAGCTATTCTGTGGCTGGAATTGGAAGCTCCATTTCCCAAAAACAGGAGGATGAGATGGTTGGCTGCTGATTTTGGCTCCTGATTGGCAGACCCTGGGAACAGCTGGGGTGGTGAATCTGCCCAAGTTGGAAAGAGGCCGGTGGCCACCATTTTGGCTCCGCCCCCAGCCTGAGGGGAAGCTGGGCTGACTGAAAATCACAATGACAGTAGGAACCAGTTTCTTTCACCCAGATGGGCCTGTAGCCCTAGACTAGATTTCAACCCTGCCTCTGGCAGAAAGGAGGGTGGTGGGCCCTATACCAGCCTATCCAGGTAACTGCAAGTACATTTGGCTGGAACAGCCTGAAAATCAGAAGACTACCAGGGCAACTGCGGTCATCTTGGACCTGCACTGCATAGATTGCGGCCCACACCTGCAGTTCCATCCCCACCCCAGGCAGGGGAGAAAGGGGCGTGAAACTTCATCAGTCTCTCTGGGCAACTACAGTCTAGGCCTGCACGACTTGGATTATTCCACACAGCTGTGACTGTGTCCCTACCCCTGGCAAAGGAGAAAGCCGGGAGAAGCTTCATCCGTCTCCAGCGCAATGAGGGCAGCTTGAGTTTCCACAGATTATAGCACCAATTACAACCTTGGCTCCTACTGCACAACCAGCAAGGGAGAAAGGGCAGGAAGTCCTAAATTAAAGAGAAAAACTGCACCCAGAATAAATACTCTAGTAAGCCAGATGCAAAGATACCAACAAAAAATTACAATCCACACCAAGAAACAGGAAGCTATGGCCCAGTTAAAGGAATAAGATAAGCCTCCAGATGACATAAAGGAATTGAGACAACTAATCATAAATGTTCAAACAAATATTAATAAATTCAATGAGATGGCCAAAGAGATTAAGGATATTAAGAAGACACTGGATGAACACAAAGAAGAATTTGAAAGCATACACAGAAAAATAGATCTTACAGGAATGAAAGGTACAATAAATGAAATTAAAGAAATCATTGAAATCATAGAATAGCAGATTTGAGGAGGCAGAAGAAAGGATTGGGGAGCTTGAAGAAATGCCTTCTGAAAGTGAACATACAAAAGAACAGATGAAGGAAAGAATGGAAAAAATTGAACAAGGTCTCAGGGAACTAAATGACAGCAAAAGGAGTGCAAACATACATGTCCTGGGTGTCCCAGAAGGCATATCTGAAGAAATAATGGTAGAAAATTTCTCAAGCCTATTGAAGGATATAGATATCCAGGTCCAAGAAGGACAACATACTCCCATTCAAAAAAATTCAAATAGACCAACTCCAAACCACATACTAATCGTAATAGCAAATGCCAAAGACAAAGAGAGAATTCTGAGAACAGGAAGAAAAAAGCAATGCATTACATATAAGGGATACCCAATAGAATAAGATTAAGTGCTGATTTCTCACCAGATTTCATGGAGGCAAGAAGACAGTGGTCTGATATATTTAAGATATTATAAGAGAAAAACTTCCTTCCAAGAACCTTATATCCAGCAAGACTGTCTTTCATAAATGAGGGTGATAGAAGCAGCTGTGGCTCAATCAGTTGGGCTCCCATCTACCATATGGGAGGCCCTGGGTTCACGTCTTGGGGTCTCCTTGTGAAGGCAGGCTTACCTGCATGCTGCAGAGAGCTGCCAGTCCACAAGTGCTATGGAGAGCTGACTCAGCAAGGTGACACAACAAAAAGGGAGAAAAGCAAAAAACAAAAACAAAAACAAAACATAGAAGAATGTGCAGCAAATGGACACAGAAAAGCAGACAGAAAGCAAACAAAGCCACAAGGGGGAGGGGATAAAAAAAAATGAGGGTGAGATTAGAATATTCACAGATAAACAGAAACTGAGAGAATTTCTAAGCAAGAGACCAGATTTTCAGGAAATACTAAAGGGTATGCTAGAGTCTGAAAAGACAGGAGAGAGGGACCTGGAAGAGAGTCTAGAAATGAAGATTCTATCAATAAAAGTAACTAAAAGTATCAAAAAAGTAGTGAAAATAAAATATGACAAATAAAACTCAATCAAAATAGTCAGGAATAAACTTAGCCAATGATGTAGAGCACTTGTATTCAGAAAACTGCAACTCAATGTTAAAAGAAATCAAAAAAGGCCTAAATAATGGAAGAATATTCTGTGCTCATGGATTGGAAGACTAAATATCACTGGGATTTCAATTCTACTCAGGTTGATATACAGATTTGGTGCAGTACCGATGAAAATTTCACCAGCATGAAAAAAGGGGTTGGGGACATGATCATCAAATTTATTTGGAAGGGTGGGGGTTCTGAATGGCTGGGGCATCACAAAAGGAGAAGCAAACCCTCATCTCCACACTTTGGATCATGTTGCCTAGCTAGAGCGGTAGAAGCAGCGTGGTACTGGCACAGAGATGGACACAGGGACCAATGGAGCCAAATTTATGGTTCAGAAACAGACCCTCACATATATGGTCAGGTGATTTTTGACTAACCTGTCAAACCCACACAGCTCGGGCAGAACTGTCCATTCAACGAATGGTGCTGGAAGAACTGGATATCCACAGCTGAAAGAAGGAAAGAGAACCCCTATCTCACACCTTATCCAAAAATTAACTCAAAATGGCTCAAAAACCTAAAAATAAAACCAAGAACCATAGAACTTCTAGAAGAAATTGTAGGAAAATAGCTTCAAGACCTGGTGGTAGGTGGTGGATTCTTAAAGGACATAAGAGGAGGACTGAGATGGACTACTGATGTTTAATGTATGTACAGGTTTTAATTAGCTTAACTGTAAAAGTGTGAAAATGTATAGAGTGGATGGTAAAACATAGTGAGTGACAGCTGGTTTATAGATGGGGATGCGACTGAAAATGGTAGTCCAGGTGTGTAGGTGCCAGTTGACAGAATGCTGGAGAATAGTCTAAGAACTGAATAGCACAGTAAACCAAGAGGTAGATGAGAGTTGTGGTTATGGTACAGATGCAGGAGTGTCCTTTGTGAGCTGGAGCAGATGTACATCACTGCTGCAGGGTGTTGGGAATGTGGAGAAGCATGGGAAAAATACAGCTGGAACAACCTATGGATTGTGGTTAGCAGTAATAATATAATATTCTTGCATCTATGTGGAAGATGTACTGTGTTAATAATGAGGCAGAATGGAAGATGTGAGCAAAATGCACAATATGGACATAGTAACAATCAAATATTATCATCTTATCCGTGGCAAGTGTTCCAACACAGTGTGGGTGTTGATGGAAGGTGTTGTTTGGGAATTCTGCACATGTGCATGATTGTTTTATAAGTTTACAACTTTGGTCATAAAAAATATATTTAAAAAATAATAACAGGGTGGATTAGGGGAAAAACATCAGGTGTAAGATAGGGGCTATGATTAGCAGTAAGATTTTGACAATATTCTTTCACAGTTTGTTACAAACGTCTCACAACAATGCAAGCTGTTGGTGGAAGGTTGATGTATGGGACCCTGTGTGATGTTATGCATGTTTGCTTTGTAGGTTCACAACTTCTACTATACACTTAGTTGTTTATGTATGTTCATATATAAATGATATAAAGATAATAATAATAGCGTTGGTTGGGGGAAAATACTTTGGTTTGTAGTATTATTTTGACAATGCTCTTTAATTATTAGTTAAAAAGGTTTAAGGGAAATGAATGTAGTTCAACCAACTGGGCTCCTGTCTACCACAGAGGAGGTCCAGTATTCAATGCCCAGGGCCTCCTAGTGAGGGCTAGCTGGCCCACGCAGAGTGTGGGCCCATGCAGGAATGCGGCCCTGCACAGGAGTGCCGGCTGATGTGGAAAGCAGACGCAGCAAGATGACTCAACAAGAGACACAGAGGAGAGAAAATAAGATGTAGCAGAAGAGGGAAGCTGAGGTGGCGCAAGAGAGTAATTGCTTCTCTCCTAATCTGGGAAGGTCTCAGGATCGGTTCCCAAAGCTGCCCAATGAGAATACAAGTAGACACAGAAGAACACACAGCAAATGAACATAGAAGACACAGGAAATGGGGGGGTGGGGGGGTGGAAATAAATAAAATAAATCTTAAAAAAAAAGGTTTAAGAACAATGTAAGTTGTTGGTGGTAGGGTGAATTGTAGGATTCCTGTGTGATGTTATATATGTTTGCTTTGTAGGTTCACAAGTATTATTATACATTTATTGCTTATGTATGTTTATGTATGAGTGATATAATTCAATAAATTAATTTTTTTTAAAGTATGTCATAATATAGAAATAAAAGGAAAAGTGAAAACATGGCCTAGTTATTGAGCAATCAACAGATGTGTTATTAATCATTATCAGTGGGTGGGAATAACATATTTGATAGTAATATAAATTAGGGATAGTGAATCACATTCTATAAAACTTTTCCACCCTGATTAGAAAGCTTACTTAGCATTGCTAAGACATTGCTATGTCAATAAGGAAAAGTCACGTCATAGGCAAGTATCAAAGTACCCCAGACTATTTAACATAGTACTCAGGAGGTGCTGGGGATGTTATCTAGCCCATACAACACAATACTGACACTTGATAACTCAAAGAATATAAAATTTTATACATGGTCCCTTTTAACTGTCACATTCAATAATCTCTATTGACTGTCTTACCAATAGGTACTATAGTCTTCTGTGATATCTTTTCTTTGAAAAATGCTGAGTAGCATGTGTTCTTTTCCTTATACAGAATGACTTAAAATTAAGAGGTTTGACTAAAGAGACATACTACTTAAATGCTCTAATAATGACTGAGTGATGAATGCACAACTATGTTATTAAACCAAATACCACTGATTGTACATTTTGGAGGGACTGTGTGCTTTATTAGTAGATATCAATAAAATTGATTTTAAAATGCAAATGAAATAAAAATTCTGGAACAATTTGAATATGGTTTGTTAAAAAATATAATATCACATAAAGTGCTAGAAAAATTAAGTGGTTTGGGGTATATTTTTGAGTGTCTCACAGTATTTTACCTCTAGATACCTAGAGAAATTCAAGCATCATGAACCCACCACAAGAGAAAATATTATTCAATATTTAATGCAAAGTAAACATTATAATATTTCTTTTTAATATAAAACAAATAATCCAAAATTATAAACATTGTCAAAAGATTCTGAAGAGATCCCAATCTTATTTAAAACCAGGGCTTCTTTAAGAAAGTTGCAAAAATAAAGAAACTGTGTTTTATTCTAGTTTTATTTCCTATGCAATTCTGTTGTATATTTCTCATGTATAACTATAGATTTTAGGGATAATCTAGGCAAAATGATAATCACATATGCTTACCTTAACTCTCTGCAGAAAAATTGTAAATTTAGAGAAAATATCCTTTAACAGATCAAACCACTGGAGAAAATTCAACATTCTCATCTGATCTGCAAGCCTAGAAAAAAATATTCAAACAAAAATGATTGTCTCTGGGCCAATATAACACCTGTAAATTAAAGGAAACTATATTAAATACTTTCTAGTAATGAAAGAAAAATGTAATTTCATCTAATACCTAACTAAAATTGTAGAATCTTGAGAAAAGAGGTCAACTACCAAATACCTCTTGGTTTAAACATCTTTAAGACTAGTCTAGTCAAGTATACTGACATATGAACCTTATCATATAGTAATTACATGTGAAGGTATTGTGTAATCACTGAATGAGTGAATCATAGAGAAATAAGCCAATTTTGATTAAAAGTAGAGAAGATATATTCTGGAATGAAAATAGGTACATAATCTCTCCCCCAATACATTTAATAAGCTGCTTTTCTAACTACAAACTAAAAAGTCCTTTCCACATACAGGAGGTAATAGGCCATGGTGGTAAGGGCATGTGCTCTGGGACTACATTGCCACAGTTCAAGTTCTAGCTCTGCCACTTACTAACTGTGTGACCCTGGGCATATGACTTTCTCTGTCCATCCTGTAATTTTCTCATCTTAAAAATGGAGATAGTAATCAAACCTACTTTATTATTAACTGAGTTTATATAAAGTTTTAAGAATAATGCCTAGTGCATGAAAAAGTGCTATGAAAGTAGCAAATACTGTATTATTTTTTAGCTGACATCAATTAATAACTTGAAGATGAAAAAACTAATGCAAAATAGTATTCCAAAAGATACTTTACAGTACTAAAATGCCTTGCCATACTAAAATTTTTTAATGAATGCTTCTATAGCTAGGAACTTATTCTCAAAGATACTTCTGTTTTTCAGAGGAAGCTCTCTACTTGAAACTCCCCAGGGAAGAAGAAAATTAAAAATTACTGACTTTCCATGTCCCTGGGGCTTCTAAGAGAATCCTGATGACTTATTAGTAATGATTTCCCCATCATTATGGTTGCTTCAACTAATTCTGAAACTTAATTTTCACCAGGTCATAGTGTAGGAGATAAAATTTCATAATCTCCATTCTTTGGCATTGGCCAATGGAAGTGTCAGTCTTCCATATTGATATCCATTATCTTAAGTCAGTTAATAATGTTTAGATATCTATATGAATGAGAAGTTCATAATGTTAAAATATTTATCCCTACTCTTTTCAGAATAAACAGGAATTTCAACAGTGAAAACAAAAACAAAATACAAATTTGAAAATTCAAAGAGAAAGTAAGAGGGCTATATGAGCACTTCAAAATCATTCACAAAAAACTCTTCAAAGTGAATTAGAAGCTGCATTTAATTATATAGCTAGATAATTTAAACAACATTTACTATCCCCCTGTACTGAATTCTCTTCCATTTCCTCCTTCCATATCTATAAAACATTTCTATCATTCTCCACCCTGCTCTCTGCCCTAGAAAGCTGTCAGGCTGGCCTTGGTCACTGAGGAGTCTTTGCAAAGACTGGAAGGAGGAAAGGTACTTATTCCTCTGGCTCCTTCCCAAACGACCTGCCTCAGGATGACTGCATCCCTCCAATGAAGGTCATGGCTTTTCTCAACTACTACTTGTCTTTCTCTTTCCGGATTCTGTTAATTGCTCTCTTTACTTTTCCCTTAAAAGGCACTGCACTATCACTTGTGCCAACTGCCCATAACTTGGTAAATAATTCCCTAATTAAATCCTCAAATTATTCTAAAATGCATGTGTCATCTTTTCTCTGACTGCTAACCCCCAACCTACATAGATATACTTACTTTGCAACAACATCTGTGTCTATTTCTTCTATTTGTGAAACTTTATTAATCACACACTGAAAAATTTAAGAAAAAAAATTAATCTGATTGTCCTTAGAGTCCTAAAAACTCTGTTCCATTTTTACACAAAAAAAGGACTGCAATGACTACAATATAATCATTTTACCAGTCTTCTCTTATATAACTTATACATACCATATACTACAGCATTACTGTTACTCTATTGAATAATTACTCCAGAATTATGTTTGAGCCATAATTTAAAATGTCTCAATATTGAAAATTGTCCAAAATCATACACCACAAAAAATAAACTATAATACCTAGGAGTGAAGTAAAAGAAATTCATTTTGGAGGTTACATTTCCTTGCAATACACCCAACAGTTCAAAGCTGTTTTGCTGTTGTTATTTAATGTTTTAAACATTAGAAGTCTGGGAATTTAAGAATAGCAGTTTTTAAAAAGTTAAAGTATAATACACATAAAGCTGTACAAACAGTGCTTACAGCTCAGTAATTGTCTGCAAATGAAACACATCTTATAATCAGAACTCAGCTCAAGAAATTGATCCACAAGTCCCTCTCCTGCTCCCTACCTGGTTACTACTTCTTCCCAAAGAAAACTACTATTCTGACTTTTAACACCATAGATTAATTTTACCTGTGTTTGGAATCATAAGTACATACTCTTTTTTATCTAGTTTCTTTGATTTCACATTATGTCTGTAATATTCATCTATGTTGCATCATGTAAATTTATTTGCATTGCTATAAGGTATTCCATTGTAGAAATATACCAGAATTCTACTTATTCTTTCTAATACTGATGGAATTTGAGTTGTTTTTTTTTTTTTTTTAATTACAAATAGTGCTGCCACAAACATTCTTGTGCTATCTTTTGGTGAGCTTATGTGTGTAGTACTATTGGGTAAATACCTAGGAATAAAATTGTTGGGTCATAAAAATATGTGTATGATTAGCATTAGTAGACACTGGCAACAATTTTCCAAAGTGGTTGTAATGATTTAAAAACAGTGTTTTAATCAGTGTTTGAGAAAGACTAAAGAGGTAGTGGTTATATCTCTTTTTGCTTGTTTTAAATATGTAAATATTAAAAACACATGTTCAACCTGATGATGATGCTCAATTAAGCCTAGCAAATGTATTTAACATTATGTTATCTAAGTGAATGTGATTTATCTGAGCTAAAGAAATTGAAACAAAGATCAGGGAAGAATTAAAAAACACATGGCTTTTAGTTAAAAATTATGATTTCTCATAGATCAGAGTAAAAAAGAAATGAACATTTATCTATTGCTAGTGAGAGTATACAATGGTTAAGATCATTTTAGATAGCAATTCAGCTCTATGTATCAAACAATTTAAAAAAATACTTTTCTTTTCTGATCAATGATTCTACTTCTAGGAATCAGTTCTAAGAAAATAAATCTGAGTATGGAGGGGAAAAAAACCCTTTATATCTAAAATGTTTGTTGCACTATTATTTACAGTATCAAATTGAAGACAATCTAAATATTCAACATAGACGAAAGAAAGGTTAAGTAAATGTTTAGGTTTAACCAACATAGTGCGGATAGAATTTTATATAACCATTTAAAATTATATTTTGAAGGCTTATATAATAACAGGAGAAAATGCTTATGCTATGATTCCTATGTACAGTTCAAAGTCATATATATAGTATATCAGCAACAATGAAAATCATCAGTAACAATCTACATATACCAATATTCTTAAAGTAGTAATCTTTTGGCTTGTGGACTGCTTTTGCCCTTTCATTTTTCTGTATTTTCACTTTTTTAATAAATAAGCAAATATTACTATTATAGTACTACACATATAATTATTGGGATAATGTAAAAAATTTTCACAAAAGATTCTAGACCAAAATATAGCAAATAAAAACATACAGTTACCTGTTTGATGATATTCTTTGCAGTAATAATCATTTCTTCACCATAGATTTCTAAAAAATTGAGTTTTCTTTGTTTTAAAAGTCCAAATACAAGCGATACAAGCCTTTCCTATTAAAATATAAAAGTATGCAATTTCACATTTCAAATAAGAAATAATCTCATTTAGAGGTAGAAATATTCAGCATCAATGGTTTCTTGCTTGATCATCAGATCTCTATCCTTACTATTTTTCTAGAAGCCTGGGGGGGGAACCCCTCCCATAGGTATCTTGTCATCAGATTTTTGGAGTCCAAGCTCTAAAAACAGGTAAATCCTATTCTACCTCAGTGGATCAAATGAAGCTGGTTTGGGGGCATATTTTCAGGCCTAGTTTCAACAAATACAAAAGTATTCCTCTCAAATCCTGATGACCAATAAATACTCCATGAGTCCTGTAACTTTTAATTAGTGATCTAGAAGAATGGAAAGATAACTTGGATGCTCTGAGAGGAGTCTACTGTTACCATGTACAAAAATCTCTATAACTACTTAGGCTGCTATCAGAATTTTTTGGATTCTTTACTAGTTTTTGGCAGTATTCAGCAATGAGATGTTATAATATAAGTGAAGCCTGGATAAGATGGATTGTATATGCTTATGCATAAACATGTTTCTAATAGGTGCTCAGTGAATTTTGAAGACTGATAAATTAACATATACCTGATCAGTTCTTTATAAAAGATATACCCCAGTGTACACTTGCACATGGAATATAAATTAATTCATCCTTTAGGTATGTTTTGAACTTGGTTTGTAAGCTATAAAGACCTCGTTTAACTTTATGTACTAATTAAGCTATAAAATTATTCTATTCTCTAATTTCATTAAGACAGAAAACAATTGTGGAGCTTGCTACGGTCACAGAGCTAGTAAAGGATTTCAAAAGTCTGATTTAATATAGTTTTGCTTTATATAGTCTGAGAAGAATGTATTCTAAGCTAAGGCTGTTAGGATTTAACACTAAGCAATGGCATTAATTTCATTCCACAGTTCAAAACACATACCTCTTCTAAAATTTGACAGTCATCTTCCAGTGGTCTATTTAAGTCACTATGAGAATAAGTAGAAAACTCTGCAATCATCATTTTATCTATCAGCTTTTCTAATTCACAAAGCTGTGATCCCAAATGCCTATAAAGGAAGATAAAAATATTATATAGTTATTAAAAACCACTAATTCATTCCATGATCAGGGCAACTAGTAGGTAAGACTTTTCTAGCTAACAGTACCTGTGTAATAATGGGATGTTTTAATAAAAGTCCTTTAACTTATCAAAGTAAATGAGATAATTTCACTGAATCTTCAGAATTCTATTTTTCTCTTCACATCCTTTTTCTTGGAACAGTTAAATATGTTCTAGAAAACCTGATTACCTGGTGAATTTTATTACTGCTTTTTATGGACGAAATATTCAGATGTTTTAAGTTCTTTCCTCCTTTTTACTGCATTGATATATTTACTGTATATCAATGCCTATAGTTCTCCAACCATTCATTTAATTCATTACAGGTACCTACTTGTGTGTAGGGCCCATTTCTGGGTATAAATATCTGAAGGACTACAGGTTCAAATTGACTCAATTCAATTTCTGTCATGATCTGTTTGAGTTACTGTGCAACATCCCTCAGGTCATTAAACTAAACATCATTAGAACATGAGACTGTAAAAATATAAAACTACTGGGTTATATTTGACCTATGGCCACCTTTTGAACACAAAACTTCTTTTAAATCTATCTCTAATAGTTGCAGATCCCAGCTAGGGTGAAAGTGAGAAGGACTCTAGGCTGGGGGAAGTTGCATTGGTAAAGGCAGGTATTACCTAAAGGGTTTTTGGAAACTTTTCCCTAGAAAAAAAGAGTACACAGTCTAAATGACAAGAATGGTCCCAAGTAGTCCCTGCTCTGCAGGGGATTAAGGATGAGCACCTTCATATTCAAAGAGATTTTTGCCATGCAATCTAATAGCTTTATAAAAATAATGAAGAAACCCAGATAAACAAGTTGATCTACAAGATTTCAAATCTTAAGTAATATAGGTCAATGGGAAATCTGTTTATACCTCAAGACAAAAAGAAAATTTCTTTTTAAGTTCTATCTTTTCAGGCCATTTTTAAAACAAACATGTGAACAAATACATACTAAATGTACTTGAAAAACAAATACAATGTGGTTAGTCATTTTCAAAAAAGACCACATGGAGCACAATCTTTAAAATTAGTTAAAGTCATGTGACCTTTTAGTCTGATACCCTGTTCTCCTTTTATAAACATCTGGTAAATAGGTGTAGTGAAAATTTGAAATAAATCTGGTAAGTGAAATAACATAAGATTGCATTTTACAATATGAAAATTTTATTTCTTACAAGTGGATAGAAGACTAATAAGGTTCTTATAAATGGAGCAACATCTCACAATAAGCTAATTTAGAACATATCCACTAATAGAAACTAAAACAATGCCATAAGGGGAATTTGGTAATATCTACGAAAATTACAAAGGCAATTATCCTTTGACCTAGGAATCAGATTTCTTGAAATCTCTCTTAAAGATACACTGGCAAAAATACAAAAGAACATACATACCTTCACTGCAGCACTGTTTGTAATAATGAAGGAATGGAATCAACTCAAATGTTGACCAATAGGGGACTAGTTGAACAAATAATGATACATTCTTAAAGAGACACTATACGCTTTTAAAAGAATTGAGGAATACCTCTATTTACAATTTCAGAGCAAGGTTTCTCAACCTTTTATTATTTCCGTAAGAAACCACTGTAGACATTTTTTCCCTAATCACTCCTACCCAACAATGAAATTCAAACATCACAGATAAACTGTTTCTGACCCTTTAGATAGCCACAAATCCTTCAAGAACCAGTATTTGTCCCCTTGCAGTGATATGTCCCATTGAGAATGCATCACCAGAATATATTTGATCTCAGGATATATTATAAGCTAAAAATAGCAAGGTGGAAAAAAGTATTACAGTATTCTAATGCTTATCTAACGTGATGGATGGATGGATGGGTAGGAAAGTAGACAAATACAGACTAAACCTTTTTTAAAAATAGTGACTTATAGGGTAAGGGAAGGAAACTATGGAGGGAACTAGGATGGAAACTAAGTTTCTCTGAATATTTTATAGATTTGACTTTGGAACTAAAGTTTAAAAATGCAATCCTTAAATATCAAAAACAAATAAAACAAATGAATCTGTGTATCAAGTTAGTGACAAAACAACACAAAGATTTATTATTTGAAGTGATTTTAAAACAGAGTAATTTAACTGTCCATCCCACATGGATATATCTTAAAGAAAAGAAGAAAATGTCCTACACTGTTTTTAGTAATGAGATTGTTAGAATTGAGATTGGTAGTTCTGAGAGCATTCTGCATATATTTCGGGATAAAGCAAATGGGTAATTATATCAGTGTCATTGAGAACCATAATTTTCAGCCTAGTTGAAAGGAGACAGATATATAAGATTGAATTTAAATAGGATATAATATATATTATATATATATATAATAAATCTATATATCATTATATAGATATAAAGATATATATATATTTAAAACAACAAAAACTTATTTTCTAGCTCTGTCCACTAGGGAGGCCTAGAAATAAGGACCAACCCAGAAGCAAGAAGCACCTCTGGTACCCAGACCATGATCTCTAAATACCATTTCCCACTAAAAGAAACTTGAGCTCCTCAAATGAATGACTGAATATAGATCCAGAGCAGAAAATGTATATTATTAATATTAGTTCTAACACAAAGAAAGAAAACAATGACTACTTGTGGAATCATGTCAAAAGAACACAAGAATGAACTTGAGGAAACTCCTACAAAAAACTGGACAGTTAGAACATCAATAAAATTCTAAACAGCAAAGAACTTAAATACTTCAAATACATTTAGATAACTGCATTTACAATAATATTAAAAAGAAATATACATCTTCCACATCTTTAGATTTCCAATTCATTACTTTGAAAACTGCTAAAGGGGATAAAATCCAGAATTTATCTTGTCATTCTGATAAGAATTATCCTTCAGAATAATCAAATAATTTTTATGGGATACATCACTTCAGAGAAATATTCTAGCTAATCAATGCAAAAGAAAGTATAAAATTAGAATACCACAAACTGCAACCCATAATGAAATGATAAATCTAGACAGTGATCATAAAACAGATGCTAACAGAAAAGAGAGACAAACAGATATACGCCTCCTGATTGAAATATACACCACTACCTATCAGGTGCCCTTATATGTGATCAAGCCTTTAAATCTAATTACCAATTTTTAGAAAATATAGATGAAATAAGAATGCAGTAAGCATGAAGACCACAGTCAACAAAACCAGATTGTGAGAAGCTTTGCAAGAAAAATAACCGAACTTCTTCAATAAATACTTTGAAAGGAAAAAAAATGAGAATTTGGAAACCATATATTAAAAGACACTTTTGCACAGCTTTATAAAATTAACTCAAATAATTCACTATTTTTGTGTCTGTCTGAATTTCCAATAAAAAGTTGCATTATTTTTTTAAAGCAACTGGGTTGCATATTGAATATATTCTGAACTCATTTTTATAAAGATCAGTTTCAACTGTTAATTGCACACTACTGGTTTAACACTCAACAATTGAAAAAAACTTATTGGTAAAAGTTTCCCTAATATTTATCATTTCAATTCTTAATAGGTAAGAACAGTCTTCAACAAATCACAGCAAAGAATTAAGGTGGTGAATCCATATTACAGTACCTACTGGTATTTGGGCATCAAAACAATAAAACTCTCTGTCCTTTCAGCATAATAGCTTAAATGTGAGGTTCTATTTCACCTGAGATATTATCTTAAATAACTGAGGAGCTTCATTTTTATGAATTCTTAAAATACAAGAATTCTTAAAATCTGATTAAAAAGAGCAGATATGAACCTCAATACTAACATCATAGTGTTTATCACAAAATTAAAGATATCTAAGAGTACACATATAAATTCTTGTCTAAATAAATCTTTAAACCAACCTCCAGAATTATAATATTCTACAAGATTCACCTATCCATCCTAGCTCTAATTACTTTTAAAAAATATTCTTGACTACTTTGACAATAGCAGAAAAGTCTGATTTCTTGGTTTTACCTCCAAGCATATAATGTGGATAGGCCTACTATAATGTTTTAAAGATCTAAATTATAGGAGATTATTTTAAGATTAACTAATATATGAAATGCCTTTTGATACTTCCAATAATAAAAATCGCTTAAATGAAACCCCAAGGTGGAAATCCCATAAGCTGGAACCTATAACTAATTCTGAATGTTTTCTTGCCAAAGAAAAAGGCATATGACAAAAAAACAAACTAGTTTCATTGATTTTTATCCTAAAACCAATTACTATGATAAGTCCTGGCCTAGCAAACCTATAACTCATTTGTTTACAGTTTTGACATCTCCAGCACTATAAAATTAGCACTGATGTTCAGAATGATCTGTTTCAAGTCTTATTAGATCCTTAATCAAATATATTGAAAAGCATAGGCTCTTGAGTCAGATGAAACCTAGGCTGAATCCTGACTCTATTGTTTTATAAGATGCTGTATGACCTGGAACAAGTTATCTAAGACTTTCCAAGCCTCAATATCCTTATTTGTAAGAACAGGGATAAGATTACCTATTTCATAGAGTTTTTGTGGATGGAAATCAAATAATGCACATAATATGCTTAGCATAGTGTCTGGTACAGAGTACTAAAGATTTCAGTGAATATTCTGGGGTTGTACAGTGCTGATGGTAATAGGGTAATAATGGTAGTAAGTAGTAAGAAAAGAAAATTAAGAACAAAAATAAAAACTGGAATATATAAACCTTTTCAATAAGAAAGCAAATAACACTACAGTCCTGAATTTCAAGGTAAGTTAAGATTTTCTATATCAAAATTTGTACAATATCAAGGTGTAACTATATTCTTAGGCCCATAATAAGAGAGACTTTTATATTACATCCATTTAACAGGCATTGGAATATCATTAACCTCAGCAATATTTTCAGTTAAATTAGTATAAAACACACAAATTATACATACTATTTCAATGAAAACCATTCATTTTTATTGTTAGTAGATAGCAGAATTTTCATTGCATTAAAAATATTTGTCCTAACAATTCAAATTGTCCAATTTTGTAATAATTTAAGCATTAAAACCATTAAAAAATTTAAATTACATAATCAACAAATATACAAAAGGTCCATTATAATAATCTCTGTACTAATACAAAACTATTCAATAAATCAAGAGTTCCCATTGTGTAAATCAGATACATTGTAGTGTTAACGCATTAATTAGAATCTTCTTTAAATAGAAGTTGGAAGATGTTTTAGGTGAAGTTTTTGCTTTATAAAGAACAAAATTATGTAGGAAGATGTCCCCACTTTAATTCCAAATCCTGAAAAAAGTAGAGTACCAAATGATAATTATAAATCAAAGTTTTACCCCAAACGTGCTATAGAATCACCTAGAGAGCTTTAAAAATACATAGATGCCCGGGCTGTACTCTCTAGGAAGACTAATTTAAATGGTTTGGGTAGAGTCTGGTAAATATTTTTAAAAGCTCTTCTGGGGTTCTAATATGCATCTAGTGTTAAAGAACCACAATCCCTCTAAATGGTTAATTACGGCCAATGGTTACAGAAAGAAAAAAAAAAGGAAAGAAAAGGAAGAAAATGAGAATGGTATAAAGATAAATTGGTAATATCCTAGATTATTCAGGGATTCCACAAATATTTATTAAATATGTATATGACATAGTTCTTGCCCAAGACATTTAGAGCCCGCTAGAAAGATTAAAAACACACACACACAAATAGCAATAAAACATGGCAAAATAAACACAATGTTCTGGGAATGCAGAAGTCACAACAAAAGTTTATACACAAAATAATTTCAAGTTCAAATTATAAAAAGAACAAGGAAAAAAATATACATAAGCATTATTTACCATTGATTAGGGAAAAAAATGTAGATCTACAGTACACAGAGAAGCTGTACACAAATAAAATGATTCAAATTCCATTTAAATAAGTAGAGAATTGTACTTGTATTAACTTGACTATTAGAAGATTCTAGCATGAAAAAAATTATACTTTAAAAGCAAGAGAACCAGCACTATAGTCAAAAGCAAAACTTGGACTAAGATCTAAAAAAGGGAAAAGTATCAACAAATTAATTCAGTAGAGTACTATTGAGAGATTTCTTATTTTAAGTAAGAAACACCCCACAAAAATGACTAAAATTTGGTTTTTGGTATTAAATAAAAGAGAAGAATGTGTTAAATTCAAGTATTTATCTATCTCCTACTAAGAGAGTATAATTATTTTAATAAACTAAGGCGAATACAGTTTACACCACAAATGCTCACAGCAGAAAAGAGACCAACATATAATACACATTACCCTGAGTGATCATATAAAAACCTGAAGGGTCCAAAACTAATTTGTATTTATACTTCCAAATAAAGTTAAATGGTCTTAAAATTATCTGTGAAGTTATACAAGAAGATAACTACTGTGGATATTTAACAATGTTATAACAAAAAGAAAGACAATGTCAAGAAAGTAAATCCTCAGATAGGATTTGTTGGAAATTTAAAAACAAACAAAAAACTGGGTTAGCAGTTATGATTTCTCAAAAAGTAATTAAGACTACTCCTAAGGGTAATTTCAAAATAAGAACTTAAGATAATTTGGTTCTTTTCCATCTCCATGTGAAATTTTTACAACTGATAAACAAATGGGAAATGAATTTTAAAAATCACTGAATTTAAAACCTATTAAAGGGCATTTTAAATGAATTTAATTTTAGATATACTGGTACTCTCTCCACCTAGATCTATTATCTATCAAAACTATTTCAACGTTTTTAAAATATTATCATTTGCAAAGTTGTATCTGGCCTTTATTTCATTCAATAGAAAATTTAATTTTACTTATCTACCCAAATGTCCCTATAAATGTAATTTATTATGGATTTTTGTTTTGCTAATACTAAAATATCAGAATAATAGCATTACTACACAGATCAATCTGGAAGAAAAAATATGTACATTTAACTTGGAATACACTTTTCTTCAGCTAACATTACTCATTAAAATTTATCCTTCAAAAATTTCTATTATTTCTAATGGCTTACTTAATGGACATACCGGAAACTGTGAATGCCCTGAAGTTCCTGCTGCAGAACCTCTTGTGTCGTTGCTATTAAGTCCAATGCTCCAACAAATTCAGAAGTAGATAACAGCACCTGTACTGTAGGCTGAGTCTGGTGTACAGTGGCCATTAACTTCAGTTTACTGTACACTTTAACACAATTATTTCTGGTAAGTGCCAGTCTTAAAATGTGTAGTGATCCTTCACACATTACTTTATCAATCTGTGCAATTTTATCTCGAAGCATTTTAACAGCCTGGGAAGTTTTCTTGAGGTAGTCCTGCAACTCATGTTGAGAGGTCATTGCATGAAAAAATGCTTCTGAACGTAGAGAGATCTGGTGAGCAATGTTTACTTCCACAATATCCAGATAATGGCTCAGCTTAAGAGGGAAGGAAAAAAAATCATGGAGTATTGTAAGTATATCTTTCTTGACTACCCAAGTAGTTCTTAAAATAAAAATATAAGATGCTAAATATACTTTAAATTCCATTAGGTGAATTCTTTCATTGTGGGATCCTGGAAATTGGGAATAACAGAAAGGAAGGGAAATGAAAGATGCAGTCCCAAGATTAATAAATATAAAACAAAAGAAGAGAAGAAGAATGTAATTTACTGCCTCCTGTTCCTGCCATTACTGGCCTCAAAACACCAGCTACTTTATCATTCTAGTTTCAGAAGTTTTAAGATCTGAGAGAGAACAATCTCCTAGCATGCCCCCCATCATCATCAAAACCATCATCACACATCACTTACTTGACTAAAAGATGATTAAGTTACCATTTACTGATCTCCCTTTTCTATGAACCAGGCATTGGTATTAAACATATTTTCTAATTTTAACAATCTTGGAAGACAGTAATTATCATTAGTCTTATTTTACAGTGAGGAAACTGAGGCTCAAAGACATTAAATAACCTGAATAAAGACATAAAAACATGTAGTTATTAAGTGGCAAAACTAAAATTGACCCTAGGTTTATCTGATTAAAAAACTCTAACTCTTTCTACTTTACTATGTTGCCTCAAAATTTTAAATAATCCATGAAAGACAGATTAATGCTCTAGTCACAAACTATAGAAAGTACTAGAATTCATTTGGATCTTTTTTTTCAATGCTGCTTATTTTACACTTCAAAAAAAGCTTAACAATTTGTACAATTCAGTTTATTTCCAATGAATTTTCCTCTTTAAAGGTTGACAAAATGCTTTATATATTAGTTCACATATTTTTTATTTGGAAAACTATAAAGATTAATTCTGTGGTAATGTATATTAAACAAGCTTTCTAATTTCAAATATGGATTTTTCTTTTCTTCATTTCTAAATGCATATGCCTTTTTTTGGCTATTTTATCTTTCCATTTTTCTTTTTCACTTTCAGATTTTTTCAACCTATAGCTCAAACTTTAGCCAAAGAATTCCTGCTTCAGGGTTAATAGATTTTCAACATTTAAGACTCTTTAGATTAGAAAAGATTATCTGGTCACCAAGCCTGTTTGCTTTTAAAGGCATGCAAAATCACCCATATCTTCAGTACTGCTCCTTTAATAATCTACAGCAGTATCTAATAGGTTACAAACAAGAAATTCTTCCATAGTTTAAATATCTTGAGTTTTTGCTCATTTGCTTTTTTTTTTTTCATCTTTGATAAAAGGTACTCATTTCTTTATCTAAAAATCAGTATGGGCACAAATAGGCAGGCTAAAAGCTAAAGTGCACTCAATTCTCAGAAAAGTAAATAGAATATGGATAAGTCCTTTAGGATAGTGCTATTCAAAATGTGGTTTATGTATGAGCTGCCAGACTGTGAACTATTAATCAGTCCATGGTAAAATAAGGAACTTTGCCATAATATGTCAATTACAGTATGAAGTACACTGTTTTTTTTGCCCATAGAAAGACCTTCCTAATGAAGGAAGCAGTGCAATGATTTACATTCTGGTGCAAACTCTCATTTTATCGCAGAACAGCATTGCAAGAAGCACTACAATAGGATACGAATTTCTCTAAAGCATGTTGTAGCATGGCCTTCAAAGCTAGCGTGATAAACCAGTCATTGTCAATTATAAAGCGAATTGGAATCCCATCTTCCATTCCTACTCTAAGAACAAAGCAGAATGTGAAGGAGCCAAGAACGTAAAAAGTAACAAACAAAAACAAAAAACCTGTCTCTGCAACTTATAAATTTTTTTAAATACCATTATTTTAGTCATACTTTAAATACTCAGCATGAGAAAAGCATTCTACTTAAATTTCAAAATTTTCTGGAATTTATTAATATTCCACTTATCTACTCTTTTCAAAGGCACAGTATTTACATAATGCATTTTCTATTAAAAAGCTATAAAAGATGAAATTTTAAAAGTATTCCTAAAAGTATCTATATAGATTGATGAGATTTTTTTTATTGCCTTTCAACATTTTTCTTTTGTGAGGTATTATTCTACCAAGGTATATACTTGGAATGTGGAAAAACATTCAGAGCAAACCTATGTCAGTAAACCCATTGTTTTATGAATTTGTTCTTAGTTAAGGTAAAACTGTTCTTACTTTATAGGTAAAAAGGGAAATGTGAACTCCTTTTCGACTGAGAAAAGGAATACTCATGATTCTTTCATCACATTTCTTCTCTTCTCCCCAAACTAGTCCTTTTTTCACTGATACTGAGAACTAGACCAAATTTACTGAGTAGTCTTCCTGAGACAACTTCTGGACTGCCTAAAGATGTCACCAGAGCAAAACAAAATACCTTCTTCTTATTTTAAGAACCATAGTTTCATAAATGCTCTACACTAAGTGCTGAGAAAGAACAACTATCAAGGGTCTTTATTTTCTATTCAAGTTTTAAGATTTTTGACATGTGGGTTAATACATGTGTGAGTTCTAAATTTTAAATGACCTTCAAGATACTGAATTAGGAAATGCAGAACATTGTAAAATTCAAAGACTAATAACATGCAAAAGACTAGGTTTTGCAAAGCTAAAAATACAACTGGAATATTGTATTTTTTTAAACTGTGGTATTTTTGCTTCAAAATAATCATCCTTAATATTATAAAAAATAATAACAGATGAGGAAATAAATGAAGAAAAATAGTACCATAGGAAAAGTTGGTTTTCTGTGCTTTAAATCATAAAGAATATAAAATTAGCCAATCTATAACTAAACTGTTTGGCATAAAATGCAAAGCAATGTGTTATCTAACGGATCTTTTCTTTTTTTTTTTTTTTTAAAGATTTATTTATTTATTTAATTTTCCCCCCTCCCCCAGTTGTCTGTTCTTGGTGTCTATTTGCTGCGTCTTGTTTCTTTGTCCGCTTCTGTTGTCGTCAGCGGCACGGGAAGTGTGGGCGGCGCCATTCTTGGGCAGGCTGCTCTTTCTTTTCACGCTGGGCGGCTTTCCTCACAGGCGCACTCCTTGCGCGTGGGGCTCCCCCACGCGGGGGACACCCTTGCGTGGCACGGCACTCCTTGCGTGCATCAGCACTGCACATGGCCAGTTCCACACGGGTCAAGGAGGCCCGGGGTTTGAACCGCGGACCTCCCATATGGTAGACGGACGCCCTAACCACTGGGCCAAAGTCCGTTTCCCCTAATAGATCTTTTCAATGAAAATTCCATCAACTGCTGTTTCAGAAAGAAGCACTCAAACAATAAACCTTTCCTCTTTCACCAGCACAACCTATATTCCACTGAACCAATATACTTTTACTTTATTAGTTAGGATTATTTACTTTTTATGTTCAGAAGGCTTATAATTATTGGTAATAAAAATGAAATTAAAAGTAGAAATACTAAATCATTATATATGAACCCATGCAAATGGTACCACTGAATTAGAATAAAATTTCTACATGGAGAAAAGTCAAAGAGAAATTACCTTTTCTTGAAGCAACTTTGAGGAAGCTGCATCACGATTTCCTTTTCCACCAGCAGTATTAAAATGAGACCATGGTAAAACTGAGTTAAAAGTTAAGGAATCTTCCAAGGCAAAATCTGGTTTCATAAAAATCTATTAAAAAATGCATTTCCTTCAATTAGATAAACATTTACTTTGCATCCATTATTCCTTCTAAATCATAAGACCATTAAACAGAATTAACTTGGATCTCAAGTGTGAACAGGAAAAACAAGTGGTAACGGATTGAGTTATTTGCATAAAGATCTGTATAAAATTTTTTTATAAACATTGTTTCACCAAACTTCAAATGCTCATGAAAGATAGAAAAGTGTATTTTTGTCTTTACAAGTAGGGATGATCATTCCATTACTACTTGATCAAACTCATTAAGTCCCACCAGGCTCATATCAAAGAAAGATATACTTTTCCTAAAATTTCCATATTATTTCCCACTGGATAGCAGTTTTTTTAAATGCCAAGTATCAATTTTTCTACACTTATATTTCCATTTTTTTCCTGCTCGAAACTTTTTCAAAATTAGTTTTTTAGATTAGACAAATACTAGATTTTAAAGTCAAAACAAATGCAATTTTATGAAGAAACAGTACTTCTTTCTTTTCACTTACATGCTACACACAGCCAGGCACTTTCTACCCATTATATTTCTTAAATATACTTGAATCTCTCACCACTGTCTCCACTGCACTTCATCAATTCAGTTCTTGATTATCTCTGGATTAATGTAAACAGGCATTTACTGATGTCCTTCCCCAATCTATTGCTCTCAAAAATGCCCTTTTAAAATGCAAGTTTTAAACATTATTGTTTAAAACCTTCAATGGATTCCAATGATCCACACACCAAACTCCAAAGAATGGCATCTAAAGGCCTTCAAAAATTTTTTGGGTGCACCTCATTCTACCTACCTTGTACCTTGCCATTTCAACTCTTTACATGTTATATTCTAACAATATTCAACTATCTTCCATACACTCTGGTACTTAAGTATCTTTGTATATGCATTTGACCTAAAATGCCCTTCCTCTCTTATCTTCCTGAAGATCCAATCAAAAGGGCATGAGTCTCCATGTATGATCAGATTAATCACGTCCACCTTTGACCCTAAGTACACCAATGTATACTTATTTATCTCATATACTACAGAAATAATTTATTTAATTTGTGTATTTCCCCAGAGACTATATGTTCCTGTAGGAGTTTATAGCTTTAATTACTCATCTTTGTATCTCCAACACCTAGCATAGGCTGGAAACATGGTTTAAATAATTTCTATGTTATACTTCATTATATTTATTGATTCATTTTATCTATATCCAAAAATTAGTATGGCTATGATAGGGAAAAACTAACTATGGACATGAGTAAATTTTAAATCACTGCTTTGGTATTATAATTTGGTTGATAAGTCAATAAATACTGAAGTGATTAACTCTTATACAAGGCACTGAAGGAGAAAAAAAAGATAAACTATTACACAGATCCTGATCTCAAGATCTTTAGTCAAAGAGATGTGATAAAAAAAATAGATATAGAAGACTTCCAGGAAGATGGCGTACTAGAAAGACCCGGGACTCTCTTCTCTACCAGCAAAACAGCTAGAGGATGGGCAGAGATGGACTGGAAAAAAAAATATTCTAGGGTTTAGGAAACCAGGGGAAGGCTGGACACTGCCCAGGAGAGGGACAAAGGTTAAAGAATCCCAATGGCAAAATTGGTGAGTTAAAAATCACAGTTGCAAATGTCAGCATCTTCCTCCCCCTATAGACACTTTTGATATCCCAAGCCTCGGAACTGGTAGCTACAAAGGGATCCACCTACCCAGGAAAGGGGAGAAAGGGGAACACAGCCTAAGGTTGACACAGCTTTGGCACATAAATTTGGTCTGCTCTGTCCCACAAGCCCTTCAAGACCAGATGGGACCTTGCCACTGTTTGCCTTGAGAGCCAGCAAAGGACTAACGAGATCAAACCCTCTCAATCTCCCTCTCTACTGATTGGGATGGGTTGTTAAGGATGCAGAGGGGAGCGGAATTTTTCCTACGAGAGAAAAGGGAGGGGGTTGCCAGCAAAAGTTGCAGAACTGCCTCTGAGAAAGTTTGAATTATGAGACTCTTAGCCTCCAAGCAGGAACCTCTATCACACTGATCCAGTCCCTGTTGCAGCAAACACACTCTGACCAGGCATTGAACTGAGAGGGTTGTCTAAGAGTGCCATCTGCTGGCAGACCAAGGAAGTGCATGAGATGAAATCAAAAGTAAGAGAGGCTTCCTGATCTTTACAACTTCCCTCCCCAAGGCCGTAGGAACCAGGTCTGCAACCCACTTCTGGATTTGGATCCCAGTTTTGAGCAACTAACAGGGACAATCATAAAGACCCAAAGCAGGCTGAACCAAAATCCAACAACAGCAGTAACACACAAGCTCCCACCACTAAATCCCTACATAAAAGAGAAATCAAGCATTTGAGTAAACTCACCACCCTAATCAGATGCTTAGACATTCACAAAAAATTACAAGTCATATTAAGAAAATGGAAGAAATGGCCCAAGAAATTGAATATATCAAAGCCCAAGGAGATGTAGGATTTCAGACAACTAATCAACAAGACGCACACAAATTCCCAATCAAAGTAATGGGTTGAAAGACAGTATGGCTAAAGAGATAAACGACATCAAAAAGACATTGAACAAGCAACAAAGAAGAATTTGAAAACCTGAATAAAAAAGTAACAGAGCTCCTGAGAATGAAAGACACAAAAGGTGAGATAAAAATACGTTAGAGGCATACAACAGCAGATTTGAAATGATAGAAGAAAGAATAAGTGTTACAAAAGAAACAACAGCTAAAACTGAAGAGAGAAAAGAATGGCAAAAATTGAGCAGGGACTTAGGGAGCTGAATGATAATATGAAACACAAATATATACACAACAGGAGTTGCAGAAGGAGAAGAGAAGGAAAAAGTAGCAGCAAGAGTATGTGAGGAAATAACAGCCAAAAATTTCCCAACTCTCATGCAAAAAAAATAAATTTACATGTCCAAGAAGTGCAGCATACCCCAATCAGAATAAGAGCCCTACTCCAAAACACATACTGTTCAGAATGGCAAATGTTAATGTTAAGGAGAAAATTCTCAGAGCAACAAGGAAGAAGCAAACCATCATGAACAAGGGACACCCAGTAGACTTAGTGCAGATTTATCATCAAAAACCATGAAGTTGAGAAGACAGAGGTATGATACAATTAGGATACTGAAAGAAAAATTACTAGCAAAGTATTCTTTATCAGCAAAATTGTCCTTCAAATATGAAGGTGAGTTTAAAATATTCACAAACAGACACCAAGAGAGTTCGTAAAAAAGAATTAATTTGGCAGGAAACATTAAAGGGAGGCTTACAGCTTGAAAGAAAAAGACAGGACACAGAGGCTTGGAGGAGAGTGTAGAAGGCAAGAATGGCAGAAAGGATAACCAAAAGAGTAAAAAGAAAGATGAAAATAAGATAGGACATATGAAAACCAAAGAACAAATGGTGGAAGTAAATAATTCACTTACAGTAATATTATTGAATGTAAATGGAGTAAACTCCCAATCAAAAGACACAGGCTGACAGAATGGATAAAAAAAAAAAACATGAGCCATCCATATGCTGCCTACAAGAGACTCACCTTAGACCCAGGGATACAAATCACTTGAAAAATGAAAGGATGGAAAACAACACTCCAGCAAGAGTAGCTACACTAATATCAGACAAAACTGATTTAAAATGCAAAAATTTATGAGTGATACAGAAGGCCATTATATATTAATAAAAGGGACAATCAACCAGGAAGAAATAACAGTCATAGATATCTATGCACCCAACCAGGGTGCCCCAAAATACATGAGGTAAACTCTGGCAAAATTGAAGGGAGAAACAGACATTTCCACAACAATAGTTGGACAGTTAAACACACCAGTCACATCATTAGATAGAACAAGTAGACAGATCAACAAGGAAACAAAGAACTTTAACAATATGATAAATGAGCTAGACCTAATAGACATATATATATACACACACACACACACACACACACACACATACATACATACATACATACATACAGTACTTTGCACCCAGACTCAGCGGGTCATACATTCTTCTCAAATGCTCATGGATCTTTCTCCAGGATAGACCACATATTAGGTCACAAAGCAGGTCTCAATAAATATAAAAAGACTGAAATTATGCAAAGCACCTTCTCATATCATAATGGAATGAAATGGAAATCAATAATAGATGGGAAAGGGATAAATTCGCAAATGGGTGGAGGCTGAACAACACACTCCTAAACAATATAGTGGGTCAAAGAAGAAATTATAAGTGAAATTAGTAAATATATTGAGATGAATGAAAACGAGAACAAAACTAATGAGATACAGTGAAGGCAGACTTGAAAGGGAAATTTATAGCCCTAAATGCAAATATTAGAAAACAAAGAGCTAAAATCAAAGATCTAACTGATCAACTGGAGAAACTGGAGAAAAAGAACAGAAATCTATTCCCAAAACTAAATAGAAGGAAAGAAATAATAAAGATTAGAGGAGAAATAAATGAAATTGAGGGGAAAAAAAACAAAATCAACAAAAGCATAAGCTGGTGTTTTGAGAAGATAAAATAAAATTGACAAACTCCTAGTTAAACTACAAAGAAAAAAAGAGAAAAGATACAAATAAATAAAATCAGAAATGAAAGGGGCAGTTATAACTAACCTACAAAAATAAAAAGGATCATAAAAAGATAGTATGAGAAACTGTTTTGCCAACAAACTAGACAACCTTCTAGATGAAAGGGACAAATTCCCAGAAATGCACAAAAAAACTTACACTGACGGTATAAGAAATACAAGAACTTAACAAACCAATGACATTTAAAGAGATTGAATCGGTCACCAAAAATCTCCCTATTGGGGAGCGGATATAGCTCAAGTGGTTGAGTGCCTGCTTCCTATGTACGAGGTCCTGGGTTCAATCCCTGATATCTCCTTTAAAAAAAGGGGGGGAAAATCTCCCAATAAAGAAAAGTCCAGGACCAAATGGCTTCACAGGTGAATTCTATGAAGCATTTCAAAAAGAATTAACACCAATCCTGTTTAAACTCTTCCAAAAAATTGAAGAAAAGGGAAAATTAACATATTTTATGAAGCCAACATCACCCTAATACCAAAGCCAACTTAAGACACTACAAAGGGAAATGGATGTGGCTCAAACAACTGGGCTCCCATCTACCATATAGGAGGTCCAGGGTTCAATACCCAGGACCTTCTGGTGAAGGCAAGCTGGTATGTGTGGCAAGCTGGCTCACGTGGAGTGCTGCCCTGCGCAAGAGTGCTGGCCCATGTGGAGAGCTGGCGCAGCAGGATGACGCAACAAAAAGAGACACAGAGGAGAGATAATGAGAGACGCAGCAGATCAGGAGCTGATGTGGCGCAAGAGAATGACTGCCCCTCTCCCACTCCTGAAGGTCCCAGGATCAGTTCCTAGAGCCACCTAATGAGAATACAGGCAGACACAGAAGAGCACACACAGTGAATGGACACAGAGAGCAGACAATGGAGGGAGGGGGGAGAAATAAATAAATAAAATAAATAAATCTTTTTTAAAAAGACACTACAAAAAAAGATTACAGACCAATCTCTCTAATGAATATAGATGCAAAAATTCTTAACAAAATACTTACAAATAGAATGCAACAGCATATCAAAAACTTACACATTACATTATGACCAAGTGGGATTTATTCCTGATATGCAAAGTTGGTTTAACACAAAAATCAATTAATACAACACATTAACAAATTGAAGGAAAAAAACATGATCATCTCAATCAATGCAGAAAAGGCATTCGACAAAATCAGCATCTTTTCTTGATAAAAACACATCAAAAGATAAGAATAGAAGGAAAATTCCTCAAAATGATAAAAGGCATATATGAAAAACCCACAGTCAACACTGTAATCCGTAAGGAAAGGTTGAAAGCTTTCTCTTTAAGGTCGGGAACAAGACAAGGATGCCTACTGTCACCACTGTTATTCAACATTGTACTAGATTTCAAGCTAGAGTAATTAGACAAGGGGAAAAAAGGAATCAGTATAGGAAAAGTGGAAATAAAATTCTCACTATTTGCCTATGACATGATCCTATATTTAGGAACTTCTGAAATGTCTATGACAAAATTAATTGAGTTAAGTTCAGCAAAGTCACAGGATACAAGATCAACACATAAAAATTAGTAATGTTTCTCTACTACTGAACACTCTGAGGAGGAAATCAGGGAAAAAATTCCATTTACAATAGCAACAAAAAGACTCAAATACCTAGGAATCAATTTAACAAAAAAAAAAAAAAGGGTGTGGGGGGTCAGGAATGGGATATACGGGAATCTCATGTTTTTAATGTAACATTTTGTGTGATCTATGTATCTTTTTAAAAAAAGAAGTGCAGAAACTATACAGAAACCTAGAAAACAAGACTGAAAGAAATCAGTGAAGACTTTAACAGATGGAAAGACACCCCATGTTCATGGATCGGAAGACTATTGTGAAGATGTCAACCCTACCCAAACTTATTTATCGATTCAATGCAGTACCAATCAAAATTCCCACAGCCTACTTTACAGAAATAGAAAAGGCAATTACCAAATTCAAATGGAAGGGAAAGTGTACCCGAATAGCCAAAAAGAGGGACATGGGAGGAATTTCACTGCCTGATCTTGAAACATATTATGAACCTACAGTGGTCAAAACAGCATAGTATTGGCATAAAACTAGACACATCAATCAGTGGAATAGAATTAAGAGACCAAAAATAAACCCTCACCTATACAGCCAACTGATTTTTGACAAACCTACTAAAGTCCATGTTAATGGGACAAAACAGTCTCTTCAATAAATGGTGCTGTGAGAACTGGATATCCATAGCCAAAAGAATGGAAGAGGACTCCATAGAAAAACTGAGGGATGAAGAATTTTCTTGTGTCTGGTTTTTTGTCTATTATTATTACTACTAAATAATGAAAATGCTTTAATAATAGTGATGAATACACAACTATGTGGCTATACAAAATACCATTGCTTGCACACTTTGTATGAATTATACGCTTTATTAATATGTATCAATAAAATTGATTTGTTTAAAAAAATGTATATAAACATCCTAAAAGGGGAAGAGTAACAAATGCCTAAAAAGGTGGGTTCTAATGGAATTTAAGCCAAATATCTTCAGTTGGGAGGAACAAGAAAGCATTCATATGAAGTTGTCATTTTAGCAAAATATTACAAGGGATTAGATAAAGGGAGATGTGGAAAAAGTCTCCATGCTGAAGAAACAGTTCAAATAAAGCATAGAGACAGTAAAAAAACAGTGGCTGAAGTAACAGGTGTAGAAAGATTAGTAGACAAAAGTTAAACATATGATTACTGATGGAAAGCAAGTAATTATCGCCCTTAAATGATATAGTTTACATTTTATATTGTAGTAATCAAAGAACTTTAAAAATCACTTCCCTCTTCCTTTTTGCTCTTTGTTTTTTCTCTTTCTTTCCCTAAAGAGCAATTATAACAGACCTCTGAGAATCTCATGGATGTGATAGACTCTTTCTCAAAGAAAAAAATAAGGAATCTATTATACATACCCACAAATTTTTCATACAATAAAAATAATCCCAATAATTTGAAGGGGTGGGTAATAAGACCAAAATATTATTGTTTAGAATGGAAAAACTTAAACATAGTTGTAGGGTTCAGTAATGAAGAAGAGAGTGATGATATCAAAAAGAAAGAAGAAAAGCAATGAAACAAATTCCCAGGAGAGGCAAAGTAGTAGCTGAAGTGCCAGAAAACCACCAAATGAAAGCTCCTTGCACAGCAAAATTAAAGATCAAATATTAAAAGCAGTATTGTCATTTTTTAAGGTTTATTACCTTAGGTACTTGCTCCAGATCTGTCCTGGATTTATCTATGAAAAAAGTAAAAGGACAGATATGAGTTTTTAAACTTGTTTTCATTTTACCTCCATAAAATAAATTTTGAGATCTAAAATTATACTGGGTCACAACCAAATGATTTAAGTTACTTCCTTTAACAATTATCTATCAAGCATCTAGTAGGCAGTAGACAATGAACCAAATAAGTAGGCAAAGCACTGAATAAGACAGGTTTCAAATCATTTTAACCAATTTTATAGCAGCAATAAAAGAAACAAATATATTTCAAGTCTTTTTTAAATGGACACAGAAAGCTTGATGCTATTTTGTTATGTTTTGGTGGGAGTAAGCTTGACATTCTATGTAGTTTTTTTTTTTTTAAGAAATAAATTATAAAATAGAAATACTCTATTTTTATTGTTCAAAGTATCCACCATCCCATCCAGATTATAGTCAAAGATTGCTTTTTTATATCATATTAAGTAATCTTCTTAGCACCTTAGTTCATATCTGCTACAACTTAACTACAACTGAATCTACTCAACCTTTTTCCTGCCAACCCAATCTCAGACTTGGTGTCTTCCTTCCCAAAACTAACCGTTCCATACTTGGATTCCATCCCTTCCTGACTCTTTTGTGGCTTTGCTTTTACCCCACCTCTGTTTCTTTAGCCTCTTTTAATTTATTAGTTCTTTCCTTTTTGTATAGAAACATGCTTAGCTTTCTCCCATTAAAAAGAAATGAGTGAAAGACAGGATAGGAGAAGGAGAGAAAGGAGACGAAGGAGAAAAAGAAGGAAGAAAAAGATAAAACCCAGAGCCAGGACTAGACCAAGGAAAGAATGCTACCTAGGGTATGAAATTTAAGGAAGTACTCATTCTTAGGGTCAATGAAATGCCTCATCTCGTCCTGGCCATGAAAAACTGTCCTTCCCATCTGTTTCCTCCAGCAAATGCCCTACCAATCTCAAATCTTATAGTCGCATCCATACTTGTCACCATTTCTTTCTTTAGTACTCACACTCCTTAATGCACATTACTGAGGCTTCTGTAAACACTATCCCTGTCTAAATGCTCTTCCTAAGATATCCTAATTGCCAAATGCAAGGGGACTTCTCAATAAGCAAATTGATCTATCCCTGAATATTCTGACACTATAGACTAACCATTTTCACTTCATTAAACTTGCACTACCCTTCATTTCCAAAATAGAACTCTCTCGTTCGACCTCCCTAACTCTCTGATCATGTCTTTTAGTCTTCAGAGATATCTTCTGCCTATCAAATGTGACAGCTTCCTAAGGTTCTATCATCAGTCCTCTATTCTTCTCACCATTCACATACTCCCAGAATAATCCCATTCAAGACCACTGATTCAAGTAATACCTCCATGCTAATGTCTAATGTCTACATCTCCAGCGCAGATCTTTCTTTCCTGGCATCCTGTTGCCTATCAGACTCCTCCTCCTCTACAAATCTGCACCTAAACTTAACTTATCTCTCCCATCTCCTCCAAAATACCTCCTTCTATATGCTTCTCTCATTGAACTGCAACTCTCATCTAGTCCACCAAAACTTGTGCCACAATCTCTGAGGTATCGCTCAAAGTCCTAATTTCCTCTCCATTTCCATCATAACCATTACTGGGGTCACATCATTTTTCAGTTGTATTACTGCAATAGCCTTCAACTGTCTCCTTGTCTCCAGTCTTATCGTCATCCCAAAATTCCTTATCCACAAGTGCTTTCACAGTGAAATATATAAACATATTTCTGACCATGTCTGGTTTAAAGTCCTTGAAGCTCTCTACTGCCTTTAGAAAAAGTTAAACTCCTTAATATGGCATACAAAATTCTTTATTATCTTACTCTTGCCTACATCTTCAGCACTGTCTCTTGCTCTCAGTAGAATCAACATACTGAATTTTTGCAGTTCCTTGAAGATATGTTTGCTTTTGACTCAATGGCTTTGTATAAACTGTACCCTTTTCCTAGAATGCTTTTCCTGACAAAAGTCTTTTGAGCTAACTACTTTAAGATACAGGCAATCAGCATCAATTCTAGGAAGACTTCTAAGGTTAAATTAGCAGCTCGATACAACTGTACCACACTAAACTTATTCTTAGTATAAAGTGCTCCACTTGTTGGTTTATGCATTTAACTTTACTAAGAAGATCATCTACTCCTTGAGGACATGGATTATTTCTTATTCATCTATTTTTAAGCAATAAACTAATTTCCTGGTACCCAGATAATCAATAAGTATTTGCTGAACGGAAGGATAGCACTACCATTGCTCACATTTTTCTCTTAAAAGCTTTTAGATGTTAAAAGATTATGATTGTATGCCCTAAAAATTTAAATAGAAATAGAAATTAGGGACATGACAGCTGAGTTCCCAAAATTAAGATTTTATTCAGTGATATTTAAGCTACGTTTTATTGTCTACAAAAAGTATATATGCATACCATGAGTATGTAAGAGAGTCCTGTCAAAGGTATCTTTAGGAGGACAAATATTCTTGCATCTCTCATGAATCTTCTCTCTCTAATAAAAAGACAATTAAGTAAATAATGCAATCAATTCTATGTGACAATATGAGTATTCCCTTTAGAAAACAACACTCTAGTACCAAAAGAAAGGTAAGGTGACATGCTTATTTTTAATAGTTTTCAATATTGATGATAATCCTAATTATATAAATACATATACATATATATAATTGGTGATTTCTAAAGATTTGTTTATATTTTGTGTTTTACTGTATTAAGAACTTGTCCTTTCTCCTTGAATCAAAGTAGGACATTGCATCATCCTATTAATTTTAAATGTTCGTTCTGTTTTAAAGTGGTACATTTGATTTCCACCATTGGTAATGTAGAGTTTGAAAACAGACAAATGACCCACAGCTTTATGTGGTAGTGTTCAAAGTGAGGCAGCTCACTGGCTTTTCTGGCTTTCACAACAAGTTGGAGATTTTCAAAGCTATACTTTTGATGAAAAACGCTTATTAAAAGGAAAAAAATTAAACTCATCCTATCACATATAAATTATAATAAAATCTCCATAAATTTGAGGTGAAGAATGAAAGAAATGGGTATATTTATTTAAATATCAGAAATTAAGAGAATATCTTTTTAACTAGAGGAAGAAAATTTCACAACTATATACCTAAGATAGAAATTAGTTATTGACACTTTCTCTTAAATGGTTTGTTTGTATATGTCTAACTTTTTATGAAACTGCCAAGAGGTTTTCAAAAGTGATTGTGCTGCTTCTTTTTTTTTTAATTTACCCCCACCACCCACTGCTTGCACTTGCTGTCTGCATTTACTGCATGTTCCTCTGTGTCTGCTTTTCATCTCTTCGGGAGGCACCAGGAACCAATCTTGGGACCTTCCAATGTGGGAGAGGCACTCAATTGCTTGAGCCACCTCAGCTCCCTGGTTTGTTGTGCCTCTCATTGTCCCTCCTGTGTCTCTTTTCTTTTGTTGTGTCATCTTGTTGCACCAGCTCTACCCACAGGGTGGCTCTCCGTGCAGGCCAGATCGCATTCACCAGGAGGCCCCGGGAACCAAACCTGGGACCTCTCATATGGTAAAAAGGAGCCCAATCACTTGAGCCACATCCGCCTCCCTGTGTTTCTTTAAATTCCCACGAACAAGATAAGAGAGTTTTAGTTCCTTCACCAAAGCCAGGATTAGGGTGAGGGAAGCTGGATGCCTAGGGTGCAATATTTAAGAAGGAACCCACTCTCAGGTTCCAGTGCCTCCTTAAATCTCATATCTTAGGCACAGTCACTGGCCTCAACCTAGTCCTGGCCCTGTACTCCATGTTCCTTGTCAAAATTTGAAAAATTCTGTGCAGACTTGGCTTTATTTTTTACTGAAATGTCTCGCAGAACTCACCAATAAATCACATGTACCTGGAGTTTTCTTTGTGGGGAGATTTTTAACTATACAGCAATTTCTTTTTTTTTTTTTTAATTTTTTTTATTTTTTTAAAGATACTTAGATTACATAAATGTTACATAAAACAATACAGGGATTCCCATGTGCTCCGTTCCCCCCCACCCCCCATATTTTCCCACATAAACAACATCCTTCATTAGTGTGGTACATTCATTGCAATTGATAAATATATTTGGGGGCATTGCTACTGAGCATGGATTATACTTCACATTGTAGTTTACACTCTCTCCCACACAATTCTGTAGGTTATGGGTACATCGATTTCTTTAATAAATAGAAGGGTATTCTATTTATCTGTTTCTTCTTGAGAGAGTTTTGGTGATTTGTGTCTGTTAAAGAACTTGCCGATTTCATCTCAAATGCTAAATTTGTTGGTTAATAACATTCTCTTAATAGCCTTTTAATCTTTGAAGAATCTGAAGTGGTGTTACCTCTCTCCCTCTCGTTTTTGATGAATCACCTTCTCTTTTTTTTCCTCATCAGTTTAGTTCAGAGGTTTATCAATTTTGTTGTTCATCTCAAAGAACCAAAAAAAAAAAAAGACCCAGCTTTTGTTACTCAAGTCTACTATATCCTCATTGATTTTGTCTGCTTGTTCTACCAATTATTGAGACATGGGTATTAAAATCTCCAACCATAATTGTGAATTTGTCTATTTCTTCTTACAGTTCTCAAATTTTGCTTCATATTTTTTGAAGCTCTGTATATTAGGGGCATAAACGTTTAGAATTACTATTACCTCTTGATAAAATGACCTTTTCATCATTTTATAAAACAGCCTTCTTTACGCCTAGTAAGTCTCTGCTCTGAAATCTACTTGGTCTGATATTAATATAGTAACTCTAGCTTTCTTATGGTGTATCTCATTCTACCCTTTTAAATGTTTTATACCTTTAAAGTATATTTCTTATAGAAAGCATATAGCTGGGTCTTGCTTTTTCATTCAATCTTACAACCTCTGCTTTTTAATTGGGGTGCTTGCATTTAATCTGATTATCAATATGGTTAAGTTAAAGTGTATCATCTTGACATTTTTTTGTCCCATTCATTCTTTGTTGCCTTTATATCCTTTTTCTGCCTTCAATTGGACTGAGAATTTGTTTGATTCCATTTTATCTCTTCTGTTGGCTTCTCTATTTTAGTGATTTGCTTTATATGTCTTTTAACTTTTCACAATCTACCTTCAAGTATATTACACACTACTTCACAAATAGGGTGCCAGATAAAAATACAGGAGATGAGTTCAAATTTAATTGGGCTTCCTGTATTTTAATTTGCTAACCCTGGCAACCATACATATACTATAAAGAACCATACAATCACATAACTCCATTTCTCCCCTTCCAGTCTTTACACTATTTTTATAATAATTTTACTTTATGTTTTATAAATGCCACAATACATTAGAGTTTTTGTTTAAACAGGTTGTTTTTAGAAAAAGATTTAAATAATGAGGATAAACTCTTATGTATTTACCCACATATTTATCATTTTTGGTGTTCTTCACTACTTTTAAAGATCCTGATCTCCATCTAGTATCCTTTCCTTCTTCCTAAAAGACTCCCTTTAAAATTTATTATAGTGCAGTTCTGCTGGTGATGAATTTAACTTTTAAGTGTATGAAATGTCTTTATTTCACCTTCATTGTTTGAAAGATATTTTATCTGTGTATATAGAATTCTCCACTATCTCCTTACTTCAATTGTCTCCAATGAAAAAAATCTGCCATCATGATTATCTTCTTTCTTCTGTACATGCCTTTTTTTTCCCTAGTTTAAAGATTTTCTCCTTGTCACTGCTTTTGAACAGTTTGATTATGATGAGCCTTGGTACAAGTTGTCTTCCTATTTCTTGTTTTGGGGGTTTGTTTTGTAGATCTCTGGGGTAATATTTTTCATGAAGTTTGCAAATTTTTCATTCTTTTTCCTTTCTGTCGTTTTTTTTTTTTTAAGTACCAGGGTTGGAGATTGAACCTGGGACCTCATAAATGGGAAGCCAGCACTCAACCTCTGAGCCACATGGGTTCCTCTGAGTTGGTTTTTCCATTAGTTTTGCTTGCTGTTTTTTTGCTTTTCGAGGCACTGGGAACCAAACCTGGGACCTCCCATGTAGGAAGCAGGCATTCAACTGCTTGAGCCACATCCCCTCTCCCCATTTCTTTTTCAATTACTTTTTTTCTTCCCCTTCCCTTTCTTCATAACTCCAATTACACATCTCCTAGTATTATATTTAAACATGATTTTTTTACTCTATGATGTCATTTTATATATGTACCCTAAAATGATTTATTTAACTACTGTCCTATTGCTAGGAACTTCAATTATTTCTAATTTTTCATTTTTAGAAGTGCTTTAAAATTTTTTTCAAAGTACTTTTACATCTAGTTCAAGTACAAGTCACATTTTCAAGATAAGGTATTAAGACAAAAATTATATTTTAAGATGGTAATGATGCCAAAAATTATCATGATATGTTAGGCAGGAAAAAAATCAGAAAAACTGTAACTATACTATGAGCCCAATTTTATATATATTTAGATAAACAATGGAAAAAGTAACCACTGATAATATTGTAGCATATCTCTGGGTATTGAAATTTCAGTTTATGATCTTTATATCACACTTTATTTTCCAAAGCTTTCATAATTTTAAAAAATGACACAAGAATTCATAAATGCATTTACACTAAAAATTCCATTATAATACATATAAGGATAAGGTCCCTCTAATCCTATTCTTCTCCTCAGAAACGGATGCTGTTATTGATTTGGTATATATTCTTCTATACTTTTTCTCTGCACATACATATGTAAACAATGTAGTTTTGTTTGTTCATGTGGATTTTCAAAAATATAAACATACTTCTTGTTTTGTAACTTTTTTTCCTACTACTTTGTCTCTGAGAGTTTCCCATTTAGTATACCAATCAACATTATTATATTTTTTAACAGCTAAACTGTATATCATACTATAGACATATCCTTTTTAATTTAAACACTATTGTTGGGCTTTTAGACTAAATTTAGTGTTTCAACCTTATAAACAATAATTCAATAAATACATTTGTACACGCTTCTTTGGACACTTGCATATCTACCTAGAAAAGACAAATGAAGAGAATATGATAGAGTAAATATATGAATTTGAAATTTTAATGAATAACAAATATTGAAGGATTTTCCTCAAATACAATCCAGTACAGAATTTATATAAGAGGAAAGGATATCACAAATTCATCAAAGAAAATTGCTCAAAAATGTATATGTTAAACAAAAGAAATTTGCTGACTTTTCCTGACTCTATCTTACTACTAGATTAGATATTACCTGAGAGATTTCCTGTTGATATACTGTAAAATCGTCCTTGCTGATCTGTGGGAGGTAGAATGAAGGTATGACTTCAGTGTCCACAAAGTCCAGTCCCCATGTTTTTGTAAAGAAGTCAGATTCTCTTTTTGCTAATCGAGGATCATTTAATGCTGCTGGGAGATTTACTTTGGAATGATATATAGTCCATCTATGTTGATCTGTAACTAGAGATGGAGCAATACATAAACTATTTGAATCACCTGCAAAAAGTAAACAAGAGTACTCTTTAAAGTTGGTTCTAGGTTTGAAAGTACATCAGAAAAAAACAAAAATGCTTAGATTGTTTGTTTTTTTGTTTTTAGACAAAAAACAAAATATAAACCAACAAAGCTCTCTCTTCAGTAACAAATGTTTTAATAAAATTCAATCTGATTAAGTAGTATTCAGCTTCTAGCATCAACTGTCAAGGCGGAGGATGGAGGCTGGGGGGTGGGGGGGAGGGAAGTGCACAAGATAAGCAACATAAAAGATACCCCAAATTTGAAAGGTATAGTTGCAGGTAGAGAAAATAGTGAAAAAAGAGTCCTTTATTAATTCCCTTCCTTAATGTATAATTTCTCTATCATTTTTTCAACATTAAAACTGCTACTGTATATCATCTATTGTTAATACCCTCAGTTTTTTTCAGGACTTTATATTGTATTATGGCAGACACTTCTGGCTTCAATACCCTTTGTATGAAAAAAAGAAATGACATACAAAAAATGAAAGATAAAATGAAGAAAGCACTGCCTTCACAGTAATAACACTTAATGTTAATGTATTAAACTTACAAATCAAAAGACATAGGTTGGCAGAAAGGTTAAAAAAGCATACTCCAAATATATGTTGTTTACAAGAGAATCACCTTGAACCAGAAGACATAGGTTGAAAATGAAAAGTTGGAAAAGGTATTACAATTACAAGTAAATATTAACCAAAAAGGAGTTGGGGCAGCAAAAATACTAGTATCAGACAAAATAAACCTTAAGTCAAAAGCTGTTATAAGAGACAAAGAAGGACACGACATATTAATAAAAGGGGCAATTCACCATGAAGAAATAACAATGTAATATACCACATTAACAAAACAAAGGGGGAAAATCACAAGATCAACTCCACTGATGCAGAAAAGGCATTTGAAAAAATATAGCATCTTTTCTTAATAAAAACACTTAAAAAATAGGAATAGAAGGAAACTTCATCAACGGGATAAAGAGCACACAGAAAAACCCATAGCTAACATAGTCAATGGTGAAAAGAATGAAGGCTTTCCCTCTAAGATCTCAAACAAGACAAGGATGCTCACACTCACCACTGTTATTCAACATCGTACTACAAGTTCTAGCCAGAGCAGTTAGGCAAGAAAAAGAAATAGAAAGAATCAAAATTGGAAAGGAAGGAGTAAAACTTTAACTATTTGCACATGACATGATCCTATATAAAGTCCCCAAAAACATACAATACAACTTCTAGAGCTATCAAATGAATTCAAGAAAATGGTGGGGAAAAACATGAACACACAAAAATCAGCAGTGTGGCTATACACTAGTAATGAGCAAGCTAAGGAGGAGCTCAAGAAAAAAATATTTGACTTACAATAGCAACTAAAAGAATCAAATACCTAGGAATAAATTTAACCACGGATGTAAAGGACTTGAATACAGAAAACTACAAAACATTGCTAAAGGAAATCAAAGAAAACCTAAACAAATGGAAAGAAATTTGTGTTCATGCATTGGAAGACTACATATCATTAAGATGTCAATTCCACCCAAACTGATTTACAGATTCAATGCAATCCCAATAAAAATCCCAGCAGTCTTTTTTTAAATCCAGAAATGGAAAAGCCTATTATGAAATTTATCTGGAAAGTTAAAGCACCCCAAATAGTCAAAAACATCTTGAAAAAGAAGAACGAAGTTGGAGGACTCACACTTCCCAATTTTAAAGCATATTACAAAGCTACAGTGGTCAAAACAGCATGGTATTGGCACAAGGACAGAATTGTTGACCAGTGGAACTGAATTGCTAATTCAGAAACAGACCCTCACATCTATGGCAAATTGACATTTGACAAGGTAAAATCACTTTCCACTCAATGGAGAAAGAATAGTCTCTTCAACAAATGGTGCTGGGAGAACTGGATATCCAAAAGCAAAAGAATAAAAAAGGAGACCAATCTCACACCATATACAAAAATTTACTGAAAATGGAAAAAAGCCCTAAATATAAGAACCAAGACTATAAAACTCCTAAAAGAAAATGTATAGAAGCATCTTTGGGCTCTTGGACAATGGTTTCTTAGACTCTACTCCTAAAGCACAAGCAACAAAAGAAAAATAGATAAATGGGACGTCCTCAAAATTAAAAACTCCTGTGCATCAAAAGACTGTCACTAAAGTGGAAAGATAACCTACTCAATGGGAAAACTACATATCTGTTAGGGGTTTAATATCCAGAATATATAAAGAAATTGTACAACTTAACAATAAAAACACAATCCAATAAAAATAAAATCAGCAAAAACTTGAATAGATATTTCTACAAAGGAGATAGACAAAAGGATAAAAAGCAAATGAAAAGATGCTCAACATCACTAGCTATTAGGGAAATGCAAATCAAAACCACAATAAAATATCATTTTACACTCACTAGAATGGCTATTTTTGTTTAAAGATTTATTTTTTATTTATTTCTCTCCCCTTCACCCACCTCCCCCATGTGTTCTTCTGTGTCTGCTTGTATTCTTGTCAGTGGCACCAGGAACCTGTGTCTCTTTTTGTTGCGTCATCTTGCTGCGTCAGCTCTCTGTGTGTACGGCGCCACTCCTGGGCAGGCTGCACTTTTTTTTTGCTCAGGGCAGCTCTCCATGTGGGGCACACTCCTTGCACATGGGGCTCCCCTACATGGGGGACACACCTGCATGGCACAGAACTCCTTGCACACATCAGCATGTGCATGGGCCAGCTCACCACATAGGTCAGGAGGTCCTCATTTTGAACCCTGGACCTCCCCTGTGTTAGGCAGACACACTATCAGTTGAGCCAAATCCGCTTCCCAAATGACTACCATTTTTAAAATTAAAAATTACATCCCAAATGACTACTATTTTTAAAATTAAAAATTACAAGTGTTGGAGTTCCAGGAAGATAGTGCTGGAGTAGGCTGGGAGGGTAAAACATTCTTACAAAAGAGTGGAGATGCTGCTTTGGGGATCTGCAGACCAGGGGAGTGCCATGCACATCATGAAGCAGGGAGTGGGGACAGAGAGATGAAGTGGCTGAAAGGATAACCATGAGTTACTCACCCCTGTGACTGGGAATGGTGCCCAATCCCCACCCTGGAGGCAAACAGCCAAGGTAAAACCCACAGCTGATGGCAGCCATTTGAGACAGGAATAGGCTAATTCCCCCTGGGAAGTGGGGGGTCCTGAGGGCGGAGTGTAATTTCTTCTCCGCATGTTTCAACAGCAGTGCCCTGCTTTGAACTATGGCTCTTACTGGCTCAGAAACCCTAGCCAGTGGAAGCTGAAAGAACCACCCTCATGGAAAGGTTCAATGAACAGCACCATCCGCTGTAAGAGTAGAAACAAAGGAAGACAAGGTTTTTCGGAGTCGCTAGTCTCTATACCCAGGCCTCCATAGATCTGGGCTGCACCCTATTAGTGGGTCCCTGCCATGGTTTTGATAATTTATACAGAGCAATTTTTAAAGTTTTAGAAAAAGTTGAAACAAAAATCAAAGAGCCCTGAAATGAAACCAAGAGAGAAAAACTAATCATCTGAGTAAACTCAACAACATAATCAGATGCCTAGACATCAGCAAAAAATCACAAGCTATACTAAGAAGCAGGAAGATATGGCCCAGACAAAGGAAGAAATTAAAAATCCTGAAAAGAAACAGGATTTAAAACAACTAATCAAAGTTGTTCACACATCTCCTAAATCAAATCAAGGAGTTGAAGGAAAATATGGCTAGAGATAAAGGATATTAAGAAGACACTGAGTGAGCACAAACAACACTCTGAAAGCTTGCAGAGAACAGTAACAGGGCTCATGGGAATGAAAGACACAATGGATGAGATTAAAAATATATTCAAGGCATATAACAACAGATTTGAATTGGCTGAAGAGAGAATAAGTAGATTGGAAGACAGAGCGTATGAACTTGAAAAGGTAAGAGAACAGTAAGAAAGAATAGAAAAAATGGAACAGAGTCTCAGGGAATTAAATGACAATGCAAGATGTTATGGGTGTCCCAGAAGGACAGAAGGGAAAAGGGGCAGAAAGAATATCTGAGGAAATAAAGACCAAAAATTCCCCAACCATTATGAAAGACATAAATATCAATATCCAAGAAAGACAACATACCCCAAAAAGAATAAATCCAAATAGACCTACACCAAGACACCCACTATTCAGAATGTCAAATGCCAAAGATAAAGAGGATTCTGAGAACAACAAGAGAAAAGCAATTCATCATATACAAGGGAAATTCAATAAGATTAAGTGCCAATTTCTTATTAGAAACCATGGAGGTGAGAAGGCAGTGTATGATATATTTAAGGTACAGAAAGAAAAAAAAACTGACAGCCAAGAATTTTTTATCTGGTAAAACAGTCCTTCAGAAATGAAGGTGAGCTTAAAGTCTTCACAGACAGACAAAAATAAAGAGTTTGTCACCTAAAGACTGGATTTACAAGATATATTAAAGTGCGTGATGCAGTCTGAAAGGAAAAGATGGGAGAGGCTTAGAGAAGAGTGTAGAAATAAAGTTTATTAGTAAGGGTAACTAAAAGGGTAAAAGACAGACATTAATAAGATATGATGGGAAGCAGACTTGGCCCAGTGGTTAGGGTGTCTGCCTACCACATGGGAAGTCCGCGGTTCAAACCCTGGGCCTCCTTGACCCGTGTGGAGCCAGCCCATGAGCAGTGCTGATGTGCGCAAGGAGTGCCGTGCCACACAGGGGTGTCCCCCGCATAGGGGAGCCCCACGAGCAAGGAGTGCGCCCCATAAGGAGAGCCGCCCAGCATGAAAGAAAGTGCAGCCTGCCCAGGAATGGAGCCACCCACACAGCTGACACAAGATGATGCAACAAAAAGAAACACAGATTCCCATGCCGCTGATAAGGATAGAAGCGGTCACAGAAGAACACACAGCGAATGGACACAGAGAGCAGACAATGAGGGGGGGGGGGGGGGGAGAGGAGAAATAAATAAAAAATAAATCTTTAAAAAAATAAATAAATAAAATATGACAATAGAAATCCAAAGGATAAAATGGGCGAAGTAAGTAATGCTTTTACAGTAACAACACTGAACATTAATGGATTCAATTTCCCAATCAAAATACATAGAAGGACAGAATGGATTAAAAAATAAGAGCCATCCATATGCTGTTTACAAGATGCAAGGACACAATCAGGCGGAAAGTAAAAGGTTGGAAAATGATATTCCATGCAAATAGTAACCAAAAAAGAGTTCAAGTTATAATACTAACATGGGACATAACAGACTTAAATACAAAACCATTATAAGAGATAAAGAGGTCATTATATATTAATAAAAGGGGCAATTCACCAAGAAATAGCAATAAATATTTATGTACCAACCCTGGGTGCCCCAAAATACATGAGACACACATTGGCAAAACTGAAGGGAAGAACATGTAAATATATATTATATAAGTAACTTCTTCTATGGAAATGCATAAAAAGATATATATTCCAATTTCCCAATCAACTTATTTCCAGGTCTTTACAGATAGGCAAATTATTTAACTTTTTGTAGTTTTAACATCATAAAATTTACTTTATTAAAATAAGTGTATGAAAGTTAACTACTCTTTTAAAGATAATACAAATCAGGAAGGAATGAGGGTCCAACAGTGGGCTCCTGATACTAATGACTATGCTTGTGAGCCTATACGCCTGCAATAAGAACAAGGCCTAGAGCAGCATTGTGCCTGGGAGTTTCCTCCTGACAGCCTTCATGTTACTCAAATGTGGCCAGTCTCGAGGCCAAACTCAGCATGTAGATGCAGTGCATTCCCCCCAGTGTGGGACATGACACCCGGGGATGAGCCTCCCTGGCACCGAGGGATCACTACCAAATACCAGCTGAAGATGCAATTAGAAAATGACCTTGAATTAAAGGTTCAATGCGGATCAGCAGAATATCCCTGTCTACATATAATAACATGACTTTAAAATGCTGTTTGACCTAATGTAAGGGGGAAATGGAAAGGAGAAATGAGTTTATAGGGCTACGAGTCTCTAAAAAAGAGTCTGGAGGTTGTCAGAAGGATTGCCCTTATGCACAACTGAGCAGAGTCTAAGAGACAGATAAAGTAGGTACAACCCCAGGTATTGGTTCTTTTGAGGGATAAAGAGACCCACGGGTTCTATGGTCATGGCAGATGGGGTTCACTGCCATGTCAGATGGCCTTCTTTGGAGCTGGTGTTTCTGCGTGATGGAACTGGACTCAGATGGGATCTCTTTTCACAAGACTTTCATTCTACTTTACTGGAATTGTAGTTGGTGTTGGGGTTTAAGACATATCTAGGGGATTTGAATCTCTGGACTGACAATATGATAGCCAGGCACTGAGCCTCAACAGACTTCAGCTCCTACACTCTGATTTATTGGACTTACCCCAGTCAGCTAACATGGAGTTGAAGAAAGTCAACCACCACACCATGGAGCCTAGAGTGCCTACAACTGAAAGCAGGAGGATTGCATCCAGTATCCATGTGGAATCTAAACCCCCACTTGACATAGATGTGCAATGGACACAACCAATCCAATGTCCAGAGAGAAAATGTGGCATTGGTGTGGGAAGGGTGGCCATGGTGGCTGCTGGGTGCAGGGAAAAGGAGGAAGAGATGAGATGGGGAGGCGTTTTCAGGACATGGAGTTGTCCTGGGTGGTGCTTCATGGACAACTACGGGACATTGTAGATCCCCCCAGGGCCCACTGGATGGAACGTGGGAGAGTGTGGGCTATGATGTGGACGATTGACTATGGGGTGCAGCGATGCCCAGAGATGTACTTACCAGGTGCAATGGATGTGTCATGATGATGGGAGAGTGTGTTGCTGTGGGGGGAGTGGGGGGTGGGGGCGGTAGGGTTGAATGGGACCTCATATTTTTTGAATGGAATATTTTTTAAAGAAATGAATTTAAAAAAAATAAAAATAAAGGATTACCTGTGGGTTCCTTGGGACACACATCTGGCAGTGACTGTACAGGTCGAACATGTTTTGTTGATTCTACCTCTTTTTTAAAGAAAACATCACTGCTGCTTCCTTGAGGCACTGGTGAAGAACTGTGGCTTGAAGCCATTGCATAAAATCACCACGCAACTGAAAACAAGAAACAAATAATCAAATCACTTAAAACAAATAAAAATTCACCTATAAATATCATGTATCACAAACTTTCTTTCAAAAACAGAAGGATTTTTCAAAATCCCTCAAAGTATAAGTACACATTTGGACTATTTGCTGTTAATTGTGGGAGTGGTCATATTTAGTTCACAAAAAAGTTATCTGCCTTTGCTAAAAAAAAAAAAATTCTCTCCAAATGGAAACATCCCTACTTCTTTTATCTGAACTGTGATGAAATACCAGTGCTATACCAAATATATATTACAGATGAAAATAGCCCATTCATACATTTGGAAGTGTGACTGCTTGGGTACATATCTTGGCTTCATTTATCAGCAGTATAACCTTGAAGAAATTATTTAACCTTTGTGAGTCACTATAAAATGGAGATAAGAGATCCCATCTCATAAACATATTGTGAGAATTAAACGAATGAATATAAAGCATCTAAAACAATGCCTGCCTCAAAAATTAGTGTTCACATATGTTAGCTATTATCATCAGGATTATTGTTACTATGGGACTTGTCAATACATTAAATTATAATTTAAGTATCTTTCTCCAGGGAGTTTGCAATTGCATTAAGTAACCAAAACTAAAGTATATAAGTAAAACACAAGTTAATCTATGTCTTCAATTTTTACTAAGAGCTGGAAGAACTTATGGGGCAGGACAATGTAATTTGGTTCAGATTAAGTCATCTACTCTAAAGATCCTCTAGTTTGCTAGAAGACTAAAACCTACATTTCCAGTCAGACTTTCTTGCAAATCTATCTACTTCCAATGCAAAGGAAACACAATCAATTACACCGTTTGCTAAGATTATAAGATAAGAATAAACAAGTTGCTAAGAAAATGCTCAAAGGTAAATAACAATGAAAAGTGTACTCTAACAGCTTAAAAAAATGTTAAGAGTCACGGAATCATCATAGAGTGGTGTGGAAACTGTCCTGGCTAGAGTAAAATATTTGCATGGGGAAAAAAATCACAAATAAATTACATTTAAAAACACACAAAAGATGGTCAGACTGTAGTTGGTTTCATAGGCAATAAGGAATTGTTAGAAGTTTGGGGGCAAAAAGGGTACTATGACAAATGATATTTGTGAAAATTAATCAGAGTATTGGTTTGAAAGCCATCACTGGCCTGTTAACTTTATATTTAATATGTATGGATGTTTCTGTGTAAAGTATACACATATTTAAGAAAGAACAAATATATAAAGGAAAGGAAATATTGTATAACACAGAACTCTGTATATGAAGTGTTGGCAAAGACAATGCTAAACTTAAAGTTGGGTTTTTTTAAACATGTTTCTTCATTTCTATCCAATACAATGGTTGAAATAAACACATTTTTACATTTAAAGAGGTAGGCTTCAGATATCTGGAAAATGTATTATATAGAATGCTTGATGTCAGATAGATGAAATGTTGATTCCAACAATAGTAAACTACTATTTCATTTATTCTGTTTACCATTATGTTTGTTGTTTGTTGTGTGTATGTATGCATGTGTGTTTTAGGAGGTACCAGGGAATGAACCCAGGACCTCATACATGGGAAGCAAGAGCTACACCGCTGAACTACATCTGCTCCCCAGTGACAGTTGGTTTTATTTGTTTGTTTTTAGGAGGTACCAGGAATCAAACGCAAGACCTTATACATGGGAAGGAGGCACTCAACCACTTGAACTACATCTGCTCTCCAACTACAACCCCCCTCCTTTTTTTTTTTTTTGCAGGAATAAGAAATCCTAAGTGCTACCTTAGGAAGTTAAACATACTAGAGAGATGGGGAAATGTGTATGGACATTTCGAAACGCCTATAAGATATTTCTATATTGTGGAGGGAGAGGAAATGAAGCTGGCTAGTAAGATAGGGAACCAATAGATGGATCTGGAGAAAAAAGTGCACGTGGACATCAATAACCCCCAAGATGGCTGCTGGAATAACCCCCAAGATTCTGCCATCCAGAACAAGACTTCCTCCAGAAGCCAAGAGAGGCCCGGGATATTCCCTAAGGACTTTATCATTGGGTCCTCATGGGGGATTGATAGGTGGGTAATCAATCAAAATAGCAAACAGCTGGGGTTCCTCCCCTGCCATTAGCAAAGGGATGGAATAATTAATGGTTCAAAAGCAGGCACAAGGCCTGAACTCGCTCTCGCTTTTGGACCCCTGTTCCTGCCTTATGCGCCCTGCTCTCACTGTTTTTCCTCTGCCATGATGGCCACGCAAGTTAAACCTGGACATTTATAATCTATAATGGGGAACTGTAGTCTGTAAATCAGCCCACTTTATCACTTTTCAGCCCCTTCCTCTCTACCTGAGAACCCTTAATCTGTTATTTTCTTCCATTTCTCATTCCTCCCTACCTTAATAAATTACTGGCCTAACTCATCCGATGTGCTCTTAAAATTCATTTCTGCTGCATAGTCAAGAGCCTAGACAAAATCTGGTAACAGAAATAGGAGGAAGGTTAGAAGGGGGCTGAGAGGAAAAAATTATTCCATAAAGACTCCGAACTGGGAAGCATATGTATTTTTTTGCTGATTTTTCCCCTACAACTCTCCTCATTCTCCTTATGAGAAGAAGGAAAATCTCTAGCTATAAGTGGATTATATAAAACTAGGGATGCCTATATAAGTGACCCATTTCCAACCATTGGTTTCTCAATTCCCTTCACCGTCCTAAGTTTATTAAGAAGACCTACTCACAGAACGAACCAAAATTTGAATGACCACTTAACAGCTATGACAGACATTTTGGAAGTGCAACTACTGGTACAATGGATATACTCATATATATATTCATGTACAGACAAATACAGCAAAGTTCACATGGCCTCTGAAACAGACAATCTCAGCAAAGAAATAATCTTATTAAAAAGGCTAAGAACCAAAATAAGACATCCTGGTAAAAAGGCTTCATTCAGTGTAAGCAAAGGATAAGTCTGTCTGGCCTGCAATAAAATAAAATAAATTACTAGAAAAGAAAAAGGGTAGGGGACTGTGGAAAGATGGTGGAATAATTAGCTCCAGGATTCTGTACTTCTACCAGAACTATTAAACAGCCAGAAGCCATCTGAAACAACTATTCTGAAACCCTGGAGGCCAGTAAAACACTGTACTGCATCAAGAGAAGAGTGGAAGAAGCTGATAAATTACAGTGAATATCAGTAAATTGTTTCCTCCTTAGCCCTTACCAGCGCCCATCCCCCACTCTTGCCTCAGGCCACCAGCGTTCAGCCCCTGGCTAGCTTGCTGGTGACAGGAACTGATGTAAAAATCCCCTTCCCCAAGAAAAAGGGTGGGTACAGCTGATCGTTAATCTCGGCATTTGATTAGCAACTTCAGATCACTGGGTGCCCAGCTCAGAGGGTGGCCATTGCTCAAACTTGACCCAGACAAAGGTGGCAGTGGAGGAGACTTGAAGACTATATGTTTCCTCAGGGACAAGTTCAAGGGCTGCATTTGCAGGGCAGAACAAGAAAGCTCAGCTTTGGGGAACTGTGAAAGAAGCTTCTGGCACCCTTCCTGATCCTTTAACTAGGGCAGTTTGGAGCCCTGACCTTCATGGGTCTCTGGCCCTGTTTCTGCTGGGAAAGACTGACTTGGGACACTAGTCTCCGGTGTGCTCCCTGTTCCAGAATTTGTCCTCCAGGCAAAAGCAGCTTCAGACAAAGAAAGAAACCATGGAGCCTAACAGGCTGGGGCAAAGCCTTTGCCTACTTTAAAATCCCAGGAGACATAAGTCTGTCTCCTAAGATATAAAGGACATATTCAAACCCTATAATTGGGGGAACCCCAAAACAACTAGTAAACACAAGCCCAGGACAAGACACAGGCCCAGAAAAAAACAGCAAGGACCCTGCACACAGCATTTGCTTTGGACAGACCTTCCCAACAGGAGGGCTAAAGCTCAAAATAATTTTGGTCCCATCACCAGATGGTTACAAAATCAAGAAACAGACATCTTAGGGAATAAACCCCAGAGTCAACTTTATAAAATGTTAAAATGTACAGTGTGCAACCAGAGTTTAAGACAAAGAAACAAGAAATGACGGTCATCCAAAGGAAGAGAATAAAAATCCAGAAAACACCAATGAAGATCAGAATGTGGACACACAAAACACAGACTTTTAAAACATGATCTTAAAAATGCTCAAGGGGGAAGCAGGACATTCCCCTACTACACGGGAGGTCCGCGGTTCAAACCCCGGGCGGGCCTCCTTGACCCGTGTGAAGCTGGCCCATGCACAGTGCTGATGTGCGCAAGGAGTACCCTGCCACGCAGGGGTATCCCCCATGTAGGGGAGTATCCCCCGCGTAGGGAAGCCCCATGCACAAGGAGTGCGCCCCATAAGGAGAGCCACCCAGTGGGAAAGAAAGTGCAGCCTGCCCAAGAATGGTGCCGCACACAGGGGAGAGCTGATGCAGCAAGATGACGCAACAAAAAGAAACACAGATTTCAGTGCCGCTAACAACAACAGAAGCGGACAAGGAAGAACACACAGCAAATAGACACAGAGAACAGACACCTGGGGCGGGGGGGAAAGGGTAGAGAAATAAATAAAATAAATAAATCTTTTTTAAAAAAATGCTCAAGGAAAAAAATGCTCAAGGAAACGAAGGAAAATACAGAGAAAGAACTAAAGGATATCAGGAAAAACAATGAATGAGCAATATGATAATTTCAGTAAAGAGCAGAAATTTTGAAAAGGAACCAAACAGAACCACTGGAGTTAAAAACCACAATAACTGAAATGGAAAATTCCTAGAAGGATTTCAAAAGCAGACCGGAGCTGGCAGAAGAAAGAATCAGCAAACCTAAAGATAAGACAATTGAAATGAGTCAAACTAAGGAGCAGAAGGAAAAAATAATTTAAACACATGAAAACAAGTTAAGACACCTCTGGGATACCATCAAGCATGCCAATATACACATTACAGGAGTCTGAGAAGGAGAAGAAAGACTGGAGCAGGAGGAATATTCAAAGAAATAATAACAGAGAATATCCCAAACTTAGCAAAAGACATAAATATGAACATCCAAGAAGCCCAGAGAATACCAGACAGGATATACATGAAGAAAATATACCCCATCATATATTGATCATATATTGATCATATATTGATCATACTATCAAATGCAAAGGACAAGTAGAAAGTTCTGAAGGCTGCAAGAGAAAAGCAATGTATTATATACAAGGGAGTCCCAGTCAGACTGAGAGCCAATTTCTCACTAGAAACCATGGAGGCAAGAGGGCAGGGGTTGAAATACTTAAAATGCTGAAAGAAAACAACCTCCAGGCAATAACTGTATATCCAGCAAGACTTTCTTTCAAAAATGAGAGATTAAAACATTCCCAGATAAACAAAAGCTGAGGGAACTCATCAGCACTAGATCAGCCCTACAAGCAATGCTAAAGGATTCTTCAGACTGAAAGGAAAGGACACTAGACAGTGGTTCAAAACAGCTTTATAAAGAAATAAAAATCTCCAGAAAAGGTAACTATTTGGATAATTACAAACGCCAGTATCATTGTATTGTATTGTTTGGTATGTAACTCAACTTCTTCCTATAATTGTAAAAATGCAAATGCATAGAAAGTAATGACAAACCTATGGTTTGGGACATACAGTGTACAAAGATACAAGGTAACAAGTACAAAAAAAGATAGAAGATGAAGGGAGGAAAAACATGTATATGCTACTGAAGTCAAGTTAATATCAAACCAAATATGATCGCTATATATTTAGGATATTATATTTTAACCCTATGATAACCACAAAGAAAATATATGAAAAATATATCCAAATAGAAAAGAGAAGGCACTCAATAAAATATAACACAAAAAATCAAATAAATTTAAAAGTGGGCCTTAATGGATGAATTGAGGGACAAAAAAGGCTAAACAGCAATATGGCAGAACAAAGTCCTGTATTATCAGTAGTGATAAAAACTGATCCATTAAATGTCAATGGATTAAACACTCCAGTCAAAAGGCTGATTGGCAGAGTGGATTAAAAAACAGCCAAACAAAAAAACCATGATGCAACTATATGCTATATGATGCATGCAAGAGACTTTAAATTCAAGGATACAAATAGGTTGAAAGTAAAAGACTGGAAAAAAATATACTATGGAAGTAGCAATGAAGAGAGAGCTGGGATGCCTATGCTAATATCAGATAAAATAGACTTTAAGTCAAAACAGTTACAAGGGACAAAACTGGTCATTACATACAGATAAAGGGGTCAACTGAACAAGATGTAACAATTACAAATATATATATGCCTAACAGCACAGCCACAAAATATATGAAGCAAATACAGACAGATGTGAAGGGAAAAATTGACAGTTCTAGATTAACAGTAAGAGAATTTAATATCCCATGTTCAATAATGCACAGAACATCTAGGCAAAAGATCAATAAGGAAATACAGCTTGAATTATACTCTACACCAACTAGACGGAACAGACATAAGCAATACTTCATCCAACAAGAGGAGAATACACACTCTTCTCAATTACACATCAGCAGCCATCTGGCTCCAACACGTGAAAATAGACTTTGGTGAGGGAAGAAATGTATGCTTTAAGGCCTGGTAGTTTTAAGCTCCTACCCCAAATAAATACCCTTTATAAAAACCAACCAATTTCTGGTATTTTGCATCAGCACCCCTTTGACTAACTAATACAGAATTTCGTACCAGGAATGGGGTAGTGCTTTTGCAATTACTGAAATGCTGGAACAGTTTTATAAATGGGTAAGGAGTATTTTTGAAGGAATTATGAGATGCTTGATGGAAAAGGCCTAGATCGCTTTGAAGAGAATGTTGATATGGATGCTAAAGAGACTTTTTATGATGCCTTAGAAGTAAACGATGAAACTATTATTGGAAACTGGAGGAAAGGCGATCTATGTTTTAAAGTTGCAGGGAACATAGCAAGATTAACTCCTGGTGTTTTATGAAAGGCAGAATTTGAAAATGGCAAGCCTGGACATTTAGCTGAAGAAATATCCAAAGTAAACCTGGAGAATGTGGCTTGGATTCTGCTTACAGCTTATAGCAAAACGCTAGAGGAGAGAGATATACTGAGGACTGAACTGTCAGGCACAAAGAAAAGAGAAATTAATTCTGGAAATTCCAAGCCCCTGGAAATCAAGCTCCAAGAAGAAAGTGCCTCATTGAAGGACTTAACTAAACTTGGAACTTGTAAATCAGAATTGAAGATGCAGTTATCTTGGAAAGACTTATGGAAAGCCTTACTGTCTGATAGCTTGGACCTCTGCTTCTTGCATGCTCAACCAACAAGGTTTTTGAAAGAACTGTATGAACAAAACCACAGCCAGCTTGGACTAAAAGGGACATGGAAAGGAGAAATCAAAGGAGAAAAAGCTTTAAGAGGAAAGTCACAGAAGCAGAGATCTGGAATTAAGACATCATCTTGGGCCAAGAGAGGAACCCACCCATGTGTACAGAAAGAGTGAGTTTAGACCAGCAGTTGAAGAGGGTGAAGCACATTCCCCAAGGATTAGGGTGGTTAAGGTCAGCACCCACAGGTCTCAGAGGGGTGGACCTGTCCCCCATGGATTAGGGAAGGCCAGGTGGTCAACTCATTGCTCTGAGAGGGCTGAGCCTACATGCCAAAGGTTAAGGAAGGCCAGGTGGTCAACTTGTTGCTCTGAGTGCATTGAGACTGTCTGCCAAAGTTTAGGGGGAATGTTGCCTTTATATCACTGTACTAGGGGAGTTTAGACTCTAACCCAAAGATTGGGCAAGGTGTGGCAATCACCCAACACTCTTGGAGGGTGAGGTCTGGAGCTTGGTTGACACCCAGATACTTGATGAGGATGGAACCAAGAAAACAGCCAGTTGAGCAAGCATGTGGAAAGAGTGGGTTGCCATTAGGCACCAAGGAGAAGAAACCATCATCTTAAGAATGACTCTAAGACTGAAAACAAATGGAGGATGCCCTGCAGGTTTATTGAACTGTGGAGCACCTGTAACTCATGTTTCCCTCCCCATTTCTCCTTATTGTAATGAAAATGTTTATCCTTTGTCCATTTGTGTACTGGAAACAGATAAATTTTAAGTTTCAGAGGTCTATAGCAGACAGGACTTAACCCCAAGACAAACTGTATTTCTTTAAATTGATTGTGATATGATTTAGTACTTGCATTGTTACTGATTTAAGGTTTTTTCAAATATTGTAATATCTTTTTGGAATTCAGAGGGCAGAATGTAGTAGTTTGATATGGTTATAAATTCCAAAAATCCAGTATCTACTGGATTATGTTCATAATCTGGTCTGGATCTGGGCGTGATTAAGTTATGACTAGGGCTTTGATTGGTCCATGTCATTAGATAAAAGACATGGCAAAGGACAGAGTTGAGGGCTCTTAATGTTGGAGATTTGATGTTGGAGTCTGATGTGAAGTCTTAAGCTGGAGCCCCGGGGAAAGAGCCAGCCGTTTGCCTGCTAGTCCACGGGTGACCTTGTTGAGAAAACAAAGGAGCTGAGCCCAGAGGAACCCAGGAAGCCTGAACCCTCACAGACATCGGCAGCCATCTTGCTCCGACACATGAAAATAAGAATTGGGTAAGGGAAGAAACTTATGCTTTATGGCCTGATATCTGTAAGCTCCTACCCCAAATAAATACCCTTTATAAAAACCAACCAATTTCTGGTATTTTGTATCAGCACCCCTTTGGCTGACTAATACACACATGGATCATTATCCAGGACAGATATTCCTGGTCACAAAACAAGTCTCAAAAATTCAATAGCCTTGAAATCATACAATGTGTCTTCTCTTACCACAGCAGAATGAAGCTAGAAATCAAAAACAGAGGGAGAAATGGGAAAATTTAAAATATGTGAAAATTAAACATCATACTGTTAAATAACCAATGAGTGAGTGAGGAAATCACAAGGGAAATTAGGAAACATCTCTAGGCAAATGACAATGAAAATATAACACACTAAAATTTAGGAGGAACAGCAAAGGCAGTTCTTCAAGGTAAATGTATAGCTCTTGTAGCAGTTTGATATTGTTTATGAATTCCAAAAATAGATAGCGGATTATGTTTGTGAACTGGTCTGTCCCTCTGGGATATTTGACTGGACTGAATTCAGAGATTTCACTTTTACTTGATTAAATAATGATTAAAGCTCTGATTGGGCCATGTAAGTAGGTTGTTGAGTTCCCACCCCACTTGGTGGGAAGGGACTCACAGAGAAAAAGTTGGAGTTTTGATCCTGAAGCCCAGAAAGTAAACATTCAGAGAAGCTGATATGTGAAGAAAGAGAGAAGGTTCTATTAGACAAGGCAGAGGCCCAGGGAAGAGAGATAAGCCATTCACCTGAGAGTTTATAGTTGAGCCCAGAGAGAATCCAGCCATGGGGAGAGAGACAAGGAAAAGAGAGCCTGATAGTCTACAGCTGACCTTGTGGATTGAGGAGAACAGCTGAGCCCAGAAAGGAACAAGCCCTGGGAGAGAGATGAGACATATCTCAGCCTACAGCTGATATTGGAAGAAGCTGAGAACACAGAGCTTTAAGAGGAAAGAGGAAGACCTGAACCCTTGCAGACATCGGCAGACATCTTGCTCCAACAAGTGACAACAGACTTTGGTGAGGGAAGTAACTTATGCTTTATGGCCTGGTAACTATAAGCTTCTATCCCAAAATAAATACCCTTTATAAAAGCCTTTGGCTGACTAATACAGCTTTAAAGGCTGACATGAAAAAAAAAGAAAAACTTCAAATGAGAGACCTAACCTCAAAACTGGAAGAGCTAGAAAAGAGCAGAAAGAGAAGAGAAGAAAATAAAAAAGATTAGAGTGGAGATAAATGACACAGAGAACAACCACAGCAACAAAAAAAAAGAGAGAATTAAAAAACAACAACCACCAGGAAGCAGATTTGGCTCAATGGATAGACCTTCCACCTACCACATGAGAGGTCCACAGTTCAAACCCAGGGCCTTCTGACCCATGTGATGAGCTGGCCCATGCACAGTGCTAATGCACACAAGGAGTGCTGTGCCACACAGGAGCGTCCCCTGCAGAGAGGAGCCCCAAGCGCAAGGGGCGCGCCCTGTGAGGAGAGCCACTCAGCACATTAAAAAGTGCAGCCTGCCCAGGAGTGGCGCTGCACACACGGAAAACTGACGCAGCAAGATGACGCAACAAAAAGAGACACAGATTCCTGGTGCCACTGACAAGAACATAAGCGGACACAGAAGAACACACAGCAAATGGACACAGAGAGCAAACAACTGCTGGGGGGGAGGGGGAAGGGAGAGAAATAAAGAAAAAAGAAATCTTAAAAAAAAAAAAACCACCACCACCACCACCAAAAGCTGGCTCTTAAAAAAGATCAATAAAATCAACAAATGTTTAGCTAGACTGACAAAAAAGAAGAGGATACAAATAAACAAAATCAGGAATGAAAAGAGGGACATTAATACTGAACCCACTAAAGAAAAAGGTCTATAAGAGTATGCTTTGGGGAAGCAGACTTGGCCCAGTGGTTAGGGCATCTGTCTACCACATGGGAGGTCTGCGGTTCAAACCCGGGCCTCCTTGACCGTGTGCAGCTGGCCAATGCGCAGCGCTAATACGCACAAGGAGTGCCGTGCCACGCAGGGGAGCCCCACACACAAGGAGTGCACCCCGTAAGGACAGCCGCCCAGCACGAAAGTGCAGCCTGCCCAAGAATGGTGCCGCACACACAGAGAGCTGACACAACAAGATGACGCAACAAAAAGAAACACAGATTCCCATGCCGCTGACAACAACAGAAGCGGACAAAGAAGACACAGCAAATAGACACAGAGAACAGACCCCAGGGGTGGGCGGGGGGAAGGGGAGAGAAATAAATAAATCTTTAAAAAAAAAAAAAAGAGTATGCTCTGAACAACTATATGACAATAAATTCAATAATGTAGATTACAATCTGCATTCTCAAGTTCCTAGAAACATACAAATGACTTACACTGACTCATAAAGAAATAGATTATCTCAACAAACCAATTACTAGTAAAGAGATTAAATTAATAATCCAAAATTTCCCAACAGAGGAAGTCCAGGACCATATGGCTTCACAGGGGAATTTTACCAAACATTCCAAGAAAACTTAACTCCAATTCTGCTCAAACTCTTTCAAAAAAATTGAAGAGGAGGGATCACTCCGTAATTCATTCTACAAAGCCAACATCACCACCAAACCAGAACCAGATAAAGGTACCACCAGAAAAGAAAATCACAGGCCAATATCTCTTACGAATATAGATGCAAAATTCCTCAACAAAATACTAGCAAACCCAACCAAGAGCACACTAAAAGAATTATACACCAATATCAAGTGGGATTTATCCCCGGTATATAAGGCTGGTTAAACACAAAATCAATTAATGTAATACACCACATTAACAGAATAAAGGGGGAAAAACACATAATCATCTCAATTGATGCAGAAAAGGTATTTGTCAAAATCCAGCACTTTTCTTTAAAAGATTCATTTTATTTCTCTGCCACCCCCCCATTGTCTGCTCTCTTGTGTCTATTTGCTGTGTGTTCTTCTGTGTCCGCTTGTATTCTCAGCAGCACCAGGAATCTGTGTCTCTTTTCGTTGAGTCATCTTGCCACATCAGCTGTGTGTGTGTGCAGCGCCACTCCTGGGCAGGCTGTGCTTTTTTTCGCACAGGGGTGGCTCTCTTGCGGAGCGCACTCCTTGTGTGTAGGGCTCCCCTATGCAGGTGGACATCCCTGCATGGCAGGGCACTCCTTGCACATGGCAGCACTGAGCGTGGGCCAGCTCACCACATGTGCCAGGAGGCCCTGGGTGTGAACCCTGGACCTCCTATATGGTAGGTGGACGCTCTATCAGTTGAGCTACATCCACTTCCCGAAATCCAGCACGACTTCTTGATAAAAACAGTTTGAACACTAGGAATAGAAGCATTCCTCATGTTCCTCAACATGATAAAGGACATATATGAAAAAACCTGCAGTAACATCCTACTTAATGTGAAAAACTGAAAGTTTTTCCTCTAGGATCAGGAAAAAGACAAGGATTCCCACTGTCATCATTGTTATTCAACATTGTACTATTGTACTGGAAAGTTCTTGACAGAAAAAGAAATAAAAGGCATCCAAATGGGAAAGGAAGAAGTAAAACTTTCCTTATTTACAGATGATGCAATCCTATATACAGAAAATCCTGAAAAGGTCAAAACAAAGCTCTTAGAACAAAGGTATTCAGTAAAGCAGCAGGGTACAAGATCAACACCCAAAAAGAAGTGTGTTTCTATACAAAAGCAATGAACAATCAGAAGAAGAAATTAAGAAAAAAAAAATCTACTTACAGTAGCAACTAAAAGAATCTAGGAATAAATTTAACCAAGAATGTAAAGGACTTATACACAGAAAACTACAGAACATTGCTAAAAGAAATCAAGGATGACCTCAATAAATGGAAGGACACTTCAGGTTTGTAAATGGGAAAACTAAATATTCTTAAGATGTCAATCCTACCAAAAGCAATTTATAGACAATTCAATCCCAATCAAAACTCCAACAACCTTCTTTAAAGAAATGAAAGCCAATCATCAAATTTATATGGACAATAGACAAAAGTCACCTCAAAAAAGAAAACTGCACTTGTAGGACTCACACTTCTTCCCAATCTTAAAACTTACTACAAAGCCACTGTAATCAAAACAGCATGGTACTGGCATAAGGACAGCCATATAGCCCACTGGAATTGAACTGAAAGCTCAGAACTCTCTCATTTATGACAAACTGATTTTTTAACTTTCTTTTTTAGGTACTGGGGGCAGGGATTGAACCCAGGACCTCATATGTGGGGAGCCAGCCCTCAACTACTGAGCCACATGGGTTTTCCTGAGTAGTTTTTTTTGTTTGTTTTGCTTGTTGTTTGTTTTTCAGGAGGCCCAGAAACCGAACTTGGGACTTCCATGTGGGAGGTGGGTGCTCAAAGGTTTGAGCCACATGTGCTTCCAGGCAAACTGATTTTTGACAAAGGGGCAACAACTACTCAATCAGGAAACAGGGCAACAACCACTGAAGCACCGTTCAACAAATGGTGCTGGGAAAACTGAATCTCCATTTGGGAAAAAAAACCCTCAGAATTTATCAAAGACCTAAATACAAGAGCAAGAACTATCAAACTCCTTGAAGAAAATACAGGGAAGCTTCATGGCCTTGTGTTAGACAATGGTTTCTGAGATTTTACACCCAAAGCACATGCAACAAAAATGAAAAACAGATAAATGGGACCTCTTCAAAATTAAAAACTTTTGCACAAAGGAATACTTATTCATTGTTGGTGAGACTGTAAAATGATGCAGCTACTGTAAAAGATAGTTTGGAGGTTCCTCAGAAAGTTATGTATTGAATATATGATCTGGCAATCCCACTACTAGGTATATACCCAAAAGAATTGGAAGCAGGGACTCAAAACAGATATTTGTACGTTGATGTTCAGAGTGGCATTACTCACAACTGCCAAAAGATGGAAGCAACTCAAGTGTCCTTCAACTGATGAATGGATAAACAAAATGTGATATATATACACACAATGGAATATTATTCAGTCATAAAAGGGATGAAGTCCTGATATGAGACAACATGGATGAAACTTGAAGACACCATGTTGAGTGAAATAAGCCAGACACAAAAGGACAAATATTGTATGATCTCACTGATATGATATAATGAGGATTAGCAAACTCATAGTCAGAATCTAGAATAGAGTTTACCAGGGACTGGGTTGGTGGTAGGGAATGGAGAGTTAGAACCATGGAAGTGTTTTGGTAATGGAAGGTGATGATGGTAGCACAACACAGTGAACATAATTAGCAGCACTGAAACATATGTGTGAATGTGATTAAAAGGGGAAATGTTAGGTTGTATATATGGTAATAGAATTTTTAAAAATTAGTGGTGCTACATCACACAACTAATGACCCCTAAGCTGAACCATGGTCTGTAGTTAATAGTACAATTATAAAAATAGGCTGTTATCAATTGTTAACTAATGTTCCACACCAATCAGGGTGAAAGTGGTAGGGTGGGGTGTGGGAGTCTGTGTTTTGTACATGATTATTCTGTAAACCCACAATTTCTCTAATAACAACAAATAAACTGTGCATGCAGAGAGAGAGAGGAAAAAGGAAAACTGTAAGCATGGTAGGATGGGGTATGGGAGTGTGTTTTGTGCATGATTGTTCTATAAACCCAAAATTTCTCTAATAAAAACAAATAAATAAACCACATGCACCCACACCCAAAGAGAGGAAAAAGGAAAGCTATAAGCACTGGTTTCTGACAGTTCAAATTTGTAACTAGAACTAATTTGGCAATTTTCAGTGGTCACCCACAATGAGATCCTATAAATAACCTTCTTCACATGGTAGAATCCTTCTAATTATATTAATAGCATGCTTAAATTTTATCTTTTCTTTAAGCCTTCTTTAGCTTCTCACACAGTCATCTTTATTTCTATTTTTGTACCAATCACACTGAATTGTAAGGTTTGGTTTAGTCTTCCCTATTAAATTCTGAACTTATTGGTGTTTCCATTTTCCTGTGTATTCTACATATATAACATAGTTCCTGGCAATAGATAGTATTTTTTTAAAAGGCTTTTGTTTTATTATGTATTTCTCTCCCCTTGCTCCCCCTAACCCTGTTGTCTGCTCTCTCTGTCCATTCACTGTGTGTTCTTCTATGTCTGCTTGCATTCTCGGAGGCACCGAGAATCTGTGTCTCTTTTTTGTTGCATCATCTTGCTGCATCAGCTCTGTGTGTGTGCAGTGCTACTCCCAGGCGGGCTGTGTTTTTTTTTTTCACGCGGGGTGGCTCAATGAGGGGTGCACTCCTTGCTCGTGGGGCTCCCCTACCTGGGGACAACCCTATGTGGCATGACACTCCTTGCGCGTGGCAGCGCTGTGCATGGGCCAGCTCATCACACAGGCCAGGAAGCCCTGGGTTTGAACCCTGGACCTCCCATATGATAGGCGGACGCTCTATCAGTTGAGCCATGTCCACTTCCCCAGATAGTATTTAATAACTATTTTGTAGGTAAATTAAATTGGGGGAGAGTAGAACAGATCAGGAAGAGACAAAGCAATTAGCTAGATACCTACCAATAATCTTTGATTTTCTTTCTTGTAGCTCAAAATATCTTTTTAATCAAAAATTTAGAGGAGCAAATGTAGCTCAGTGGTTGAGTGCCTGCTTCCCATGTAGGAGGTCCTGGGTTCAATCCCTGGTACCTCCTAAAAAAAAATTAGTTTGAGATTTCTATTTAAAGGGCCTAGAAGCAATGATACCCCAGAAGCAAAGAGCACACCAAGTGCCAAGACCTTGGTTTATAAGTCTCACTACCCAATAAAAGAAACCAGGGCTCTTTGGAGAAATATCCAGTTTGAGAGCTGGAATACAGAAAAAAAAAAAAGCCAACCCAGAGAATTCGTTTGTCAGAAAGCAAGGAAATGCTCAAACACCATTCGTCAGTTAAAAGAACAAAGGCCACATCTTGGGACAATTTAAGCATCAAAAAAAGTAAATGAAAATAGATGAGACCACTTCAAAATTAAAAACGTTCATGCACCAAAGGACTTTATCAAGAAGTAAAAATACAACCTATTCAATGGGAGAAAAGATTTGGAAACCACTTATCCAATAAGGGTTTAACATCCAGAATTACATAAAGAAATTGAACAACTCAACAATAAAAACAAAAACAACCCAATTAAAAATGGGCAAAAGACTTGGAATAGACATTTTTCCAAAGAGGATATTAAAAAAAAAAGCACATGAAAAGATGCTCAACCTCACTAGCTATTAGGGAAATATAAATTAAAACCACAATAGGTATCATTTCATACCTACTAGAAGGCTGCAAATGAAAAAAACTGAATGGGAGGGGGAGAGGTGCAATATATGGGAATCTCCTACATTTTTTATGTAACATTTATGTAAAGCTTTTTTAAAAATAAAAGATT